>NC_136707.1:18143997-18552469 GCF_947650265.1 Symphodus melops | reverse complement strand
TTCACAAACAAAATTGACACATATGTAACAATACAAAACATACATTCTGGTAAAATAAGCTGGACGCCTCGGGAATCAGAGAAGAAGAATCAGAGGAGGAAACGGATATTACACATGAGTAGGCCTACACATTTTATTATTATTATTTTTAAAACAAATGTTTCTATGTGTAATTTTGACCGTTATGCCATTAATGGACGGCTGAAGAGAGACAGGAAATGAGAGTGGGGGAAGAAACGCAGAAAAGGGCGGATTAAAACCCACAGCTACTGAAACGAGGACCAGAGCCTCGGACTATGGGAGGAAGTAGTTGTCAAAGTCCATTTATACATCCTGGTAGCTTGTTGCAGGTATGTGTGCCTCTAAATAAAGAGACTAAATCATTTCACTAATTGTAGGTGTACACCTTCCAATCAAAGCCGTCATGACACTTGTCACGTGGAGCGGTGTCTCCCTATTTACAAGGATTATAAATGAATGCGTAAATAAACAAAGGGCTCTTCCCTGTATATTTACCGTCATACCCTGGGCTGCAATTGTGCAATCAGTGAACAAAGCGTTCTTCAGAGAATTGCTGGCGTCACTCCACATATAAACTACTTTGAATTGTTTCCCAGGCAACAGAAAACATGTGCCGACATTGTAGGTACAATTGGGAATGTGACTGTTTTTTTCTGAAGAATTAGTTGTGAAAGACAGTGTTGCCTCTTTGGATATTTTGTCGCTTCATTCTTCTCTGTGGTGACTCTCTCTGCTCACAAAGAGCGACATTGATAGCAACAAACAAAGAGAGTGTGAGAGAGAATTACCAGGAAATAACTCCTAATACACCAGATCATGCTTTACTAAGGAAAGGAAATTCTCTGTGGTGGACTAACATTCAATGGCAAAACACGAGACACATATAGGCGGAGAAAGGAAGTGAAAAACTAAAAGATAGTGATGGTGAGCTAACAGGAATCCGATGGACTGACATGCCAGGAACCTCACAGCATATCTCTTATCATCAGCAGCGACAGCACTGTGGCGATTTACTGGATTCATATCAATGTGTGAAATCTGAAAGGAACAACAACGTTTCCTCTTCAATCGCATTACTTATAATCTTCAATCTTCATGTATTCCCCTTCTCCTAAAGAAGGGGAATACATGATGAAAAACTCTCGGCCCCCAAGTTGTTGATTTAACTAGAACTCAGGCCTCTCTGCATTCAGCTGTCCAAACAATAAGCGCTGCCTTTGTTTCTGCCAACTCCACAAATAATTCAAATAATATTGGCAAAACAAGAACAGCTTTTAAAAGATTTCTCTATGCGGGTGAAATCTCAGCGAAAAAAATATTTTGTTGAATAACATTTTTCTTGTTTTCACCTCTCTTTTCCCCCTGAGAGGTCGGCTCTTTCCCCCTAATGCCCAGCGGGTTTACGGGAACTTTGTGCTGGAGTAAATCTGAGTCAGTGTGGGAAAACCTAAACAGCTGCCTTTTCCACCAAACAGCGGTTTGGACCAACGGGCTGTCATGCAAAGCCTAATCTCACCCACTCTAAATAAGGATAGATTCATTCACTTCTTTCTGATTGAAGCCTGTATTTGCTCTTTGGAGGATTGAAAAAGTAATGAGTCTGGATATACACTTGGATACAAGAAAAAAAAATGGAGGCAGTTTTGGTTTTTGTATTTAACTGTAATACTGCTGGAAATTAAAGCAACCGAAATACACATGCACACACATCTTCTTCTGCCAAACCTTACACCATGAGTTTCCAACAGTCTCACATGTTTGCTAGCTGACCCGCAGCGTGCTACAACAACAGTGTGGAAAACTCTCTCAGCTCCAGGTCACTTGGTTCATTTGCCTTGGCTCACGCACCACCTCTGGGTTGACCTCTGGTTAAGTGCAAACTGTCTTTAGTTTGTTGTTTTTTTTCACAGGGCTTGACATCTTTGAAACACTCTTTTTTTTTTAAACCATCTTTTTCCTTGTTGCACTTAAGGATCCTTCTTTTTCAGTGGTTTCCCAACTTTTCCTTGAAGCCCCCACCTACTTGTAGCTGAGCCCCCAGGCCTCTTCTGGACTCATACACAAAATTGGATACAGTTCGGTCAGAAATAAACACATGTTTTAAACGTTTCATTGATAAAATCCCCATATGCCCACACACACTTACAAAAGGGCCTTTGTATACACTATCCAATATAGTTTATACAAAAGTCTGAAATGAAATGTGCAAATCTGGTCTTGACAACCTTTGAGCAGACAGAGCCTGGTGCCCCCTTTGGATGCTCTGCGGCCCCCTAGGGAGACCCAGACCGTAGGTTGGGAACGAAGGTTCTATTGCACTCTGTAGCTGACTTTGGGAAATCCTAGTGCACATGGTGTAAAGTCAGCATACTGCGAAAAGACCTAAAACATATTAGAGAATAGGGTTTTCCCCCTCCCAGTTCAGAGTCAGCTAACTGCTTCTTTTTCCTTCATTGACGTCTATTAGCGTCCCAGTGGGGTGCTCTTGATGCTAAATAGTTGCCTCACGGTGATGACACAATAGATTTTCTGGAAAGCAGCGGATTGTTTAGAAGCTGTCCTAATGTTTCCCTTCCCCCCTCATCCTGCTGCTGGTGGTCTGAATCAGACAACACCTGACTCACCTCTGTGGACACAGCTGGCTTTTACCAAAGACCATCAGGCTCTGTGGCGTCATTCCGTTCCCCACAAGCCCCTCCTTCTGCCCGACTTTCTGTGAGGTTTGGTTAAATCAGCACCAAAACGAACCGTTCCTTTTTATACAGAAGTTTTTTGTTTTTTTATTTAAATCTTTTTTTCCTCGAGGTTTCTTACATCTTCTGTTATGTGAAATACTTTTTTGGTTAAAGTCTGGAATGATAACACAGCCTGGGGTTAATCAACAGTTCAGTAAGCACCTGAAGCTGACGGAGGTCCTAGCTGAGTCAGCAGGGAGAGAGCTGATGTGTATATGAGCACTCTATCAGTCACACGCATGTTTCCAAAGATTTGAGTGCCGTTACATGAGAATCTGAAGTCATACTTCCTTTAGATGAGGATAAAGAAGTGTTACAGTAAGGTTAGGAGGAGGGGAGGAACAGCAGTTTACCGTCCAAATTTAGTGAAGACAGCAGAAACAGAGCTCTCCCCAAAGAGGACTGGACCAAAAAAACTGTTCATACGTTTAACTTTTTGACCATACAGTGTTGTTTCACCACTCAGTACCATTTATTATTTGTGGTGAGTTATTTTGGATGAAGGATAATAATCAGCTTTTGAATAATACAAGGTTCATATCCTGCTGTACTGTGGGTGTGTGTTTTGTCATGTTCAGTATCCATCACACAACCTCCCCCGTTAAAACCTGTTTATGATAACAACTATTTTTGACTGTATTTCCATTCTTTTACAGTTAATTGGAGTTTGGAAGATACGTTTAAAATTAAAACTCTGGATGGGAAAACAAGTTTTGTTTGCTTTGTGGTGTTATTTCTAAAAAACAAAAATAATGCAGCTTAATAACACACAAAATAAAGTATATATAAGTACATATACATATTTTTTTCTCTTTGAGTTAATAAAGCAATTTGAAGGAGACCTTATCTTATTAAATTGAAGATCTATCTATTCTATTCTACTTTCTTTTCCACTGTATTCTATTTTCTCAAGACGCATTGAATGATTAATAAAACAACATTATTATGTTTATTCACACTGCAGGGAATGTAGATATAAAACTTAACTACAGCGAGTGAATAATAAGTGGTTGCCCTTGGTTACCAGATGTTCCTATTGGGAAATCAGGTCTTATTATGTGCTGTTAGTTCCCCAAAATGTGGCGCCCTCTATGGGGAAGTTCTGCTGAGCCTGTGAGCAACCATTACTGAGAATTTATCAGAAACGGACTTCTAAGAAACACTGAATCATTACTTCACTTTTGACGCTAAAGAGGAACTTAAACAACAAAGGAAAGAACATAAAATGAAATGTGAATATTTGTATCTCCAAATGGCTCTTCAACTTTCTCAATAAAAGTCTGAAACGTGTTGTTTAAAGTGTTTAGAATCACTATGGTTTCTAAAAGTAAATAAATAATGCTTGAAACACCTCCTCAACTTCATTTTTGGGGCGAACAGGAGGAGGAGGGAGAGGGGGAGGGCGCTTCACATATCAGGAATCCTTTAAAAAAAAAATAACTCTACTTCCTGACAATCTGCCAAGAGAGAGAGAGAGAGAGGCTTTCCTGGAAACAGGGGGCGGGGCCTGTCAGCTCATTATAAACCCTCCTCTCCCCCTCCTGCTTCACAAGTAACACACAGCTCAGCGGGACAGCCGCGCAGAGAATATCAAGCACCGAGAAAAAAAAACAAGTAACTACTTCACAAAGTCTGAAGTTTGTTTCCAAAGAGCTTTCAACCTGAAAGACTTCTGCAGGACAGCTGTAAAGAAACCTCTACTTGGATTACTTTTACAAGAGTGCGTTTGGAGAAGTGTTGAAGGTGAGAATCTTTTTTTTATTATTATTTTGCATTCATTACCTGAAAAGTAAAGTTTCTACATTGACTGTTTAAGAGTGTTTATCTTAGCGACGTGGTTTGTTTAGTGAAGCCGGTCCCGGCATGTAAATTACGCAATCAGGAGGATTACGAGGTCCTTACTGGAACTGACCGTGTTGGCGAGTCTTGAGGGCAGATTACAACAAAAACTTTTCCCCGAAGTGGCTGGAAGTTTAGACTGAGGATTTAAGTTTAACTGTGGTTACACAAATCTTTGATTAAGAAGAGGAGTAGACCAACCAATTATTGTTAACTATTTAAAGACACAACTTCAAGGCGTTTTGTCCCTATTTAACAGAGACTTTAAGAGGAAGCAGAGCTTCAACATCTGGAATAGTAGTTTTCAAACGAGCTGTAGGCATTTCAGTTTGACCTCATCATAAAAACAGACCTGTGTTATAAATGTATGTCAAACTTGCTTTCTCTGAGCTCAAACTCTCCTCCCTTTGTCTCCTCAGGTGTTTCATTTCCAGACATTGTCACCTCCTCACACTCTCTTCCACTACCTTCTGAACCTCAGTTTGACCCCGTCACCTCATCTCCTCCTGTTTGTGTGGTGCCCTGTGCTCCCCCAGGCTACCTCAAGAGCGGGCACAGCGCCATGGTAACTCACAGCAAGTTTGACTCCGCGATGAGCAGCAGCTATTTGGACTCCTCCAACATGCGGCTGCCTCAGCGTTACAAGACTTTCACCTCTAAGACGCAGTACCAGATGGTCCTGAGCACGCTTCACAAGCTGCAGGAGAGCGGCTTCTACTGGGGTGCCATCAGCGGAAAAGAGGCCAACGCCATGCTGGCGGCCGAGGCCACCGGGACGTTCCTCATTAGAGACAGCTCGGACAACCGGCACCTGTTTGCCCTCAGTGTCAAGACTGCATCAGGCACCAAAAACCTGCGTATCCAATGTGACTCAGCCTCTTTTTACCTGCAGACAGACCCTAAGAACATTCAGTCTGTTCCTCACTTTGACTGTGTCCTCAAGCTGGTGCATTACTACATGTCTCAGAGCAAAGGGAACAGCCGCAGCGGAAGTATCTACTACATTTTCTCCGGAGGTGAGAAGATCCCTCTGGAGCTCATCAAACCTCTCTCCTGTAGCTTATCTACCCTGCAGCACCTGTGCAGGAAAACAGTGAATGGACATTTGGACATTTCCTCCAGAAGAGACCAACTTCCTCATCCTCTAAAGGACTTCCTCCAGGAGTATGATTCTCCAATCTAGAGGTTTTGGACTGATGCTCTTGAAGGGGCAAAGACTTTGGTAGAAATGTCTAATGTTAGTGCAGCTAAGGAGGAAAAGAGATGTGCCCGAGTTGCAACAAAGAAGCAGAGAGAACAGTCAGAGAGCTGGGTTTCATGCTTAATCTTGTGAAAAGGAGCCTTTTTTTTAAGAGTCCTGACAAGATATGTATGCTTGTTATTGAAAAGCATGCATAAGTGTCTTAATATCCAAAGAAAAGTAGCTGCATTTGGATTCTAAGAAAGAGAACAAAGCGGCACTCTGGTGACTGAAAAGACAGAGAACCCTTTTCTCATGACGTGCATCTTACTGAAAACTGAAGTGAGGCTAACACTCAGCTGTCTACAGTCTGATGACACACAGGTTCCCTCTTCTGCTGCTGCATACACACACACACACACACACACACACACACACACACACACACACACACACACACACACACACACACACACACACACACACACACACACACACACACACACACACACACACACACACACACACACACACATCAGCCTCAGAAAACCACCCATCCATTAAAGCTGGACTGGCTTTTACAATCAGGCTGGCATTTTCTGTTCTTTTTTTTTCTTTTTCTTTTTTTTCTTTGCTGACATTTTAGACGCGTCCGTTCAGCATCCTGCGATCTCTGACCAAGTGGGAGCTGGAAACTCAGAGACAGTGGAAACTCAAAGTACAGATGAGTGGACACTGATGGTTGTCTGGGTGGAAAAAGTACTTCTTCTTCCTTTTTTTTGTAAATCTGATTTTTAAGGACCAGGATATATGGAAAGAAGTGTTTTTTTTTGTATTTGTCAGTCATTGAGAAAGGTTTCTGCCAAATTTTGCTAAACTAGACAACAGTTTGTTGGAGCACTAACATGACTTAATCCTTCAGGATCTCACCTGAGAGTATAGTACCACTGTTAGTGAGGAAACGTGTACCAAAAAAAACAAACAAACATGGTCATTTCTATGTGGCACAGGCAGGATTGCTATTTCTTGCGAATGAATGTATTGAATTTGATATCGGTCTTTTCTAAACATTGAGAAGAATCAAAATGTGTCTTATTTTCATGAGTTTACATGAGTGAAATGAAGTGGAATCTGTTTTTTTTTGTGCTGTCTTTTATAAAGATGTACTTTTAACCAGCCTAAACCTCTGGCTGTGGATGCTTGAAGATATTTTTGAGAGGTTTGACAAAACATGCGGACTGATACGACTTTGCACTTATTTATATTGGTAGGGACATTTCATTAATTTATAATAAAGAGCACTATTTTTCTATGAAATGACATCTCCAGTGTTTGATTTCTCGTATCATGACTGTATCTTTTTCTGTTTCCACATGCAGAGTAAAATGACTCGTTTGGGTTTTTAACATCACAAATAGTGAAACGCATCACACGGCTTGAACTTTCAAGTTAAGTTTGATTAACGTCATATGGTTTTACAACTTAAGCCTCAAGTTCAAGTTGTTTCAACTGTTCAGAGTGTCACATCTGCCTCGACCCAATACAGGAAACCACTGCACCACATGTTGCTGCCTTTGTAGACGTAACCTAAGCAAACCTATCTTAATGTAGGTGTTATCTTTGCTTTCCTAGATGAGACAGCACACCTGGTTTCAGCCTATAACAGAGAAAACTCACTTTTATTTTCTGTTCTGATAACTTCTTCCTTTTTAAAAGAGCTGTGCTGCTTCCTACAAAATACACCAGAAGTGTAAAAGAGCGATGCAGTCTTCTAGAGAATTTCACTCTCGCTCTTTTGTTCTTCTGTGAGTCACTTTGTTCTCTGGAGGTGTTAGCTTGACGTGACACGCTCTCACATCATCACACATGCGCAAACACATAAAGATGCAGGAGTTTGCTTACAACATGAGTGTCAAGTGTACACATTCTCCGTACTCCTCTGCCCCCACCCTGTCGCATTCTCAAGCAGTAGTATGTCAACAGTGTTTACAGTTGTGTTTACTGTTTCCTGTAAGACATCCAGTAATCAGCTCTCAGGAACAACGTGTTCTTAAAGTAAACTGTATGACATGCTGTCTGTTCACCTGCCAGTCGGACCTCCTCCAGCATACAAGATATAATCTAAAGCAGAGGGTTTTTCTAAAGTACAGAACGTTCCGATAAAGCATCTCATCAGGAAATATGTCCATTCCCTTCCAAACAGCTGCACCACAAAATACACAAGCTTTCTTCTGCAGTGTGAATTATTGTGAGGATTATTTTTAGAACAAAATCTGTAATTACAGCCTCCTTACTTCTTAGGAACCCCCACCTGATTTCCCTCCTTTTGAAAATGTGAGGGTGCTGTTTTCATATTTCAAAAAGATCTACAGTAATTCTGTTAGAGCTCTCTAATGTTCTACATTTTTTGTTGGTGTCTTTATGACTTTGTTGGCAAGAAATTAAAACATGGTTTATTTAATGCCTACCTACGGAAGCATAAATACATTTTATTTAACTCCTTTTTTTTGCCACGATAAACAGTATATTATGGTTGTTTTCTCAAGATCTACATGTAAATTTCTGGTTATCTTGGGATAACAACACTCATTTTCTGTTATGACGATATCGCTTCAACTGTTTTTTCGAGATATTGACGCATCAACTTGCTAGGAAAACAAGCAATGTTATCCAGAGATGAAGACATCCATACACTAAGATCTCCAGACAGCCAAAATGTACTTTATTATCGACTGTATCAAGAGAAAACAGAATTCAATCAAATGTACTGTACTGTATGTCCTCTTTATGGCTTCCATACATACCAATATATTAGTAAAAACATCTAATATTTCATATCTTGTAAAACATTCATCTGAGAAAAAAAGGAGAAATACATTTGTCAGGAAAAAAATTAGAGAAAACATGCAGCCAAACATCAGTGAGTACCCTGTGAGAAAAAATGGCCACATTATGATTTATATTTACTATGATTTCTACAATGATTTATTGATGAATAATCGTCCCAAATGTAGCTTCTTTATTGCACACACAAAGATCTTTCATGTTGACACATTGAGAGAGACTGCAGCCAGGAAGACATTTACCGCAAACTAAAACAAAATGATGGATGAACGGGAATCTGCAGTAACCTGCATATCCAACATAATTACAGGAACCAGCTCTACCTGCTTCAGCAGCACTTTATGCTTATAGCCGACGGGACTCAGAGAGATAAAGGGTCTCTGAGGTGATTTGTGCTCTGTGAGTGGTCCACAACAATGCCTTTTTCTTTTTCTCAGGATAGTCTTTTGAATTCATGGTTCCTTGAAAATGCACATTCAGGGGCCCCGTGATAAGAGTAATTTAGGTCTCACAGAATTACACAAGAAGGAAAAGGTTTTTACATGTTTGACTACTTAAGATAACAGGATTCTGGATATTTATTATTAAAGGGGATTTTTTTGGGAAATATTCTTTCCTCTTTTTAGTTGAGGGCAGCAAAAAGGCTGGGAACCTGGAATAACCGTTTTTGCATAGTGATACCATTTAGGTGCAGGCTGATAAAATTAACCACATGACTCATATTCGCTGGAAGCCTGAACTCTTACATGAGAGAAATGTGTGTACTATGTTATATCCTTAGTATCTTTTATGTGATTATCTGCACAGTTTATGAGACGAGTTTTGAAGCATCTGACGGTGGTTTTATGTAACCTTATTACAGCTTTAATGAGACATATCAATAAAATTACAAAGGTCTTTGTGCAAGAGTTTAAAAGCAGATGAAGTTTGCTTTTCACTGGAGGACTATTAAAAGCGCTCAGGCTTTGTGCTTGGCTCAGGAGAAATTCCCTGGTATTCTCTGTGATCATGTGATTCAGAGAACAGACGCTGCAGAGTTGGAGCCCTGTTTCTTATTATACAAATCATGATAAGTTAACCACAGTGACGCCTCCAGCCAGTCACTGTTTCTAAAGGCAACAATCTGAAACCATTACAACACCCACGTCAGGGTTTTTTTTTGGTGTTTTTTTTTCTGAGGAAGTACCCGCATGTCCTCCACAGCTGGGCTTAAACCTGTCAAACAAATGACACAGAAGACAGAAGTGATAAAGGCTGAATGATGACACTTCTATTTGGAAGTGGTGTCCCTGAATTCTCAGGAATACTTTTTTAGTTTAAGTTTGTCAAAAACTTTACTTTTTCATAATCAGATGGTTTAGAGTCAATTGAGTAAAACTTTGTGTTGTGGATATGTGGAGCCAAGTCAGTGCTTGTCAGTAGCAAATAAGGACATATTTTTTTATTCAGTCATATTTATTTAATTCTGCACTATTTTAAGAAACAAACCCAATCATTTTCAGTGTCAATGTAATAAAACCCCCCAATATATTGGTTAACCAATAACCTATATATTGGTTAAACACAGTGAAACCAAGGCTGTATTTTGATTGACAGCTAGCAAAAATGTGTCAAGTTTCCAGGTTGTTGTGGTGCAAAATTTCAAAAACGACAGGCCAACAATGAATTCACACAATGTGTTTAACTTGACTTGGGAAAATGTAGTTCTTTAACAACCATTTCTAAGTTGTTAAAAATTGAAAAAAGGGAACGTTAAGATGCTATAATGACACGGAGAGAAAGTCAAATCAAGTAAAATGAAGGTTGTGTGAGTTCATTCAGCAATCTCTCTTCCATCCCCCTCAGGCATGCTCACAAACATTTCCGCTGTCATTCCCAAGCTCATATTATATGTGCCTCTTATGCTGCTATCAAACAGTGTGTAATGTGGAAGTTAACAACAGCCCGGCTGATATCTCTTTTAGGTCTGAAAAAGGCTGACTAGTGATTCTTTTGGATTTTAATGATTTTGAGAATAACAGAAATATGTAAATGGTGACATTGTTTGATTTGGTGAGACTGTTTTT
This sequence comes from Symphodus melops, assembly GCF_947650265.1. Taxonomy (NCBI): domain Eukaryota; kingdom Metazoa; phylum Chordata; class Actinopteri; order Labriformes; family Labridae; genus Symphodus; species Symphodus melops. Next base: position 18,541,784 of record NC_136707.1, on the reverse strand, counting down.
TAATATTTTAATCACAGATAGGCTGTTTAATTGTATACTGTAAATTTGATCCACATCAGTGAGAAATCCGGGTATCTCATTTTGAAAAATTGACAGTAAAGATGACTTTGACTTTTGACTTTGAAGTAAAACTCCATGCTACATAGCTAGCTTACCCAGATTAGTTTGCAGTAAGTTTGGAGAAAACTATTTCCATTTTCTTTTCGCAATTTCACTAAATGAGATCATTTAAGAAAAATATTTGACCAAATTTCATGACATGAAATCAGTTCATAATACGCTGATCAGGTCTTTGTTTCTAGCATTAGCATGTAGTCAAGCTTAAATTGTCCGATCCTCAACATCAGAAAACAGGAGGAATTTTAAAGGTCCATGAACAGTGTCCTAGGTTTCTCTCTGAAAGGGCCTCTTGGATTTCATCTTGAAGGGTTATTTGGAGTTGCAGATTATACAGCGATGTTGTTTTGAAGTTCTTCCAAGTTTTTACAAGTAAGTATTGGTGCAAGATAAATGACTGGGGGCTATAGAACCCACAAGTCACTTAATAAGATAGAGTTATATTCACAAAAATAAAGTCATTTTTGTCAAAATATAGTTGAAGACTGCATATCATTAAAGATTTTATTTTTCTTTGTACAGATTTCAAGATTTGTTCCAAAGAAGGATAAACATAGTATTAAACCTTTACAAAAAAATAGTAGTGTCATAAAAGTTGAATATTCAGGGTTCAGTGTGTTTTTATTTGACCCAAAACATAATTTTGTTAAGCAGGCTGGAGATTTACCACTCCAAAAATGAAAACAGTTCAAGCAATTCAGGGGAAGCACACTAATAACAAACAAAAATACATGTATTAAATCCAGAAATGATAAGGTGCTTTTAAGGACACTCACTTTAGGTAATGTAGCTTATACATAAAGTGCAAAAATAGGCACAGTCTATATGCACTCCTGGTGATCTTACATAATTTGCTTCCTTTGACCTCAGCACGTGCGTAAGCTGACAGCCCTGGTGAAGCTCTTCTTAGTGTGGTCGAGAAACAGCCTGACTCCTGTCTGTCTTTCCAGTCTCTCAGTCTGTGTACAATTCCACAACTGCTGGTTGTCATGGCTCCACGTCAATAAACTCCAGATGCCAGATATCAGAGCCAACCGTAGAGCAGCAGTGACTCACCATGGCCTGCTAATCCCGCCCTCTGAGACTCTTCTACGGGCACGCTCCTCCTGTTCCTCCTTCAGGCCTCCAGATTTACTGTTAGTCCTCCACTCCCCTGTGCTCTGCTCCACTGCCGGGTTGTTATACCATAAATCTGCACGTCTATCTTCATGCTATTCTTTGAACCAGAATCCTCTGCCACTTCAGCAACTATCTCTGCAGAATTTTATAATCCTGGTCTTCTTTGCTTTAAACATTAACCCCTTCAAGAAGGAACATAACAATAATGTCTGAGGCAGTATTGTGCATTAAGTTAAGGCCTAATTTGCTAGAGACATTCATGTAATTCTAATTTCTGTCTTTGTCTTACAACATTGCAAAGGTCCTAGATTTCAAAGGAACCAAAACCTGTATTAAAAAATAGAAAATGTGAAAAAATAAATGCAAAAAAAGTTGGCTTGTGTGAAGCACTTAAGAACCACCTCTCAATAATCTGGCTCTACGCATCCATGCACTAACAACAAGAGTTAATCACGCTATAATGCACAGGTGCAAGATGAATGTTGTTGTGAATTTACCAGAAAACAGATCATTCAGATAAATCGTTGAAGGTTTTCCTTTCTTTTGTGCGCTTACAGAAACCTCACTCCAGTTGTAGTGATTATCAGGCAGGTAGAAAATGTAAACACTGTCAGCTGAGAAGAAATCCCAACAATCCTCCGGGGCTGACGGGAAACACCCTCTGAGTCACGGCCTAAAAAAGCAGCTTGGTGTGCTGTAGCAGGCGGGCCCAGAGTGAAATGACGTATTTCTGGTCTATGGTTACTGCATGAGGTATTTCCAATACAAAAATACACTTGGTTAGTTATACCTTTGGTGAATGGATATAATTAGCTGTGATGTAAACAGACAATGCAAAATGGAAAACAATATTTGACAAAGTGTTTTACAACTTGAAGGAGTGCATGGCTCCAATTTTCTCAAATGTGTTCACTCTCTGTTCTTATATTACATTCAAGCCATGCAACTACGACTTTATCTATTGTGATTGCTTTTCTTTCTGTTGCACCCTATGTTGTGAACACGACTCCTGGACATTTCATTTTGATACACATACTTTTGTGTGTGCAGTCACAGAAGGAGTGAAACGCTTTGTTCCAAAATAATGTGTACACACAGACTGTGTGTCTTTTCTGGGAACTGGGTGTTGTCGCTGTCACGTCAGGAGGCATGATCTGTCTTGCACTGTGATGTAATTGGGTTAATACTCTTCCTTTTCATTGTGCAGCAAAGGTAGTCATCACCATGCCAACCAAATAACGTAGTATTATATAATTTGTATCCTCTTTGTCAACTGGGAGTTGAGATGTTTTTTCATCTCTGTACAAAAATAAGCCATTAGTGTACCATTATTATTTTTTTCTCACACTGATTACAATTGAGACCATTGATCACAAAAAAATACATATTTTAAGATAAATATTTTCTATCAAGCAAATAAAAAAAACAAGAACTTAAATCACAGTTCAAAATCAAGATGAAATTATTCAAATGAATGTATACAGTATAAATATACCGTTTATAACTGTATAACTCAAATTGCTGGTAAGACTGAAAATTCATTTACACATGATTTAACACCAGAGAATTCTAGAATGGTTGCCAGCCAGCGCCAGCCTTTTTCACCATTTTCACCAATCTTTCAAGACCCACAGAATATTTTGTTCTTTGAATATGTAAACATTGAATACATCAACAGAAAGATCAGAAGTGAGTCACAAACATGCACTCCTGCTGGGGACACCAAGTCTTCCTCTGACTAGAGGTTTCAATTATTACAAAAGAGGAGTCGGGTCTATAAGCAAGTGCACGCTCCTGAATTCCTCCCATTCTGCCTCTGATCAAATTTAAGATAATAAAGTAGCGATGATCTTTTTGTTGTTTCTTTTAAAAGAGTGTCACAATGTTCTGATTTTGTCATTAAAATAACGTTTCAATTGCCAGACTCCTCAGCTGTTGAAATACTGAATGACAAAAAAATAAACACAGGAACTCTCATCTTCTTGTGAAACTTTCCCAAGAAGATTAGCAATTAGCAAGATTAAGCAATTTCCTGAAAAAAAAAACCCTAAGTAAATCCACATTTTTCTTAAGACCTATCATTTTCTACATCTAGCTTTGCTTTAGTTTCGATAAAGAAAGTCCCCGGAAAAACGTGTGGTGATCTCTCAGGTCTAAAGATAAGGCCTGTCTACCAACAACACCACCCCCTCCATTATGCAGGAGAACCTAACTCTCACACAGCTGCTTGTTGTCTGCTGTGTTTGAACAAACTGAAAGTAATAGCTGGCACATACACACACACGCACGCACACACACACGCACACCCACCGTCATCAGGAGAGGCGTGGTGAGGAGTTCCTCAGAATTTCCTCTGAAGTTCAGATGCCTTATTTGCATTCAGTAGAGTTACTGATGAAAGGGTTGGGAGTGAGCCGGTTTGTTATGCTTTGTTTGTAAAGTTACTACACTGAATTTAATTCGAACCTTTAAATGCATGCATTGTGCTCGGCTCACATACAGGTTGTTAGTTAATGTTATGATGAGGTCACTACATGTGGAAAAAAAAATCACTCAAAATCTCACACTACAACTTCCCTTCAAACTCTTGTACATGTATTATATTCTGCTTAAACAGGATCAGGTGCAACCTGCTGTCGGCAGTAATCTGATGGTTGATAGCAGCACTTTTTCAATCATTTAATCAGCAAAGCACAGAAAATGCTACTTTTGTCTATTTCTGTCCCTTTGGCCCCCTCTCAGCTTGCCTCTCTTACACAGTTGTAAGATTGTCTAATAATTAGTCAAAGTCATTCGTTTTGTAATGTGTGAAGATCCTGTGTGTGTGTGTGTGTGTGTGTGTGTGTGTGTGTGTGTGTGTGTGTGTGTGTGTGTGTGTGTGTGTGTGTGTGTGTGTGTGTGTGTGTGTGTGTGTGTGTGTGTGTGTGTGTGTGTGTGTGTGTGTGTGTGTGTGTGTGTGTGTGTGTGTGTGTGTGTGTGTGTGTGTGTGTGTGTGTGTGTGTGTGTGTGTGTGTGTGTGTGTGTGTGTGTGTGTGTGTGTGTGTGTGTGTGTGTGTTTCTTGTATTTGTGTTTTTGAGTGCATGACCTTTTCCCAGTATTGTCACCGTATGTGAGCGTGGGTGTGCATCAGACATTATGAGAAGAGAACAAAAGGCTGAACCCAAAGCTCACTCAGGTCAGGTGAACAGGTATTTTCTGTAACAGAGATCAACCAGAATGGCCTTGAATGCATTCTGGGACTTGGAGTGCTGGAATTGTTAGTCATCAAAGAGTTCAGCTGTTTCCTGGATCACTAAAAGACACATAGAACACAAAGGGAAATCTAAAGGGATACATTTTAACACGTGACGGCTAACAATTCATGATATAAACTTTCTCTTTTATATTAGCATTTCCATTACTCGCAGCATGTGTGAGGCTGAGTAACATATTTGTAAGACAGGATTAAATGAGGCAGCCTTTGAGCAATGCTGAGAGATCACTGGGTATAAAATGGCAGGAGAAAGCTCGACTTTCACGAATTACAGGACGGAATATTAGCGCTGAGATATTATTCACAGTTCAACATCTTAAACGTTTTTCATGCTTACAGAAAACTCCTGAAAAAAAATACTTTTTTTTAAATTGAATTGAATACTGTGTGTAAACGCAAACAGACACATTTTTCACTGACTTCAGCTGGAGTTTCTAATGCCAGACTGCTAGTATTTTTTGACAGGGATGGGCCGCATAACGTTTTCTACGCTTCATCCGCTACTTATTTTACATTGCGTTTTACCTCGGGAGACTCCTATCATGACTTTATTCAAGATTTATAGGCTAGCAACAGTCTTAATCTATCCATCCATCTATCATTCATCTATAAATAAACATAATCTTTCCTATCTTTGTTGATGACAAATTATCCTCTGCATAATCAAAGGCTGGTCTTGTATTGACGCCTGTTCCAAATTAAGGCAGGGACTTTTTTAGAGATTGATGTAAACAAAAAGCCAGGGCTATTCATTGTAGTTTTACATTATTGCACAATCTAAACACGCTCGAAAAAGCAAGCAGAACGAAACATTGAAATACAGGAAGCAATGGCCATTAGGAGCAGCACTTGATGTTGTGGGTCATGAAGGACATCAGTTTGTAAATAGTCACATCAAGACATTGCCAGTTTTTCCATGTGCTCTGAAACTGAGCAGCGTTTCAAAAGTCTGAATTCTTAAAAAACTCCACAAACTATCCAATAGTTTATCCTCCAAACTTGGGGTTGAGTTTGAAATGCCCAGACTTTAAAATGTGTGTGTATTGCTTTTCTTGTTATTTATTTTCGATAGTAGTTTCTTCACTCGTACTTTTTTGTAAATGTTGAGCAATTCTGGAGTTTTTTCTAATGAGATTTGGCGGCACACAAAAAAAAGACTTCTGGGGCTTTCTGCAAAAAAAAACAAAAAACACTTTTGGGCATTATCAAGAAAAAAATAGTCACGATGAATGTTCGCAGATCTCCCAGAAGCACACGATTACAGGAAGAGATCCTTTTGCCCAATATGTAAATAAAAGAGGCCTCCACAGACAAACCCCTGTGGTTTCATTTCACAAGAGGAAAAAAAAGTATTAGTTTTGCATTTCTTATTCTCTTTGGAAAATACACCACTAAGAGGCTGTAAAAGTGTCAGTGTATATACTTGTAGTCTTTTGTGGTTGCCATAGAGATGTTTGCTGAAGACACTCAGATCTCTCACGTCAAAGCAAACCGCTCAGCACGGACGTCTCCCCCTTCTTCCATGAAAACTCTTTGCTCTGCTCGCTGCCCTTCAGGCCTCACACAGCCCACACGCAGCCAGCAAGCACGTCCTGCCGCACGCTGACTCTCAAAACTAAACAAAACCTTAACCTCAAATGCCACTGCCATGATATTATAGGCCACTATTATGGGCAGACTGGCCTGAAGAGGAAAGCCATTTTCTCTATTTTTCTGGATGGGAAAACCCGTCTATAAATGTACTTTAATCCTTTCCACTGCTGTGAAAGTGTGGAATGCTATTTCTTACAGCAACAAGGTATTAGAAAAGATCATTTGATTTATGCTTCTTATTCTGGTCTGTTTAAAGTGACCTTCATCTGAATCGTGATCCACAGAAAATAAAGCTTTATTTATGAAAGAGTACAGCAGCAGTAGAAATCTATAGCGTCCAAGTTTAACGTGAGCAGTCATGTCATGTTCATATGAATTTAAAACCAGTTCTTTGTCCAGATTGTATGACTGCAGACGAGTGGCGTTAACATATGCATGCTCACAGGGTGAAGAGGTTCAGTTTCCAATTACGTCTTACAAGTAGATCCACGCTGCCTCGCCGATGCCTGATGAGCTGGCTTCATTAAATGTGATTCTGTGAGGGAGATCACTTTGGTCTCTCACTGAGTGTGGGAGGGTAATCATTTCTCTGTGCGGGGGCAGGTGTGTGTGGGACTGATTGGCCCTGATTTGGACCAGGTGTGTCAAACTTCCCTTGAGTTGCAGCTCTGTGCTGACTCATTATCTCACCTTCAGAGGTAGTGAGAGCTTCTATCTGCTGTGTCCCTTGTTGCCTGTGTTCATAAACACAAACCGATAACTTTCTGGGAATTTGGGTACATAGTGTGTTTATGTGAGTGTTGAGGTCTCCTGGACAATTTAGTTTTGAGTCAGCTGCTTGGCAGCAGTGGTTTTATTTTTGGGGGCTTATTTAGGTTAGAAGGGTGTTTTGGCTCCATACTTTTGTTTGTTCCCTCTCTGATCTCCAATGGATCACTTGCAAACTTAAAGAAACTCCTGGGTCCGCACCTGTGTCTTACTTCCCCCTGTCCTGACAGATTCTTGCCCATCACTGTGGCGAGAGCGTATTGTGAATGTTGCTAACCACTTGAAACACCCTGTGGCTCTCTAGTGAAATATTATCGTGTGAAAGGAAGTGTCAAAAGCCAAAACTCCGCTCACGAGGTCAAATTAATCTCTCCTCTTGTAGGAGATATTAGCTGATCATGGAGCAGACTAAATTAAATAATGTCTCAGTATGGCTTATAAACAAACAAGAACATCAGCTCCAAAACTATCTAATGCAATTTTAACCACTGCGTCGGAACAGCTGCTCAAACAGCCTGTTGACCTCCACAGCAGCAGATCTTCACAATGAGTTTTATACGTTATGTCTATACATATGTTTGCTAATATAGCTGTTTATTGCTTTTAGTGTTTAGATACTAATCCATTAATTGTTTTAGGACGCAACAGGATGCAATCTTTCATCTGAAAATGCTCCTTCTACATGAACAGGTCAGCATAGGGATAAGATGTTTGTCTAGAGGTGACGCATGAATGCCAAATTAAAGTCCACATTGTTCAGGGTTTGTTTGGCTTATTGTCTGGAGGAACATTCACCTTCCAATACTAAGGAGGACTGAGCACTTCTGTCCAATAATGGAGTAAACTCATTTCCATGATTCTTTTTTTCTGAAGTCAAACTGGAGCCTTTTCTTTTCACCCTTGTTTTGACGAATGTTTACATTCATGCTGAGAGAAATGTCAACATTCCTTTTGACATTCAGATGCGATGTTATTGTGATGTTTTTACAATGTCACATTATGCAAAATATACTTGACCTTCTTTCTTGAACACAATATGTGTCCCTAGCCTGCTTTCAAGCTACAGACAGAAACAGCCTGTTCTGGGCTGAAATAAAGGGGGGTCATAAACATGATTAAATACATACATGATTTAAGGAGCTTTGAGATTCATTTAGACTTTTGAGGAAAAGTACAATATGTTCCTTTAAATCATCGAGTCCTGTTTGGCTCCAGGTAAGTTCCAGGAGTTCACAATATGCAGAGCTCCTGCCTGATTTGCCCAGAAACTTTTTCTGTTGTCTGCAGGAGAATCCTGCATGGCAACATTTCTTTCAGCTGTGCAATACAGTTCATATCTTCCTCTCACACCTGCCTTCATCATACACAATAGCCTATATCATTTTCAATTGGCTTTTTTGGTGCTGTTTTACATGGCAAAACAAGATGGTTTTCTTTGTGAAAATTGTGTGTTATATGATCCCTCACATCTCACCATCATAGCCCATTACAGCGACACAACTAACTTGTTGTTCCTTCAAATGTTTAGCTGTAGCTAAAACTGTAGCTTTAAACTTGAGGAGAAATTCCAAACTTAAAATTCTCAACTAAATAAGTGTAAAACAAAACCGGAAGAGTAAAACATGATCAACAAATCTGAAATTCTGAAAGTTGAAAACAAACAAACAAAGGTTAATACATGTTCACGATGTTCATTTGTGTGCAACGTTTGCACAGAAACTCAGTTTGACATTAACAGAAGCTACAATTAGTTTTCCAGGTGTCAGTGCTAGTACTCTGTGTGTGATGGTTCAGGGACTTTATTTATGCTCTTGGCTATGTAACAGCTGAGCCTCATTTGAATGTCCTTTGTCACAAGATATTTGAACAAAACAGGCCTCCTGTCACTATGGAACGAGACATTCGTAGCACGAACTGAAAGTGGAGATGAACTGCCTGATTTGGTATGAACCAAAGTTCATGAGTTCTGTGAAACTATTTAAGGGCCTTCTCAAGCGTGAGATTCCACGAACCAATCTTTTGGATGGGGGAAAACAGACCTCATCTTAAAGTAAACAGTGAGGTATATTACTTCTCATTATCAAAGGATGAGCTGGGAGTGTGAAGATGTATTCAAAGCGAGTTATATGCTGTATTTCAAACCTTTATTTAAGTTTAAAGGGGAAATAAAGTTCAAATGTAAAGACATGAATTCTCATGGAAAAATATTCCACAAACCAAAAGTGACACAAATCAGAAGTTGAACTTCAGCAGTACGTGTTGAATATTTATATTTTGCTAAATTTCCTATCCACAGCTCTAACCGTAAGTAAACACACACTTTAGAAAATGAGCTCACAGGTCAACAGAGGACAGGATACAGACAGGCTGCCTCATTTAGACTTGGCTTACTCATGTGTTTGATATATGGAGATTTGGAGAAGGCGGAAACTTAGAGGGAGCACAGCCTCTCTCTCACTTTATTTCTCTCTTTATTAAAATCACTTTTTCAGTACAATGATCATTTTCTGCATTCATTACATGCCTTCATGGTGTAGATAATTATCTCAGTACAATTATTGTATTCCTCGTGTTGTCTGTAGTTAAAACTTTGGTGCTCCAGCTGGTTCAGCAGTATGTCACAAGATCAAAAGTTCTCAATTGTATTGAGTCTTAGAAACAAAACTGCTTTCCACAGCACACTCACCATGTTAATATTCATCAGCGTGGGAACAGTGTAGACTGAGTGTGAGGTAAGCTAAATATATTTGTCCCTAATGCACTTGCGACTATAATTTCACAAGTGATTGTTTATCACAGTGAGCGGTAAATGAACTCTTAATCAGTAAAATGAGATATCGCAAACATGTTAAAAGGTTTAAGATGAGATGAGTAGACTTCAGGGCCATGTGTTGCATAGAGAAGGGATAACATTGGCAAAAAAACAAACAAATGAATCAGGCCCGTCCGAGCAAACGGGCAGACATTAGGTTTAAGAAAAAAACAAAACATTTTGTTCCCTGAAAAATAAATCCAAAGGCTATGAAAAAAATGAAACATAAATCATTGAGGTGAAAACAAATGAGAGGTCTGACAGTGTAATAGGGCCACATTATTATAAGAAAGACTTGTACATTTATCAGTGAAAAAGTCATTGTATTTCAAGGATAAAAAATTCCTTTCAGGCTTTACTGTACGCTGTCTATGGGGAATAAAAGAGAAGCCAGGCGTGTACTTGAATGTGAAGTATTCAGGTACTTGTTAACCCTTTTTTCAGCCCTTTAAGCCGTTTTCTCATAATGCTCTGCTAAAAGATTCCTTGACAAGGTTCAGGCAGGCCGTGCTTGAAATCGTGCTGGCTTACTTGTTCACACATGCATCTGTGAGTACAGCTTTTGCCTTTGTTTCAGAGTTGATCAGGGTTATGTGTGGTTCCACATAATCTCGGAATCAATAAAACAGTGGAGATGTCACAATGATTTTTCTTCGACATTTGAAATGAATTAGCTGTCCTAGAAAGCTAAAATGTTTTTTTTTCCCCCTCAGATCTGCATCCCTCTGTCCAGATTAAAACACTTTGTGCAGTTGAGTCCTGCAGATTCCTGTCGACTGAATCACAGAGTACACACAACGCACACAGTGACTGTAAACTGGGATTGATCACTATTCCCAACATCAGCACTGTCATACACTGACAAATAGAAACACATCCTTCCTGGACATGTTACCACAAATATAAATGTATTTTTATTTTCCTTTTTGTCAGTAAATATGGACGCTTCTGTTTTTCACAAACATCCCTTTTTGATCTAATATTTTACTTACACAGAACACCTGAAAAACTCCAGAAGTTTTTAGGAGAAGTTGAATGTGTGCATGCAAACAATCACAGTTTCATTTAGACTTCTTTTTTGCAGTTTCTCCTGCCAGCCTCTAACTGTAGTACCACAGATAGACCTAGAGTGCTGATGTGAGAACGCAGCAGGCTGTAATAATATACTTCACATTTTCAGTTCGCCATTCAGTTCTTCGCCACTCTTTTGATTATACTGGGACTCTGTCAAATAGCATTGGGTCCTCCTGAAATAATCTACACATTTCAGTGAAAAAGGCTATGCTGAATTGGTTTGAAACTGTGTTTGGAAGTGCAACTAGAAAAAAGTTAGAACTTATGTAATAAATGCAACATTGAGTTAAAAAAAAATATTGTAACATAGTCTATTTGCAGTATATCCCGTCACAAAGAGTCTACACTCTTGCAAAACGAATCTGACTAGAAACATACTTGCGTCATTTACATTCAAGAGGAAGTGCAGACATGACTCTCTGCATGAAGTACGAAATAATGAGTGTGGCTGATTGCACAGGTGTGAAAGAATGGGACAGCTTACCAACAGTGAACAGCTCATTTAGAAACACAGCTGTAGCGGCGGCGGGGGGCAGACAGCTGTCAACCCTTTTCAGTATGACAGGAAAATCATTATCAATGATTGCACACACATGTTGTGTTTGTAAATTCTGTTTTCAGTTTTTTTTCTTTAATGTGATGAAAGGCCCCAAACATATTTTGCAATGGTCGCTCAGTGTTTGTGTGGTAATTGTAAATGGAAAACCTGCTGTGCATCACTACCATTCTCATGAAATTAAGTAATAATCGTAGACAAGGCGGCGTTACGCTGTGATGGTTTCCAAATCATATGTAAAGTCATTCTATTCCAAGAAACTGGGTGTCTCTATGTGATAGTATCTGTAATGCTGTAATTGCCATGAGTTACTGGTTTTGTTTTAATCTGTTTATCTGTCAGTACTTCCTGTTTTATTTTATTTTTCTTTCCTTGTCTCTCCCTCCACTTGTGTATTGTTTCTGCCATATTTAGGAGTTCTCAGTTGGCCCGAAATGCTTCCTGTTTTTATTTTGTACTTCTTGTTGCCAGCTTTTCATGATGAGTTTTACTTCCCTTCAGTTTCACCTGTGTCTTGTTTGTCAATGAAATGAAAGAAGAAACCATTTGGACATTTTATGAATTATTTATGCACTAATGATTGTACTGTTTAAGTCTTATTTTAACTTCCACATCTGAGAAAATGACATGTACAACAATACAAGTTATCTTTTTGTTGTGTTCGTCTGAATATGCAGAAGTGCGAGGGTGACCTTAAAATGAAGCTCACAATATTAACCATTTACAAGTTAATTATTAGCATGCTAATTATTAGCACATTGGCTGCTAATTAGTCATTAAGCACCCATTAGTATCTTAGTATACTCTACATGAGCATGGTCTATAGTTAATAAGCCATTAACTAAAAGCTTTCCCTCAACACCCTCCTTATTAATGCATACTGATAGTAAGTTAAGAAGTTGTTGAACATGAACTGTGATCTTAATGTGCTTCCGCTTACTTCTACCTTGCAAGGGTTGTATAAGTAATCCATCATATAGACCATTATAATGATCTATTAACTGTAGACTATTATGGTCATTTAGAGTAAGGTACTAATAAGCACTTTATTATGAATATTAACCAGCCAGTATGCTAGTAATTAGTATGCTAATAAGCAACTATACTGTAGTTCATCGTGAATATGGTGACCGTCATTTAAAGTGTTACTCCACTGTTATTCAGTCAGTTAGACCCCACCTTGTTACAACTCTAGTTTGTAGGTGGACTATAGGGAGAGACTTTAAACATTTCGTTTCAATCTTCTTCTTTTTTTTCATTGTAAACCAATGAGGGAAAAAAGCACAATACACGTGTTTAAAAAGTATGCAAAGTAAGTGGGAGGATGACTGAGCGACTGTGTGATTGAGAAATACTAGTAGAGAGAGCTGTGACACACTTGGCATGAATGAGAAAATGACTACCATAGATAGAAGGCCAGGGAGCGGAGGGGAGGGGATGGGAGGGGAGTCGCTCTCTTAGTAACAATTCAAGGAATTGATTGTGGCATCTGAGAAGTGTGAATCATCCAGCTGAATATCAGGAAACCCTTCAGAGGTTGCTCACTACCGATGTGCCTTAAGCAAACATGACCACAACTTATGCAAATCACCCCTCCTTTTTCTCTCCCCAACAAAAAAAAAACCTCATTCACATTCTCTAAACCTTTCTCCATCTTTGTGTGGGCACGGCAGGCACCACCTTCAATTGCCTAACAATCTGAGACCAAACTGCAGGATGTTGACACAGAAGCACAGCTCTAAACCCCTCGTCAGATGGTCAACATTACATTATTGATTAACAAAAAGACATTCCCACTTCCAATAACTGAGCGTTATCAGCCTGAATAGTTTGTTATGTAGTTTTTACAACCAGCAAATTAACTGTGAGGCTTAGGAAAGCAATTTAGGATGCATTAAGAGGAAGTTGTTTAGCCGAAGTATTAGGAAAAAAAGATGAATAAGGAAACAGGACACAAAGCTCCAGCTAACGTCTGAATCACTAGCGTGGAATTTGTGTGTGTAACCCCCATCCAAAGAATTGAATCAAGTTTCAACACTCTGAAAAAGGAAGAAAACGTCCTAAGTTCTAATAAAACATCGTCATCTTTGAAATAAAGAGAACACCCCCAACAGTTTCATTCTCTTTTACAGTGTGTGACGTAATAACCTGAGAACTGAACCCCACCACCACCCCGTCCTCTCACTCCACAGCAGTGATAGGAAGTGACACCGCTGGGACCCCTTGTGTTTCAGCTGCGGTGGTGATAACACCAGATGATTGGTTTCCTCTAAACGGCGTGTCTTCACCACAGATGTACGAGTGTCGTGTTTAGTCACATGGAGGTGAAGACATGAATCCAGTCAGACAGAATGATTCCACCGCTTTGTTGTCGGGTGGGCAAAGTGGATATGAGTACTCAAAGTTCCAGTAAGATTTACAGATTGTCAGAGTGGTGGTCTAAGAAGAGCTTTGAACATACTTTCCACTAATGACTAAATTCCTAAATAAAGAGCAACAAACACTTACTGAGAATTTTCTTTACAGATGGCATCATTTTTTAAAGGGAAAATTGACCTCACAAGGAATCTTTCTCACCAAAGTTTCGTTTTTTTTTTTGTCAGACCAGGTGGCAAAAAAAGCAAGTGTCTTGAAAGTGCACCATATTACACAACATAAATCAAAGTGGTTAACTGAGATAAAGACAACGAATTTGAAACATTGTAAGCATTAAAAGGCATGACATGGGAAACAAATATTCAAATGTAAAACGTGAAAATTTCAAATAAATATAAGAAATGTGACAATAAATTAAAAATACAAGAGGAAACACAAAATATCACATTAACTTCAAATTGGGCAATAAGCCATCTGCTCTGCACACCTGTAACAGTGTTATACTGCTTTGTATGACAATGACTAAACGTATGACTATGGAGTCTTATTTCTCGACGGACGTTCACTCACTGGTATTACTTAATAAAAATGGCTTCTGTTTAACCATCCACCCCAGGACATCTTCCCAAGTTTTCTGTCTGTGTCAGGCACAGCTGAAATGAAGCAAAAAAATAAGTCACTACTCGCATTAAATTAAAAAACCCTGCTGCTCACTCAAACTGCGAGATAAACTCTCTTATCCAGGTCCACGCTCCCTCCCACCGCCCATGTCCGCCCAACATATGATGGCTGATGGCATATAAAAGTAAAGTTGATACACAACATTTTCAGTCTTAAAAACCTATTTTGACATGAGATGCAGATATTCAGCATGGAAACAATGACATGTCATACAGAGGCCAACTTTTACTTGACTACATTTCAAAGCCTGTATTGTTTCCACTTTTCCTTCTGGTAAGTCTTGGTACTTTAATGTTAAGCAGAGTGTGTTTAAAAATAAGGAGATTTACTCCTGTTAAGTAGAGAATGTGTGCAGCTGTGTGTGCTGCATCTGGTCAATCCAGAATAAGCAGATGCACCCTATTCAGCGTGTGTGTGTGTGTGTGTGTGTGTGTGTGTGTGTGTGTGTGTGTGTGTGTGTGTGTGTGTGTGTGTGTGTGTGTGTGTGTGTGTGTGTGTGTGTGTGTGTGTGTGTGTGTGTGTGTGTGTGTGTGTGTGTGTGTGTGTGTGTGTGTGTGTGTGTGTGTGTGTGTGTGTGTGTGTGTGTGTGTGTGTGTGTGTGTGTGTGTGTGTGTGTGTGTGTGTGTGTGTGTGTGTGTGTGTGTGTGTGTGTGTGTGTGTGTGTGTGTGTGTGTGTGTGTGTGTGTGTGTGTGTGTGTGTGTGTGTGTGTGTGT
The DNA here is from genome assembly GCF_947650265.1 of Symphodus melops. NCBI lineage: Eukaryota > Metazoa > Chordata > Actinopteri > Labriformes > Labridae > Symphodus > Symphodus melops. The sequence continues at coordinate 18,526,720 of NC_136707.1, read as the reverse complement.
GTGTGTGTGTGCGTGCGTGTGTGCGTGTGTCACATACGTATGTGTGTGTGTGTGTGTGTCACATACGTATGTGTGGTAGGGTAGGCAGAGAGCAGAAACATAAGAGATGAGAAAGCTTAAGATGGAGAGAGATAAACTCATACAGTGAGAGTGAAACACTTGAGGTTTAGCACTTCAAAGGTGGAGCCTTCGTTTCTCATGCTAATCTGATGCAGGTGAGCCTCATGTCAGAGACCATCTCTCCCTGCTTCCTGGAAAGTCTAAACTTAAGTTTTTTTTTTCTTTTTTCAACACAACAGGTAACCAGAATTATAAGCTTCCCAGAAACTACAGGGTTACAAAATCATAAAAGCACCTCTGATGAAAAGAAACAATGGAGGTTTAAAGTATTGCATAATGAACTAAGAACCCTCTGAGTAGTGGAGGATGAGAGTAATTAAAGATTTAGGTACTTTGAATAGTTTCAAATTACCTCATCTGGTCTTCCTGGAAATAAAATGGAGAGCCTCATTTGTAAGCCAAATAACACAGGCCTCATTCAAATGAACATGTATTCCTGTAATTCAGACATGACAGAAGGAAATGCCTGATTACACCTGATTGCATATCTTCCTGTAGTCTGTAGTTCTTATACATATTCATATTCAACACTTATTTGTTCCTGTGCCGGAGCATGGTTGTTTTTAAATGGAGAGAAATAATAATAATTTTGACTTTATTTTCCTGTAGGACTTCTTGTGCCTCCACATTAAGTCACATACAAGAAACCCCACCCCTCAATGACAGACAGAGCATCTGTTTGTTAAATGGACTGCAAGTCGGGAAAACAAAAGGGAATTGTTGAATTTATGGGTCATACAAACTCCAATTATAGTATTTGCCTGAAAACATTCCATCTAAAATCCACACATCTGGAAATCTGTTTTTCACAAGCACTCAGGGGCAAAACAGCAGACTTTCGCAGGCAATTTTGCACATTTGGATATCTTACTTTCAAACTGGATATTCTGCTATTCTCTTCAAATATTCTTGATTGTCTCTAAAAATGATGGATTCACATTTAGATATTAGCTCAACTATTTCCCACAAATGTGCCTTTTCCTCTTTTGTCAGCACTCTACACAGTAAATTGTGAAACTTTCCAAATGTCTTGCAAAATTAGGGAATGCAGGATGACACATATGACCAAATGTGCAGAAGTTACAAATAACTCAGGCAGAGTGCTTCCACGTAATAGTAACAAACTGCCTGAACAATGATTTGAGGTACATGTGGGGAAGGGTCACAAATAAATCATGAGAATTTCCTTAAACTCTGAATTCACACAGCTGTGTGAGGGTCTCAAGAGGCAGCACATGACTTTAAAAGAACAAAGAATTAATGGGAGACGAAACAGCAGAAGCTATGGTTAAAATCTTTGCCAATACATCCAAGTATATCAGTACAACGTGTTGTTCAAAATCATTCTCAACAGAAGAGTGCAGAAGGAACAGAACGCAGAGAAGAAAACATAAAGAAGCAGTTTGATTGGGTGCATGAACATCGCACCAGTCACAAACATACAATATAAGTACTGCCCATGACTGTGTCGCTCACAGAAACGCCTTCATCCCTTCCTGCTTGCTCTAGGAACATTTTTCCAGAATATTTCCTGCTGCTTTCTTTTATTGGCTGACCCCGACGTCATTCGGAAAATGTACGAGGGGGCTGGCAGGAAAAAGTCAAGGTAAAGTTGGGTTGAAACAGTTGTTCGTTTGCATTCACACATACATCCCCCCCCAGGAGTTTTCGTCATGTGTTAAAGCATCTGCAGGATATTATGCAACTTTCACATGCAAATCCGTTATAATGCAGATATGTTTGAATGGCATGATTTCATCAAATACAATGATTCAAGCAGCTTAAGGATTACAGTACGCCCAATTCGGTGAGACATCTGTACAAGCATGCATATGTGCACAGGGTGTAACTCTGAACTAATAGCTCCTTTTCTGTGGAATAGAACTACGGTCAGTTATGCTTACTTCACTTTTCTCTGTTATCAGGTGGTGATTGTTATTTCAAAGAAGTATCTGCTGTTAACAGTTCCTTTGAAGTGCATTTGTGGGAGTTGACGAAACACGATTTCATCTAACATGTGGTTGATAAAGTTCAACAATAGGATGACTGTGTATTATCTGATAAGGGAATTCTCCACTGGCTTACTCAGTATAGTGAAGTGTCGCCTCCAAAAGTCCCGAAAAGAAAAAAAAAAAGCTGATTTAATATCACTTTGAAGCTTTTCAATATGTATCCTATTTATTTTTACTATAAGGGAGTTCGGTTGCCCTCTTTTTCAGTTAAGCCACAAAAAGTCAGGTTGTGGATTTTTTTGCCATGATTTTCATTAAACCTCAGAAAAAGTTGCCAAACGAGGTTCTGTCAGGACATCGAGAGGAGGGCCATTAATGGAAATCAGCTTGCTGAAAATAAATACAAACAAAGCGGCAATGGAAAAATGAACAGAAAGAGACAAAAACAGAAATATTATGTGACCTAAAGAGAAAAAAAAATTAAAAAGTTAAACGCAAGCATGTGTAGAGAGCAACGTCTCAGCTTGAAAAGGGGAAAAAATCTGTTCAGCTAAACCCTTTGGGGTGTTTTAGATGCATAATATGGATCTGTTATTCCACTCCTGACAGGAAAAGGCAGGCTGCACTATTACTATGGCAACCAGGTAACATGGAATGAAGCACGAGTATTTAGGCCCATGTAGCCTGGCTGCAGTGTCTGGCCTTGACCAGAGTAGACTGGCTGTGATGCCGGCCAAGCTGCCATGTTCACCCTACTGCCTATTGAGCCATTTAAGGGGATAAATAGAGTTTCGTAAAGCAAAAACAAAGGTTGTCAAGTCAAATGAATACATGTGCACAGGCAGTCATAAATATAAAACTGGCAGGCAAGAGAAGTTTGGCACAGAGAAGAGAAAAGATCCAGTTGGAATAAATGGTTTGGATCAGTTGACAGTAAATGAATGGTAAAATCATCAACTCATTCAGGGTTTATTTTCAAGGGCTCAAATGTGCAAAAATGTCTGCCAAAACTGAGCAAAATGTACTTTTTTGGGTTTAGGCTTACAGTAAAAGGCAAGAGATGTACTTTTTATTATTGGTTCTTTCACCCCTGTACAAAACTCCAAAAAACTTAAAATTGTCTGGTGAGCTGCACGTGTGGTACAAATAACACTTTACTACTTTACCCGGAATTTGTTGTGTTAGCCACCTATTGATTTTTTCTGTAAAGTCAACGTGAGTGACAACGAACAGGAAATTTTAAGTTGGGAGCATTCATGCAATTTGATTGACACTCAACCATCTAGACTTTCATTAAAGCATTGGATACTGTAGCTTTGTCCACCACTTACACATTGTTCTTATTGTGATATCAGGGGGAAGAGCCTGAAAGTTCTAGAAATGTTCAGGAGTGCATTTTGCAAAAAATAGCTGATGTTGGCAATCTAAAGAAATGTGAAAATTGGTGGTTTCAGCATACGTTTGCAATATAAAGTCTGAAATTGGGCTGCTTGCTAAAGAAGAGCCAGTTTACTTAATGGGCAATGCCAAGGTTCCCTTGAGCAAGGCACTGAACCCTCCTCTGCTCAGCTCTGTGTGCAGCGGCAGTCTGTGCAGTCTGTAGGTCCTGTTTGTGCACCTGTCTGTAAGTGGGCCTTTGTGTGCATTTCTCAATAGCAGGTTGAAAAGAAGTGAAATTCCCCTGGGGGATTTACTGTATACTGTATGTTCTTATTCCAGAAAAAAAAAACCTGGGGTTATGGGTTAGTATGTTATGACAGACATACCTGGAAATGTTTTCATTTATTTATGGGTTCATTAATATTACATTCAATGGGAGACAAAACGAAGCATGTCTTTTCTGGGGTTGCTGCAGGCGTTGGAGAAAGTGCTGCTGTAGCACGATGAATGAGCCAGACTCCATTTATCCCGCCTGGTGTCCACTGTGAGAAACCCAAGCTCCTCCGGTCTGAGGTAATGCCAGAGTTTGTGCAGACCGCTGCAGGAGTGGATCAGATGTCAGCAGGGAGAGACGCTTCCATTTTTAATCACCTCGCCAACAAACACATTCTCACTACCTCTCTATGTCTCTCTTTCATGTTGATTCATAGTTTTTATTCCCTCTGCTGGAGCGGCGAATAAGTCCAGTCAGACGCTGTCCAGGGTCCATGGATCAAAATACTGTTTTGTGAAAATGTCAGCTTAATGGCAATGGATAGTGTATTAAAAATGTTCACGTTTAACAGCCATAAAGAAGTCTTGATATGTTGTTTATCTATGCAGAATAGCTTACAAATACATAATCAGAAACTCTATAAAAGTGCAAAGTCCAACACTTAAAGGACTAGAATACCATGGATGATATTCTTTGCTGTTCGAGTAAGGTAACCATAGTTACGTTCCACCGCCCAGTCATCCATGTAACCACTTGACCTCTTGGCCCTTATCTCCATTGTAGTCTATTGTTCCTGAACATCTTATGAGTACCTCTAGGACACCTTTCACTTCACTCGTTCAGCAGCTGGATTGAATTCCGTCCACCAGAAACCAATTATATATTTTTTTGGTGCAAAGATATTACAGACAGTTTTATCTAGTACTTGTGTCTTTACTGACCGGAACAACCTTCTTGACCCTCATCTATCATTGCTCATTAAAGACTACTCAGGCAAGACTGAACTGCAACTCAGACTCGAGAAAATAGGAGGTCTTTGTTTTGTAAGGGAAAAGCTGATAAAGGCTGAGGGCCCAGAATGTTACATGTGATGTTCGTTCTCATTAGATGATTAGCAGCTTCTGGTGAGCAGCCTTGGTCTTTCTCTGTCTTTGGATATTTTTTGGTCAAGCGCCAAGAACTCTACTTTTCAGGTGTGCTTGTTTGACATTTTTGTAAGATCAAAAGCATGACCTCACAAACAAAGTTGAACACTCTGGTGTCCTCGGCTTGGATTGCAAAGATCTTGGTTGAAATTGCGAATGATCAGCTTCATTTGAAAACACACAGCTGAAGATGCACTGTCATGAAGGGGTTATATCCTTTACACTAGAGACTACATTGGTCAATGACTTCATTAAAAATGGACATCGTCTCAGTGATGTCAACTATTTGTGTCTGAAAGGTCAAGGTCAGCTCTTGCCTGGACTTCTGCAACTTGATTGCAGCCCGTACGCCTGTATTTGCTCAACTTATGCAACTAAAGTTCAGTTACCATACTACTGCATTTGATTACACATCACATTTAACAATTTCAGTCGAATTTTGGCAACGAGAGGTCACATGGAATTCATCATTGGTCCAATATCTATCTATCTATCTAGCTGGGTCTAGTTAATCTATGCAGCATTCTGCCTGGTTTACAACTTATCCAAGCTCTCCCTCACTACACTACTTCACTGCAGCGTGCAAGTGAATTTAAGACGCTGGAAGATTTCAAAAAAGTTGTGCTGGCGAACCATTCCACAAAACATCTCACGCACATCCTACTCGCAGAAAGAGAGCCAAACTATGTTGCCTCTCAATTACAATTCTAAAAAAGTTCCAATCCAGTTGAATATTTGTCCTCACTCATTTCTATCTTCCCTTGCCATGCCATCATTTCATACAACCCTTTGTCTCCATTTCCCCATCATTTTACTGTATTAAGAGTTTCATAAACTTTGTGTCTGGTCTACACTGAGGGAAATATTTTTTCTGAGGGCCGACACCCTTGCATCATGATATTTCCCTGCAGATTTCAAGTGCAAAAGACTTTCTGCAATACGTTGGTCAACACATCATCTGCTGTTAATAATATGTTTTACAGCACTTCATTTATTTGCCTCTGCTGTGAAATGCTGCATATTCGTTCAGTGTGAGGAGTTTGTTCACTTCTCTTTCAGCCTGGTTAAAACAGATGTTGGACTCAAATGCACGCGAGAGAGGGTATCAGTACAATAAACAGCTAAAATATCTAAAACACTAGACTTAGGCTAAGTGAGAGGGTGCAGAAATAGGTCCACAGTGAGAAAACACGGTGGTAAGCGATACACATAGAGATACATAGAGAACGTTAGAGAAACTGGCAACAAACAATGAGAAACAAAAGGGCGTAATAAACAGGAAAGGTACAATGATCAGGGACAGGTGAAACAAGCAAAACAGGTGAAACTGATCAGGGCCATGCAGGGCTGAACGATAACAAAGACGGGAAACACTTGAGGTCAGGAAGCAGAGGTGTCTGAAACGAAAGGAGAGGTGAGTGTAGTGAATTAAAACAAGAAACAGCTGAAACATGGAATTTAAAATAAAAAACACAAACACCAGCAGGCCAATATGGATCTGTTGATTCTGTACCTTAGCCAATAAATATTAAAACCAAAGCAATAATATTAAGATGAAGTTGATTTGAAGTGATTCTTGCAGTTTTTGAGTTTTGTCCACATAGTTGTTACTTCAAATGTCTACTCAATAAATACAATGAGTAATAAAGAGTAAAATACAACTACAGTATATGGTTTTCCCCCACAAGTCTGAAAGAGAACAACATCCAGGAAAGTGTATATATCAAGAGGTTTTTTTTTTCTGGGTGTAAAGTTACCTGTTCCACAAACCTCCTCAAGGCACAGACATGAGAAGATGCCCTTTTGAGTTCTCAGGTCACATTTATCTGATAGTTCACGTGACAGACATGAACACTCTTCAGGCATGTTGATGTTACATTACGGTAAAAGTGCAGCAACAGGGATCAAAGTCTGACTGCTTCACTTTGAATGGTGATCAAAGGGCAAACATTTTCCACATTATGTGGGAGGAGAGTACAGTGGAAATGTGTGTGTGTGTGTGTGTGTGTGTGTGTGTGTGTGTGTGTGTGTGTGTGTGTGTGTGTGTGTGTGCGTGCGTGTGTATGTCAGGTTATGTGTCTTCTAGAGAATTGGCTTTTGACAGCTTACAGTGAAGTCCCAGTTTCAGGGTTGTAAGTTTTATGGAAGGTCATAGCTGCTTCTGATTTGGTCCCTTTCCATCTTTGTATAACACTTCCAAGAAAGTCTGTCAATGACAGAGCAATAAACTTATTGAAAGCAAAATACAGTACTTCATAGACAGAATAGACATTTATGAATTGCTGCATTATTAGCATACATAATCATATCATCTCCCCCTATCTCATTTTTCAAATCAGGTGCAGTATGGCATATGGCAGCTCATTAGAGCTCAGTTAGCCCAAGATTTCCTATTTTGTCTTGTCAGTGTAACATTTGCTAAATGCTTCTTCGTGCTATGATAATAATGGATGACGCAAGGTATTTTACCAACTCTTTGCATAGTGTCTTGAGATAACATTTGCTATAAATGTGTGCTATACATGTAAAGAGTGATTGATTGATTGATTGATTGATTGATTGATTGATTTATTGATTGATGGATGGATGGATGAACGCTACTGTTAGGAACATTTGGTTTGTCTCATTTGGTAACACCTGAGGACAAACTGTTACCTCTTATCTGGTAGTGCAGGTAATTATTCAGCACAATTCCCTTTTGATGAATAACTAATCGCAAGTTCTGTCATTATAAAGCTTAATAGTGGATATGTATAATTGAGATTTTCATAGTGGGCTTTAAAAAGTATTGGGATATTGAGAGCGAGCACCAAGTTGGGACAGGAGATTAAAGTTAAAGAAACAAATCAATTAGATCACTGTTTAAATAAAATCTTGTTGTTCAAACAAGATGTTGCCTATTATGGGCTGATCTCTTCTCAATAAAATACCTTCCAGTCTCAACGACTCCATCAGTGAAAATGGCCTTAAAGGGAGATTTTGGCAACCACACCTCTGTTTATTTAAAGATCAGTTACCTTCTGCCTGCTGGTAATTACATAACTTACTTATTAATCCCATTTGAATATCTTTCTGTACAACATGTAATTTAGTTATTGCTACAATATAAAATGATTGGTCAGACTGTTTCCTCTATTCTTGTAATATGACAGGAACAGGTTGTTGTTAGATCATTGATTTCAGCAGAAAAGGATGAAATAACTAGATGATAAGACAGTCAATCATTAACTACGAGCACACAATGGGATCTTGGGGAGTTTGAATTTGTAGCAGAAGCCATTGGCTGGGTGGAAGTGAGACACAATGAATGATTGGTAGCAATATGTGAACAGCCTCAGGTCACCTTTTCCCATTACACTTAACTCTCGGAGGTGCATCAGAAAGGCCACACTCTCTCTTCTTCATTCTTGACTGCCCCTTTTGTTGTTGTACTGTTTCCCTGCAGTGCCAAGAAAAATTGCAACACAGAGGAACAAGTAGTAAATTCCAGTCCAGGCTTTATGTGATTCCAAGAAGGGAAGAGAACAGAGAAATACGGGCAGAAAGAACATTTGTTCCATTTGTCCACGTTTTTTTACTCACAACACCTGGCTGAAACACAAAGTAAACTTATAAAAAATTGGTTTAAAAAAATCACATCATGAAACCTTAATCCCAGCTCCTGTGTTTTCATTGGAAGATTAAAGGGATGGGGAAGAAAGAAATGGCAAGGGTATGTGGAATGCGTGTTTAGAGGTCAGGAGAGTTGGCAGGAACAGCAACAATGAACTAATGCTGGCTCTTTCAATCTTGATAAGCTTCTACCCCCAGGAGTATGTTATGAGCTTTACGGTGTAGGGTTCAGGCCCCTTTTGTTGATTTGCAATAGGATGGACCTTGCATGGCTGATGGAGGGCATAGGCAGAGAGGATTTAGATATTAAAGGGCACATAGTGACCATCCCGAAGCTCTGTTTGCTATGGCAGCAGCCATATGTCTACAGTAATGGACACACATACTCAAACACACACAAACACACACATCTCAGCCATGCCAGTCTGATGGCGCTCGATCTACAAGTGGGACCCAGCAATCATAGCAGCCAACAGATGTTACAGTGTAAATGGAAACTAGTTCTATCCTTGGAAACAGTGCATGATTGTTTGTTTGTTTACCATTTAACTGTATGACTCAGAGCAGCTTTGAGAGAGACATCAGCCCACCAAGTACGGCAAAAAGACCATAATGTGGGCCTTTGTTCTGCATCCACATGAAAAGATCAAAAACGGGTCGAAAAGGCATTCCAAACACTAAACAAAGGAATTTTCCTCTGATGAGACATGGACTTGGGTGGCATGAACATTAAAGTCCCCAGTCAACTTTAACGTTTTTTGTTGCTTTTAGCCTCTGCAGAAGGCGTTAGGCACAAACCTAACCTTGTATACGATGGATGCTTCAACCATGAGCAACCATTTTTATGGTAGTTTTTCCAAATACTGAGAAAAAAATTGCAACACAGTTGTTTGAGTGCCAATAAACAGTTAGAAATGTAAACAAAAAAAAGGTTTGCAATTGAGAGCTGGTTTCAGCTCAAACACAAAATCCTCTCATCCATTTGGCTTTCTTGCTGCACAGGCACATGCAACGCTTCAGAAAGCTGTTATTGTTATTGTGCAGACCTCACTTAAAGATAACAGGTGTTTGCATAGATTCTACAGGAGGAAACTGTCATTTAAGTGGAGCCAACAGGACATGCTGCAGGGTTTACTGTAATATAATAGAATTGGAGGAAAGCATGCCAAGACACACACCCTTACTGGAACAATGCCCTTTTGATTTCCTTATATGACATCTGTTTGTAACCTCATTCAGACAAATGAAAAACAGACAATAGCTCATTAACAAAAGTTAACAGGTTTTTGAGTAGGACTTAACCTTTTCTGTGGAATTGTAAAAAACCTATCAATGTGATTTTTTACGAGCAGTATGCTGAGTATGAGGTCTTTTTTCAGAGGATATGTACAAAAAGCCCTGAAAAAAGAAGAAATTGTAACTTTTGTCCTGTTTTTTTAAGCATCAGTGTAATAAGTCGAAGGTTATTTGCACATACATCCAGTGTTTAACAGCACATTATTAAAGTATATGATTGGATAAACTAAGAGGGTGAGCCAATGCTGACACCTAGTGGATTATGCAAAACCATCCAGCCATAGTAATTCCATGAGGACTGATCAATGTGACAGATGTTTACTTTGTGTTGTCCATCTGGATGATTAATTACTTGCCTACGGGCATGCTGCATGCATAATGAGTGTGTGATAAAGCTTGACTTAGCTCCTTATGTCAAAGACACTTTCAGGGCAAATCTAAGACTTTTTTAATTGGTATGTTTTCTTCATAGCCTCTATTATTTATTTTCAACATACAGCTAAGATAAGTAATAATACAAAAATGGTCTACTCTGTGCAAGTAGGTGGAAAGACTTTCAGACATTAATGCAGAGGATATTCACAGTGTAAATTTTCATTTTCTGTAAAATCCTTCAAAAGTGCACAGCCTTCATTCTTTAACACAGATTTCATACTGCTCCTCTTTTTTTCATATTTGGTGTTGTAAATATTTAATTTGAATGCACATTTATGTTTCTCTACCCTTTTCCACTCTGTGTTTCTGAATGCACCAGACCAGGCTATATTGCTTGCAATTTACTACTTCTTTTCTTGTTTTGGTCCTAATTAATTACTTTTGTCAATCCTTAATGAAGGAAATATTTTTAGAAATGTGAAGCTTTCGAAACACCATTTAATCTCTGTGTCCTCCATCACAGTGTGGTAAACTGCAGCCACAGCAAACGACAAGTGCAGGCTGCAGCGTGTCATTCACTCTGCAGAGAAGGTGATCGGCTGCATTCTACCATCTCTCCATCGACCTGTACACCTCCTCCAGGACCCTGCATGTAAGATCGTGGCCGACCACTCTCACCCAGCACATGGACAGTTTGAGACGCTCTCCTCTGGTAAGAGTCTGCGCTCCATTAGGACCAGAACCTCTCGCCACAAGAACACTTTCTTCCCCTCAGCTGTCAGCCTCATGAACAGCGTTCCTGCCCTCTCCCCTCCCCCGACATAACACAGACTCATCAGCCCCACTGTCAGAAAAAAACATGACAGTAATGTGAAGGCTGAAACTGTTTTTATGCATTACATTAACGCTCACTGGACTTCAAATTTATTTTCTTACAAGCACTCCATTGAACCAATTGTACATTTTGTGTTTTTTCAATTTAATATTTGACATTTTATTTTATATATTGGTTATTGCTATTTATGTTTTTTTATTTAAATTCTTGCTATTTTATTTCCCTTCTTTTTTTTTGGTACCAATACACAAAGACAAATTCCTTGAATGTGTAAATGTTATTGTGTACTTGACAATGAAAAACGATTCTGATTCTAATTCTGATTATGAATGAGATTGGATACAAGGGGCTGAAATGAGTTTCCTCCTAAAGGTGACTGGGCTCAGCCTTACAGATAAGGCGAGGAGCTCAGACATCCGGAGGGAGCTCGGAGTAGAGCTGGTGCTCTTTCGCATTGATTACGATGCCTCCTGTTAGGAGGTCTTCTGGGCAAGCTCAACTGGCAGGAGAACTTGGTGTATACCCAGAAAGCGCAGGAGGGGTTATATTTCCCTTCTGGCCTGGGAGTGTCTTAGAATCCCCTGGAGGAACTAGAAAATGTTGTTGGGGAGGTTACTTAGCTTAAGGAAACTCGACCCTAGATATATGGAAGATAAAGAATGAATGAGTGGAAATCCTATTATTTAAACATGTTGATACAATTTCAGAGAGAATTATCACCGTGGCTCTGCAGCACCATTTAGCTTTTCTGACCCTCTTAGCTTTTTCCAGCTAATTGTTTTTGGTTAAGTGACCCACACTATGACTGCTTTTATTAAGCCCCACTGTTGTTTGAACTTTCTACAAAGCAAGCGCCTGCGTTTGTTGATAAGCTGAATGTGGTGAAATTGTATTTGAGCATATCCTTTGTAAAAAAAAAAAAAAATCCCTTAGGAGCTTTTGGAGAGCAAAACAACAGGAGAGTGAATATTGGACTTATTTTGGTGGGTTGCCAGAAACTCCAAATGAATGCTAATGTTGTCCTGGATCTGCTGCATGCATTAAGAAGGCAGATGTTTGCTCCATGTGTTTCCTCACATTGAGATGTCAGTGTTTTTACTCTAAAGTTTAATTAGCATAATCTTATGGTAATTATAGTTATTCATTTATATATTTCCCATTAGATAACGTGGTTTGCTTGTAACAGTTGATGGGATTTTGTTGCATTCCCTCGTAAGCAAGTGTCATTTAACGCCTACACCTTCTCAACTCACCTGTGCTTTAGTTATTCCACCCTCATTCACAAGCCCAGAATTTTTTTTCTGCTTAAGGAATAAAACACTCTGTTTTGGCCTTGTAGGTTTATAAAGGTTATAATGGAGTATGGTACTAGGATTCAGGGGATGTAAAATGCGTTTTTGCCTTCAGTCTCTTGAAGGCATCACGCTGATGCAGCTGCAGCCACCATGCATGACATTTTCAGGCAGCAGGAGACATGAAAAGTGTTTCTAACCATCAATTTTCTTCCTGCTCTCATTGCCTTTTTTGTTGGCTTCATTTAACCTCATTAAGTCCACTTTCTCTGTGGTTGCTGGCAAACAGAGTTATGAAGGAAGCTGCACTGTGGAGATATGAATGCATTTGGTTTGGACAGGAACAGTTTGTCATTGTTCACTGAAATAAGCCCGGCAAGAAAGACAGTGAAAAGAAATGGTAAAAAGTGTAGGAAAATCAGACCATTCTGTGAGGTGAACCCCCTGCTCCTTTCTCCAGGGTCCTGGTGTATTGTCCACTTAATCAACCAGAATTGGGCTAGTCTATTTGGAGAGGGAATTGTGTGATCCATCCTACTATTCATTATTTCTTCTTTCTCCACTTCGTTCTTTATCGGCTTGTCTGTTTTTGTTTACAAACTTCCAAAGGGAGGCTTGCCTGTTCTCTTTCCACTCAGAAGACAAAGAATGCCCTGTTATAGAAATGTCTGCTGTAGCTCTCTTTTCAGCTCTCTTTTCTTTCCAAATTACATCACACATATGACCATTTATACCATCTTTCAAAGCAGGGCTAGCATATTCAAGCACCATTCAAATACAATTTTTTTTCCAATAAAGTAGGTTATAACAGCACTACTCAGAGTACATGTACTAAGGGCTGCTGCTAGGTAAGTACTCAAAACTTCTGGATATACAACAATTTCAAAATTTTAGTCAATTCAGCGATTTCATTCAGTCACTGAATTGTAAGTCTGATGTTTAAATATTTAGACTACAGATTTTCTGCTGCACACCTACAAATAAAAGGCCTGCCTGACGTTATGTTCATTTGTAATAATTTGGGATCTTACAGAAAAACGTTTTTTTTTTATCATTTTATGTAAATCCTCATATCGTTGTCCAAGTTGTTGTCTTGTGTACTTTTCTCCACATTTCCACTCGGAATATTGGCTGTGTTGCTTGATTTATGCGTTTATCCTTGTGTGAGCTCTTCCTTCTGTTTCATAACTCACCTGAACAGCCTATAATTTCAACCCAGGCACCAGTGAAAAAATGGAGCTGTGTAATCTTCACTTTTCAGAATGATCCCATTAGTGATGATGCTCGCAGAGCAAGGGATGGGTCTAATTAACATTTCCACTGTTCCCCAGCAAAGAGAAGACACATCTAATCCACACCTCCTTGGATTGAGTACCTCCCTAGTTTATGAGACCACTCAATCCTACAACAACAGCTCAGCACTCACTGCACATCCAGAGCTATGATGAAGTAATGTGAGTCGGGGGGAAGTGATCAAGATGGCAAAAGATTGAAGTAGCTGCCACTGAAAAAAACATTTCATGACTAGAATTTGTCGTGGAAATGAAAGCCTCAAAGGCAGTTTTTATAGATGCAGTCATGACAATTTCTGAAAATTGTCAGTCTGTCCTTGGAACCTTGGCGAGTGTTTTTATCACACATGAAGTTTTCCATGTACGCAGACACACTGTTTTTCAACAGACAGGCAACTGCTTGTATTCTTAGACCAGTAGGGGGCCCCAAAGTGTAGACGGAATGTGTTAATATGACTTCAACACCTCTAACAATATTTGGTAATCGCTGTTACAGATTCCCCCGGAGGAAGACATGTTAGCACCTTACGTCTCATAGGGATCGAGAAAACTCATTTGTAATAAATACATAATTGAACCTTTTTCACTGTGTTCTTCTTAAACGTGACAGTCGATCATGGTTTTCCGCCTGGGGTAGAACCTTCTAAGCAATGTGGAGTTCAGAAAGAAAGATAATTGCCCTTGAGATAGTGATAAACAGTCTTTGTTGCAGCATTTCATCACTATGATAGACCTGCTGTGTGAAGGCAAAGACGTGAAAGCAATGACTGCAGGTACCAAACCCTTGTTTCACGCAGTAAATCAATATGTGAGGCTGCTTGTTTTATGTTCTACGGCTCACACCAGCATTTTCATCATTGAGATAATCGCTTTGGAAAAGAGTATGGTTTTACCTTTTCCCACAGGCTATGTTATGTTTTTTTCCTTAAAATATATCCTTAAAAAAATTTATGTATGTATGCATGTATGCATTTTAGAAATATGAGCACTTTGAGGTCAGCTTCCTGTGAGCTCCTGCACGAGGTGTGATTAAATTATTGTTTACCCCCATGATGGCAACTAATGTCTAGAGCGAGTGCTGTGCAGCTGAGTAGAAGCTACAGCACCTGTGTGTGTGTGTGAGTGTGTGTGTGTGTGTGTGTTAGTGTGTGTGTGTGTGTGTGTGTGTGTGTATGTATATATGTGTGTATATGTATGTGTGTATGTGTATATATGTTTATGTGTATGCATGTGTGTATGTGTGTGTGTCTATGTATGTATGTATGTATACACGTGTGTATGTGTGTGTATATCTGTGTGTGTATATGTATGTGTGTATATATGTATGTGTGGAAGTGTGTATATGTATATATGTATGTGTATGTATGCATGTCTGCATGTGTGTATGTGTATATATGCATGTGTGTACGTGTATGTATGTGTGTGTATGTATGTATATATGTATGTGTGTATGTATATATGTATGTGTGTATATATGTATGTGCGTATATATGTTTATGTATGTATGTCTGCATGTGTGTGTGTGTGTATGTCTATATATGTATGTGCGTATATATGTTTATGTATGTGTGTGTGTATGTGTGTGTAGGTGTGTATATATGTATGTATGTATGTATGTATGTGTATATATGTGTGTATGTATATGTATGTATGTGTATATGTGTGTATATATGTGTATGTATGTATGCATGTATGTGTGTAAGTGTGTGTAGATGTGTGTGTATATATGTTTATGTATGTATGTGTGCATCTGTGTGTGTGTGTATATGTATGTGTGTATAAACATGTGTATATATGTAAGTGTGTATGTATGCATGTGTGTATGTGTATATATGTATGTATGTGTGTATGTTTATATATGTATGTGCATATATATGTTTATGTATTTATGTGTGTGTAGGTGTGTGTGTACATATGTATGTATGTGTATATGTGTATGTATGCATGTCTACATGTGTGTATGTGTATATATGCATGTGTGTATGTGTATATATGTGTATGTATGTGTGTATGTATATATGCATGTATGTGTATATGTATGTCTGTAAATATATGTGTATGTATATGTATGTGTGTATATATGTTTATGTATGTATGTATGTATGTATATATGTATGTGTGTATGTTTATATATGTATGTGTGTATATATGTTTATGTATGTATGCATGTACTGTATGTGTGTAGATGTATGTGTATACTTGTATGTATGCATGTCTGCATGTATGCATGTGTGTATATATGTTTATTTTCTGTATGTATGTGTGTATCTGTGTGTGTAGGTGTGTGTATATATGAATGTGTGTATATATGTGTATGTATGTGTGTGTGTGTGTGTGTGTGTGTGTGTGTATGTATGTGTGTGTATGTGTGTGTACGTGTATATGTGTATATAGGTATGTGTATATGTGTATAAATGCAGGTATGTATGTGTGTATGTGTATATATGTGTGTATCTGTATATATGTATGTATGTATGTGTGTATGTCTATATATGTATATATGTGTATATGTATATTTGTGTATGTATGTATGTGTCTGTGTATATACTTGTGTGTATAAATATATGTGTATCTGTATATGTATGTGTTTACATATGTATATATGTGTGTATGTATGTATGCATGTACAGTATGTATATGTGTGTGTGTGTGTGTGTGTGTGTGTGTGTGTGTGTGTGTGTGTGTGTGTGTGTGTGTGTGTATGTATGTATGTATGTATGTATGTATGTATGTATGTATGTATGTATGTATGTATGTATGTATGTATGTATGTATGTATGTATGTATGTATGTATGTATATTCCTAAACCTGAGATCCTATAGGGTTTCTCCAAGTCATAGTAACTGCACTCAGTCAATGACACAGTGCACAAACTAAAGAGAAATGACACAGCAACAACTTTTGTGTCCCCCCGCCAGTGCGGATTGAATTTTTACGTTCCATAAAAGTTGAATGGGATTTCAGCAGGCCTCCATATATAAAAGGAGGGGTGCAGGACTGAGTCGCTGTGCTTTGGTCTGTCTTTTATAGCTCTCTGTAACATCTGAGACAGGATTACTAGGCAGGAAGCTGCCAGGCAAATAGCTGAGTGGACACAATGTTTCATGGTTTGGATTTTGATTCACACACAGTCTTAAATCACTAAGCAATTCAGACTGGAGCACTGTTTTAATGATGCAGCATTTATCTCCAACATGAGCACTCTTAGCACTAATTTTTGTTCCACTTTTCCCCATTACAGTGCCCAGAAGTGTATTTTAAAAGCTTGTTTATTGAAGGGCTAAGTCTCATGGTCTAGAAATTCCAATTATAACCCCATTAGTCAAAAGTGTATCTGTGTAACTTTGCAACATTTCTTCTCCAAACCTCAATGATTTTATCCTTGAGGTTTTCTTAATTTAGCATTATGAATGTGTCTTGTCTTATTCTGTGTATCCACTCAGCGGTTAAACATTTCTTTAGCGCTTTGGTAGTTTTGCCAAATGTTTATTCTTCATCAACAAAATTTGCCTCCTGCTGATACCAACTGCGTTGACATTTAATGCACTGCTTTATTGCCTTTGAGTGACACACAGGACAGCTGGTTGCTTCAGTTCCTCGATAGTAAAGGTTATATTTCTGCAAAACTGTCAGCAACATTGATGTCATATGCTGAAGATCATTCAGCTGCAACTATGAGTTCATCTATCTATCTATCTATCTATCTATCTATCTATCTATCTATCTATCTATCTATCTCTATCTCTATCTCTATCTCTATCTCTATCTCTATCTCTATCTCTATCTCTATCTCTATCTCTATATATATATATATATATATATAATGAGTTTGAAATCGTAAATGAACCCAGCATTGAAAGTAAGCTTTAGAATAAAAAACATACTGCACTGTGTGGCATTATTTGACATGCTTTTGCCTATTCCAAAAACTACATTATATTTTAAAAAAGTTTGAAGGGAGTGCTACGCTGGATCTAAAAAATCTACAAAGAATCAGGTGCTCTTCAAGAAGAGGGTACAGAAGTTAGTTTTATAAAAATGTCCTGGTAAGGCAGTCTGAAGTGAAACTGATGTAGTCTAACAACGTTTTAATTACATCCTTGTTAAATAAAGGACTATTATAATACATCAGAGTGCCTTAGACTTTCAGTTTACTCTGCCTTTCCAGACAATAAACTGTGTCTGTTTCCAGGACAGTCAACTATTCATTAGCTAAACATCAACATATGGTTCTGTGATATCCATGGCAATTATTACAATTTTCACATCTAAATGCATTCTTTTTTATGAAGATTTATATCTGGGCTTTGTATGCCTTTATTGCAGAGACAGGACAGTAGAAGTCTGAAATCACGGACACAGATGGGAGGGAGAGGGAATGACCTGCCGGTATGGAGCCACGGGTTGGATTCCAACATGGACCGCCCGCTTGGAGGGTGGCAGCCTCCGTACATGGGGTGCACACACTAATCTGTAGGCTACCTGGACCAATTTTTTTTTTTCTAACAAAAACACTTACATTATATTTGACAGCTGCTTTTCTGAGCTCTGTTGTATTCTCTTCTCCAAGGTTTTTATTGTCACATCAATTCACAACATATCACAACAAAAAAGGTACAAACGATCATGAATCATCTTCCTCTTTTGCTACATTTAGTAATACATAATGATTTAAATTTAATGCATCTTGTATAGACAACCGTGTCACCACATATTGGTCAGAGATTTCTGACATCTTCTGAGGCTTTCTCTCTGTAGGACTCCTATAGTGTGCTTCATTTATATTCAGAGGCACAGAGGTATCCATTTTCACCTGAGGCAGTAGCTCTCTGTTGCGTTTTGCATACAATCCATGAAACTGTACAAGACTGAAATACATTATCATCATGTTTTAGACGAGCTTACTGTCTTACAACACAAACACTTTCTGGGCATTGTGCAATCTAATTACAGAGTGTATTATTATTATTCTGAAACATTTGAACAATGTCTCCTTCTTGTTACAGTGTTAATTAAGACATGTACGCATTCAGTTTAAATTACATTTCACTGTCATCTTTTAGAACAAAAAGTTAATGGCAGGGTTGATCATTATCGAAAACTAGCATGATTTTGAAAGTGGTATTCCCTCAGTGCTCCGTAGTATACACCCACCCCCCCCCCTGAGCTCCCTTTAAAAGCCAAGTCCCTCACTTCCAGGCACGAGCACCGTTTCTCCAGGAGCTCAGCTCATTGCTTGTGTTGTGTTGAAATTAAGTCTTCGAATGTCTAATTCAACATGAAGTAAACACTAAGCTTTATCCTAAAAAGTGTTAAAAAAAATAGTGACTCTTTTACCCCTCACAGCGGCCAATGATGAATAAACTCTTTCACATTTGAGTGTGAGCTCGTGCAGTAAAGGTTAGGGAATGAGCAGGGAGACAGGGAGGCATGATTGGTTCTTTAAATTGGTACCTTTTGGTAGACATTGGTCAAAGTTTTTTACAGACTTACAGCTGCTACATACGCAAAGCAACTGAATTATTCATTTCTGTCAGGACCAAAAGACAATTTCAACCAAAATCTTCATATGTTTTCCTGGAGAAAAGGACCAACCCTACCTTTAAGTTGTTCAGTTATGAAAGCATTGTGAAGGCTCTATAAGGTGAAAAGGAAACAACACAAACATTTCACAGCTTTACAAAATGTAAAAATTCCTGTCTTCTTTTTACTGTCAGCAATGCCTTGCTCAAAAAAGCAAAGACAACATATGACACTTCTATATAGCCTTTTACTTTAGCAATTTAGACAGCAACTCATGCACATATTCTATACTGCTGATAAAGCTTGCAGGAACCCCAAGAGTACATTTTTCCTAAGCCCTGTTTTCAAGATTTATGCATCTACCAATAGGACAGGATCAGGAATGAACAAACATAGAAGTATCTCAAAGTACACAGCAGCCAAGAGTGTTGTAACTTCTACATCAACCAAAGTACCTTAAAAAGCTGTGGAATGCAATTTTCTTCTGGTATCCAATACGTCCAAACGTTCTATAACAGCTATTAACCACACACTATACCAGTTCTGGATGTGTGCTGGAATCTTGTTGGCCATTTTGGTTCTCTACTGCAGAGTCAGTAATTTTTCCAGTTGAATGAAATACCCCTGACGTGGACCATATTTAAAAACGGCTTAAGATACGGTGTAGAAGAGGTGTCATCCTCAGGACAAAAATCCTCATTTAGCATCCGTCAAAAAAGTAAATGATACCATAAAACTTCACTAGACCCTTTTCATTGCATTTGGTTCGTAGAAGAAGCCAATCTCTTGAAATTGCACACATCTCTCAAAACCGAGCTCAGAGAAAATCCATTGCTTCATGAGAAGCAGAACACCAGATTGACAAAATTGTATCTGTATACATAATGGCCTTTTATGTGGACAGCAAGACGGCTGACATTTCTGGACAATTCTTGAAAACACTCAAAGAAAAACTGAAAGTCTGGCTCATCTCTGCAGTAAATACAGTATGGGTAAGTTGCCACTTGTATCTATTTGTGCAGCCTCATTTATCATCGTGGACAAGGGTAATGGAGAGAGAAAAATACCTGCAGGACAAAAGGTAGAAACAGTCATTATGGACCAGTAGAAAGAAAAAAAAAACAGTTCTCAAGCAGCTTTGCCTTTTGAACATGTATGGTTGCAGGTAAGCTTATGCAACGTGGATCTTTTTTTGTCTGGGCATGTGATCTGCATGATCAAACAAAAATAAAAATAATAAATAAAAAAACCCCACAATAAATCACAGAGCTATATGAGCCACTTGGGCATCTTAATACCAATCTATAACATGGCAATGGCCACGCCTGAGTCATAGCGTCCTTTCATCTGAATTATTCTGGCAGCTAGCATAAGCAGCAGACCAGTGGCTACTTCAAGGCTGTAGGAAAGCCAGGCTGAGGCGAAGGACCAGCCAAAGGAGACATCCACGTTAGCAAGGCTTTCTGGGGAAACAATCCGCTGGAACTCATCCATGGCCTGGTTGGAGTATTTGATGTAGATGCTGACCGCAGTAAGAGTAAAAAGACCTGATAAAGCACACAAACAAACCAGATGTTACTATTAGCATGAAAATGGTTCTATTGAAAAGACCTCTTAGGCCTTAAGACCTTTGATCAACTACATCTATTTAAATGGCTTCATAAAATTAGGTCATCAAAGTAATGATGCGTTAATTTGAATAACATCCTTTTTTTTTTAAGCGATTATCTTCCCCATATTTATCGTACGTGAAATGTTACTAAAGACCTAAACCCATAAGCCTGAAAATGAGACACAATTAGAATAATCTTAAACCATTAAAGATTACAGGCACTTTACAAGAAGTCTGTAGCAAAAGACTTACACTCAAGTCTGAATTATTTCATCATTCGTTTCTAGATTTAATATGATCATTTCCTCTACAGGAAATAAAAGCAAGGAAGTTGCTTTTCTCATCCATCTAGTTTTTTTGTGTGCTTCCCACTAAGACAGATGACACATCTTGCATGGCAATTACGTCGGAGGTAGGAAAACACATCAATGTATCTCAAACTCAAAACACCTTAAATACTGTCATTGCCACTACATGCACAACTCAGACTGACCTTTAGTGTGATCGCGTGGGCGGCAGAACCGTTACCAAACTGGCAATTTGCCTTCAGCAATTAACCTCTGTAAATGACTGACCATTCAAAATGATGACTGTGGACTAGTCGAGCATGTCTATCAAGCAGTGTGTCTAATTTGCATGCAGTGAAGCCAGAGTAAGAAGAAGGTTAGCAGGAAGAGTGCTACAGAAGACACAGCGGGACTTGCACACAAACTTGGCTCACAAGTCAGGCAATCAATTTCCCATAGAGTTTCACTCCAGTAATAACTGGAACCTGCTGGGGGAAAAAGTGAAAATATCTACCCTGAATTGGACAAGGATTCATAAACACAGTTGTTGACTGGAATGAAAGTGATACCAATTCGGCCATTTTTATGTATTGCGGGTAGCTTTTTATATCTACCTTGAGCTGCAGATTCAAAGCCAAGTAAGAAGTAAAACTGTCCATGATGGAAATTCCAGATTTTTTACAGATCCAATATTCACAGAAGTCCGTAGAGAAAGATTTACCAGAATTACATTTACATTTTCAGAGGTGATTTCAAAAACGTATCACCACAGAGCTATAAAACTTATGTTTGAAGAAACAATCTCCAAAACAAATCTTAGAAATTGATTATAAATAAAGGAATTCATTTTTCAGTTTGTTTTACAAGTGGCAAAGATCTGTGAATGCAGGCCACAACATAGAGATGGGAAAAGGACATTTGGTTCAAAGCATGAAATGAGCGCTCTCTCGGAGGCATCAACGGAGGCAGACCCCGTCAGCAAAGATGACAAGGTATATAATAAGACCTTCCACTGCAATGACAGATTTATACCTTCCCCTCAATCTAAGCCTTAATTGAGATTCTACCCCAATGCCTTTGAATTCATGCCAATACAAAGGCATCTCTGAAAAATATATATATTTTTAAGATTGGCAGAGAGCTGAACTCACCACTGTAACGGGAAGAAAAACCTATCTGGTATTGTTTTGCTGTTGAAAGCATATACCTGCACTTCCATCTTAAGAATATCATGAGGAGTGCTTACTTTATGGACCAAACATCTTCGGCTGTCAAAAAGGGTTACAATCGATTTTATCTTCGGTTGATATTCTGTTAAAAATAACTATCATTACACTGGTGGCAGAGACTGCTATGTAAAGTGTGCATCAGTATTAACGGATCCCTCTCATAGACATTCACAAGCCGCTGATGAAGCAGGGACAGCAATTACGGTTACGTATCTTGCCCAGGGACACATCGACATGTGGCTGCAGGAGCTGGTTATCCAACCATCGACCTTCTGGTTGAGAGACGACTGATTCTACCACTAAGCCACAACATTTCAAGAAAATCCATCCTTAAATTGATTAAGTTATTAAAGTGACTGTGTCCATTAATACCTTTTTATATGTGCTCACAACGCCCAAAACCAATGAAATGCAGCATTTTCAGCACTCAGTGTCCGAAAAGTAAAACCCACCCACAGTGTCAGCTGTTTCTTTTCTCGTTGCTTGTAGTGCTCTTGCTTAAAAACAGTTTAACATTAAGAATAGCGTGCCACTCATCAGTGTCACTTCTCCCTCACCGACGAATCAAAATCAAGAAGAAGTGGGACTTATAATATCAGCTTTGTCAACAACAATGGCAGAGGATCAATTAATCAGTTATAACAATAAATAGCTATCTGTAACAGACAATACTAAAGGAAGCAGAGGTCAACTAGCAGCAAGCAATAGTAATAAGCCCTGTGAAAATGAGGTTGTGGGCAGTGGTCACAGGTTCTAAAGCTACTGTGATGATTGTAGGTTTGTGTCTCTCTTAATAAACTCCATGGACAAAAGGGGACATCTTACTCTAATTATGTATAATTATATGACCATGTCTAATTATCTAATTATGTGGAGATTTTCAGTTTTCTTTTGGCATCACCCTGCTGCCTTTTAACAGTTGAAAGTATCACTCACTCGTAATCATTTCTGCAGAAGATCTTGATAAAGACACGTCAATCTGCATACTGGAAATAGTAAGACACCCACAGTGGCAGTGGGTGTCTTAACAAACATTAACAATGAAAACATAAAAATAATCAATCATGCTTATGATTTCAATAACGTGTAAGTGGTAAAGATAGTGGACTGGCCAACCTAGAAATGCTAAATGGGGCCACACCAAAATTGTAATAGAACTTAACAGTCCTGCAAGATTTTTTCTCCGATCAAATCTTGTTTACAGTTTTGGAAGATTATAGATGGAAAAGATATTTTCCATTTCATTCCTTTGAAGGTTGTTTCCCCCCTTGTGAAATTCAATAGTGTGTGTCGCAGCTTGTTCAGGATTAAAGGCTGTACAATGCTGTCATCCTGCCTGGATGAATGTCATGGAATCAATAATGACCTGGTATTTTATACATATATATAAAAAAAATCCTTTTTGTGATTCTGTGTGCATCTTTCAATTAAGAACAGCTTTTCTGGGATTGTCTGCCACTCAATCATAATCAGCAAGCAGTCCACATGAAGTGATCAATACTGTTAATTATGTCAATATACCCTTCAGAAAAAAACATTTGTTGTAGCATTGTAATCAAGACCAACCCGAGACAAGTTTATTCTGAGACAAGACCAGGATGTTCACAACCATAACATAAACTAAAAATTCCTCGGCTAAAGATGTGAAGGTCTTGCAAAGACATTCAAGTGTATTTCTCATTTTCCATTATTAAATCTCCATTTTCATCCATATAATCACATAGGGAGCATAATGATTCTTACCTACTTCAGCTCAAATAGTATGAATGGGATTTTGAGCATCCACCCGAATTATTTATAATATCTGTGTTCTACCTTTTCAAGTCATTCGCAAGATATTACATTTGAACAACCAAATTGCAACATTTCATTGACTTTCAGCCTGTTCAGGAAATGCTTCAAAAAAGGGTTACAATGTGTAGATGCTGCCTCAAATTAGATGTGAATCAAGTGTCCATGGGAGCAGGTAAAGTTGAATATCGGTTTCTATCTTAAGTTGTCAGGCACTATTTGCATACAATGTGCCACCCACACACTTTTTCTGAAAACTGACAAGCAAACAACATGCTTCAATCAATCCTACACCCAAGCACACATACACATGTAACATACATGTCATTGCTATAGGCTAAAAAGGAATAAATACACAATTGAATGAAAACACAGTATGGACTTACTACAGAAGAGAAAGTATGATGCCGCTCCAGCCAGCAAGCTTGGGCTGCAGGCCAGTGAACTGACAAGTCCAAAGATCCAACCGAACACCAGCAGGACCAGGCTGAGGGGCAACATGATGACAACCACCTTATGCAAGCCTGCAAATGCAAGCCCACTACGGTTATTGTGCTTACATACTTTAATAGATTACCTTGAGCTTTTGTTATTGTTTCTATACATCCCATCAGTTGGAGTTTAGATTGCTGCTGAGAATTTATTTTAAATGGATTTCTTTCATCCAGGGAGCCATTGGTCTTCATTTAAGAAGACTTACTTCTAACAGTGCATTATGTTTTATTGTATTTTTACATCATTATCAACTCCCATATGAGTAAATAAATAAAACCCCTCACCAAGAAGATGCCTTTCTGCCTCTGACAGGCTGGACAGATTTGCTGTGAAAGAAGGGATGAACGAGCTCCTGTTGGTTCCTGAAAATGTCAAGCAAAACAATTTACACATGACAGAACAAAAGGACACAACTGTGGAAATGCAACTGGACAGCAATTGTGGAGTTTTTTCATCCTTAAGTTGTGCACAAAATGTGAAACCAATGAAACACTCTTTCTGGTGCATGTGTCCTCATGCATGACAGTTTTGTACAAAGAACGTCTGTCACTTCATGTAGCACATTGGCGACATGTCACAGGTGTGAGCACTGCATGAAGAGCTTTGAAGACTATGTGGGCTCATTATTTGTCATTTTGTGCGTGAACTGTGGTGCCACCAGCTCCAAAAAGGCTACTTGTGGTATCAAGCTATGCTACCAACTGGCAACTTATGTTGCAGCTGTGTAGAATAATATCCTTCAGAATCTTTCTGAAGCCTGCAGCTATTGGCTGGTACAGGGGTTAACGTTGCCATAGTTAATAATTGAAAAGAGGAATTGATGATTTTGATGGTGGATTGTTAGATGGACCCATTATCATGATGTCATAGATTCACGTGGCTCATTACATTCAGTGATTGAACATTGATTTTAATGAGGATTTAATGGCTCTTTTTACTAAGCTGATGGCTCATAGACGCTTTGCCGATTTTGTCCAAGTTCAATGTACTTTGCTGTGCATCAGTGTCACACAGCTGAGATCACTGCAAACAGTTTTAATACACCTGAGTTCTTCTCCACCTTCTTAGTGAATGGAGGCCAAATAAATCAGTGGTATAGCCGTGAAAACTGACAACAATCCACGTGTCGCAGCACCGAGACCCGCGATCGATGAACATACGACGTGTTAGGGCTCAGCATCCCATCAACACTTACTTTGCTCCATTGATTTTCCTCTTTTGTCAACATAAGAAATTATCAGTAGGCTGCTATTTTTTAATCTGTACATCCAACAACATTCCGAAATAACATAGTCAGTCATAAAAACAACAGTTTAAATGCATCCACGTGAGTTTTACGCACACAAGTGACAGTGATGCCAAAAGAAATATCAAAATCAAATATCCTCAAAATGACAATTCTATGAGACGAGTAAAAGTTAATTTAGAAAAAAAATATGGATGTGTCGGGATTTTTTGCTGCTCACTTCACATGTTCTCTCAGTGAAAGCGTATACAAACTCAATCTCTAAAAAAATGGACTTAGGTAGAATACAAATATACCTTCAATATGTAAACAATGCGCTTAGGTAGAATTCAAATACCTTCAATTATTCTCCACAGTCCAGAGTGTGAACTCAGATCGTCAGGTCCTGTGTGGTTAGTTCTGTTAACATCGATGATGTACCAGTAATCAGTCCCAATAGCCAAAGCGAGGAGGGTGAAGCTGAGCAAAGCTGTGAATCCAGCACCAAGGACCGCCAGTCCGTACCTCATTGTTTACACAAACACAAACACGCAAAGCGCAGCTTCTTTTGAATCTTATTAAATTTGTATTTTTTTTCCTATTCCGCAATCTTTGCCAAATTACCAAGAGGTGCGATGCGTAAAAACTCTCCAGCTGAATGCATCCCTGTAAAGAACAGGTTCCCCATGGAGACCAAGTGAAGAAATTCACGAGAACTGGAAAAATAACAACAGCAACAACAAAAAATCAAGGGAGGTTTTCCAAGTTTCTTTAAAGAGAATAGAGGAGTGATGCGCCTTTCTCGGGGCTGGTTTATGCCAAACTGTCTGTAGCGCTCCTTCTGCTGTAATCCAGCTATTCAAATACATGAGTAGGCTACAACAACCCGCATCCGGTGTTGAACTCCAAAATAAAACCAGTAGTTGGGAACTTGTTGCGAACGTGCTTAAAATTCAACCAATTTTGATGCAAAATAAACTACATACGGCCACAGTTTAATCATCTGTTTCGGAGTAACTCCTATACTGTAACCACATTGTTGCCTAATTGAAGTTGCAGAAGTGGTTATTATTGTGACCGGATGTAGTTTAAGTCTTCGAACTTCACTAATGTCACAACCAAAGGAGCCAGGGGCAGTAAAGTAAACACAAATTCCAGATTTTAAAGTTAGCCTTATGGGTCAATATATTATATTCACAAAGAAATATTAGCCCTCCAACTGTTTCATGAATGAATCTGTTTTGTTTTTGTTACTTAAAAAATAACTCTTAATGTTGTAATTAAATGTTATAATTGTTTTGGATCTCGTTGCCTTTGCTCTGGTTATATGCCATTGCGTTTGATTTTTAAACTTAGGCTGCTTGAAAGATAGGCTATTTACTCATTTAAAATCTTCACCTTGGTAGGTTAAGGACAAACATTGTGTGCTTGTTTATGTTCCCTTATGTTTGATAAAGCAGTCTTAGCAGGCCTAGAAAGTATACAAAAATGAAATAAAATTCGAAAAAAATCTGAGCTTATTATCTTGATAAAACGCAAGAAATGTCGTCATTGTAACATCTACACTTTAATTAAACATAAACACTTTTAAGGTGTTGTAGCTTGACCATTACATCTTCTGCAGCCTTTGGCATTTTCCTCTGTCTTTTGAAAGAAGTGTTAAAATTAGCCTATTACTCATTTTACTAAGCTGAAATAGTCTTTTAATGAAAACATGCAAGGTAGTGTCAATGAAGTGGAAAAGAAGACGGATTCAAGGTCAGTTCTCGTGGATGTGCAGATTATTGAATATGCTCTCATTGCCCCCTCAAAACTTTCATTGAAAAAAGAAAGACATGGAGAAATCATCTGAAGATTGTCACTGAATAACCAAAAAGAATGCAAAAGCTCTCAAAATAAAATATAATAATAAAATATAAGTGTTTCAATGTCACTCTTTCTTTTTGTTAGCCTCGTTCAGGTTTGTTTTCAAAGCCAAATGTTATTTTTGATGCCAACATTTAGATGTCACTATTCTCTCACCATAGTTTGCTACGGTAGCAAGGCAACTGGCAAAAGTGTCCCCACTTTATTGTCTACTGTGTAATGTAGCTTAATTGCCTCACTTTCTCCCTTGTTATGGAACAGAAGGGGTTCACAAATGATCTCACATCATTTGCCTATCTTGTGTCTGCTCCGTTCATGCTTTACAGGCCAGAAGCAAGATGAAAGCTGATCCTCTCTTCAAACCCCTGCGAATGAAAAGGAGGTTCAGGTATGTGCTGCTACACTATAACTTTGATGCATTAGCAATTTTGAAAGAGAGGTTTTTACAGTCTACATATCACAATAATGACAGGTGAGTTTCATTGATCGTGAAATCCGGAATATACAGTGTGCACCAGTACAAGACGCACCTTGGTTTGCAGTGTTTCACAGAGAGAAAATAAAGCTTAAACGGTCTTCCTGCCTGATGATTTTTATTGTGTTTAGTAATGTCAACGTGCAGCTTGTGTGCAGCTTTGTTGCTCTTGTTTGTTTTCACTTTCGGGGAATTTACTAGCTGCAATACGATAGTTGAGCTGCAATGAAAGTTGTAAAGACAAGTAGAGGCATGGACCCGCTGGGTTTGCCAGCTCTCTGTCCGACTCCACTGGTCACTCTTTAAATTTAAATAATATAGGACTCTTTCAATCAAAAGACCACTCAATAAGGTTAAATGCATGATTATGACCTTGTGTCTCCCTCCTCCACCCTGATGTTGGCCGGTTATCTTTCCAGCAGGGCTGTACACTACAACACCTCACCTCAATTTAACAGTTTAACAGAAAAAGTACTGTTCTTATTTTCACCATTATTAAACGTCATACTGTTTGGATTGATAAATGCTGTGGTATAGGCATAGACTGTAAATACTATAGGCCTACGGTACATATTATGGCGTACAGTGTACCTACGGTATAGGCCTACCGTAATACTGCCGATAAACCTAGTACAATAGGCACACATTAGCAGGCCGAATGGCTGTAGTGTCACAAAGCACTTCTCTGTAAGGACATGCTGTTCTTCATTATACATTGAATTGACAAAACATGTAAGTATCTATACATTTGACGTCAGACATCACAGAGAGAGAAAGAGTATTTGTCAAGCTTGGGATGTGAAATAATGTTGTTGTAAACCCTGCAAATTTCAAAACAGCCTCTTTGTGGTTGAATAAGAACATGCCCTTCAGTTCATGGAATCATAAAGGAACTTTTCAATGAATACATACTGTGCATGGAAATAGAGTTAGTTAACGTTGTATAAGACCTGTAGGGTAGTCTAAAATACAGAAGACAACCAGTATAATTTTAAATGTATGTTGATCAGATCCGTCTCCGACATGTATGTTATGTCTTGTGGCATCCATCATGATGGTTCAGTGGACCATCTCAAGTCATCAAAATGTTAAACATATTTTCTTATAGAACTCATTATCTTCCAATAATGTGAACACATTTGAGAGAGACATTTATTCACTGATGAGCTTGTTTTGTAAATTTTCCTTTATTTTAACAGTATTCGATTTGTGATTAAAGACAGTACAGTATCTCAGATCCTCAACATAAAAAACTATCTAAGCTTAGGCAATATACTGCACGTTATTTATAGAAACAAAACATGACACTAATTTAAAATATAATTTGAATGTAGCCATTGCATTTCCATACAAATAAACAGTACATTCCATAACATGTAGGCTGTTTGTTTCCCTTCACCAGAGATCATTTTCTTTCTTTTGGCGTGTTCTATACCTTGATGTGTCCAAGTTGTTGCTGCTCAGGAAATTCAGATTATCAACCTAAAATTGCTTTAGAGTATTTTTACCCATTATATTAGGCAGCAATTAAATACTCACAGTTACTTACTTTGGAGGCTTTGGAGATCACTCTGACATTTTTTTAGGTGCTTTACATACCCAGATTTCCACCAGATATATGTCCCTGTGCACATTCGTCCGTCAACATCCACAGGCTGCGTCCTGAGCACAGCGGCGGACAGCTGGAATGCAGAGACAAAGAAATTCCTGTGGTATTTGTCTGAAGATATTACGATGTTCAGTATGTGGTATAAAACCAACACTTGAACAAGCACACATACTGTCATTGTTCTAAACCGTCAAAATGGAGTGTTTTCTGGAAGTAAACCAGATGTTTTGGTGTTTGACTTCCCATCTTGATCGATCTTTTCTGTGGTAAATTGATTCGCCGTGTTCCGGTACCTGGCAAAAAAGAAGTCTTGTGTATCCTTCTACGGAGGGCTATCTTCAGAGGTCTATCAATATAATGCTGTCACATAATTTACAATTGTCAAAGAATGAAAGACATTAAGATAAATTCAGGCTGTTGTGCACATAGAATGAAGTAACATACAAGTCTGTTTGCAAAATAGCTCTGAATAGTTCAGAGCTTTTGACATTTTCTTGCCACAGTTCTATAATCCACACCATCTATCATCACAACAAAGATGCCACACATGACCTTTCTAAGTATGCGGTTGAACTATTGGGCACATTACTTTAAAAATGGGCTTGATAGTCTGTGAATTTGTTCTGTTTTTCCAGTCATTGTGTAATATTGGCTTTTTGCACTAAGCAAAACTCAGGACACGCCACGCTCCGATGCACTTTGTAGACAGCTAAATCAATACTGTTCAAAAACAATGAATTAGAATAATTAAGGTGTTGTTGTTCTCAAACTGTTTGAAAACGTGTGAATTAATCGTGCTTGAGGAGGTAGGAAAATTACATGAAATTAACACCTTCTTAGGGCTGAAACAGAGTTAGTTATTTATGCTGTTTCAGTTTCCTGCCTTTACACATGAGAACTTAGGATCACGTCTTTACCTTTTTGCTGGAGGTCTACTGTCTTTTGGTGTTCAAGTCTGTGAAGTGTGTACACGTGTCACAATGGTTGTTGGAACTCACTTCTTTCTCATCAATTATCAGTGCAGTCTTATGACCAGGTTTCCCTTCTTTTTTCTTTAGTCTTTAGCTAATTAAGGATGGGAGAGATACATTCATTGGCTTTGTGGTTTTTGTACCACTTTATTGCTTTTTTGGTGGTAATTACATTTACGAGTGGGAATTGGTTGTTCTGGGCATTGATTGGCTGTTGTGTTTCTGTGGTCTCTAAGTAATGTGTATTCACATTCAGTGTTTAAACCATTATGCACACTTAAGCCAATAAGCAATGCCATTACAGGTGAAATTAGTAAGACTGAACAATGGAACCATTCAGTGGGTGGGATATATGCAGCAAATGAACATTGTCTTCTTGATGTTGATGCCTTGGAAGCAGGAAAAATGGGCAAGTGTAAGGATGTGAAAGACTTTGGTAAGGGGAAAATTGTGATAGCAAGTGGACTGGTTTAGAACATCTTCAACTCTGCAGTTCTTTTGGGGTGTTCCCAATCTATAACGAGGGACAGGATCATAGACAACCAAGGCTCATGACGCGTAAAGGAGGGCAGACTGATGTGTGCTGTCAGAACAAATACAAAAGCTTTTCATTGCATGCAGGCGTGAATGTGACTGGCAATTTGTTTCTATATGTTCTCTTTGTGACCTTGTGATTGACCGGTGACTAGTCCTGAGTGTGCCTCTTGCCCAATGACAGCTAGGATCACGATGGGATAATAGTCATGGATTCACCTGTCACCCTAGGGCAGCAGTGACACATGTATGCAATATATATTCTGTATACTTGAATCTATCTATCTGTCTGTCTGTCTGTCTGTCTGTCTGTCTGTCTGTCTGTCTGTCTGTCTGTCTGTCTGTCTGTCTGTCTGTCTGTCTGTCTGTCTGTCTGGCTGGCTGGCTGGCTGTCTGTCTGTCTGTCTGTCTGTCTGTCTGTCTGTCTGTCTGTCTGTCTGTCTGGCTGTCTGTCTGTCTGTCTGTCTGTCTGTCTGTCTGTCTGTCTGTAGAAGTAATGAACACCATCTCTGATGGTCTTGTTTGCTTTTGTAGGTCACATAGAAACAACATTATTCATGTTGGTCTGTTTTATAACCAGCTAAAATTGTCTCACATGAGCTTTAATAGGAGGATAGAAGGATACTGAAGTTAAGTACAACTACCTTCAAATTGTCTTATGGTGTTGAGTAAACATATTAAGTGGATTACAACTACTAGTAATCTCTCTGTTCTCTCTGGCATATCCAACATTTAAGACTCTTTTTTTGTTTCTCTGAAGGTAGCTGCATCAAACTGAAAACATGTCAAGAGAGGTCATTTGAGTGGTGTGAAACTGAAAAAGAAAAGTCTGGTGGTGTGGAGTGGGAAATAAGTGAGTTGATTTCACCTTTGTAGCTGGCCGTGCACGAGAATAGCTGCTGTTAGTAAAGCTAGCTGTTACGGTATTGCAGAAACTCATAGCAGGTATAGCTGAAATGTGGGTAATGATGGTGCGAGGTGTAGACAAGGAAGAAATGCATGGAGTTGTTAAGACATTACTTCTGTCAAACAATGCTGCTGTGTTAGAGCAAAGTCAGCCTTTCACCCTTGTGATTTTTGTTGTGTGTGCTTTACTGGAAAGGTTGTGGCTGACTGAAGGAGTTGGCTGAACTAAATATAAATTGGAGTGTCCAACCCATAAAAAGAAGCACTTTTCTATGATCCAAAAGTTGTCTGAAAACCTAGAAAAACAACAACTTAGTATGTTTCATTTGTACAGAACAACTCTGGCTACCAGCAGTTTTGCAGAAAAGTTCACAGAGGACCAAAACAAGGCCTGTAATTCATATCGACCCAACAGCATCCATTCTCAGAAGAACTCCCCAGATACACAGCTCCAGCTAGAAGAAGAGACTGGGGTCAGAGAAGTTTCAATTTAAGAGGAAAACATTTAAGCTTTATAGTCCAACTTAGATTTGCAAACTAAAATCTCCCCTTGGCCTCATTTTTATGATAGACATCGCCATGGTTGAAATGCCTCGCCAACAGCAGAGTCAATGTCAGGCTAGGCAAGTTAATCTGTTAACATCTCCACTTCGGTGAGTAGTGTGTAATTATCTGGGCTGGTGAGCAATGGATTAGTGGGCTGTGATTCTCAAAGAAAACCTTTGC
Organism: Symphodus melops; assembly: GCF_947650265.1. Classification (NCBI taxonomy): domain Eukaryota; kingdom Metazoa; phylum Chordata; class Actinopteri; order Labriformes; family Labridae; genus Symphodus; species Symphodus melops. Next base: position 18,493,897 of record NC_136707.1, on the reverse strand, counting down.
CAGAGCAATTACAGAACTCAAAACAAGAGTGGCTGGTAATAATATGTATCAGTATAAAATCGGTTTAGAGCTTTTTGATAGTTGAGTGTTTGCATGTGTGTGCCTCTCATTGTCAAGAGAAATGGGTGAGATATTGTAAAAGAAAATATGCTGTACATTGTTGTTGCACAGTTAGAGGCACCATAAAGACTTGATGAAACTTGATGAGACCTCATGTGCTGTGAAATCTTCTTGTTTACTTTATGGCATTTTGTGACACCTGTCACTTCTGGTTATTATAATTTGGGGTTGCTGTTATTGAAGGCCTGAACTGTCAGGAGGTTAGTTGCTGCTTGCGGATTACTTCTAGGTGTTTGAACATGACATCCTTGCAACAGAATAGGCTTCTTTCACAGCCATTGTCACTAAGAATTAGTGTAATACACACAGAACTTAAAAAGGTACACAGTGCCACCCAGTGTAGCAAAGGGGGAAATATTTTAAGTAATGATGAATTGTTTAGAGTCAGCTACATTGCATTTGAAGATGAACACTGATAAGGTTAAGCTTTGTTCTTGTTGGTAAAATACAATTCACCAGCCAAATAGCAATTAGGGAAAAAACTTAAAAAATCTCATCAACCAATGAGTACAATTCCGACTTGACTATTGGTCATATAATCAGCACTATCTTCATCCAGAGCTGCTTAACCTTTTTCAATATACATTGACTCAAGCAGCTACCTGTTACATAGAAGTTTAATTTGATTAATGTTCCATCAGATCTAACTATGCCCCCCTTTAAGCCAACATGGTCTATAATGGGCCCCTACTACTCCTATTGAATGCAGCTATTGTCATCAGTTAGTAGTTGCATTACCTTTCCTACTGTGTTGTAAATTGTACAGTAGGAGAAGCCCATGTAATAATAATGATTAAAATAATACTATAACAGCCTACTTATAGTTTGCTTTAGCCACTTCAGTTTCAAGGTCCTTATGTGAATTACTGTCACCTTGTAGACCAGCACAAATACCTGTTATTTCCAGGAAACAGGATAAAGGCTTAACAAAACAATGCGTTTTGTCTTATTGTGCAAATAAAGCACATTGAGACTAACACCTCGTGCCACTAATTCTCCAGTCAGGTGCCATTAACCCAGGACAGTGCAGCAAGACGCTGTTCAAGTGCCAGTCAAATTCCATGTATGTAGAAACTGTAACTGTAATATGGTCTGCACACTTACAACTTCATCATTTATTTAATGTGGTCATCAGAAAGATATGCAGACTACAATATATTTTCTTGATGCGATCACAGTTTCACACAGTGATAAACAAGGCAGCAAAAAATGTAACTACAGGTGTCACTGGCTATTTTACCTACTGTTTGTGCAGATACAACATGACACCATTTTTAACTTTCTATGGATACTGTTGGATTGTGGACTTAACTGTTGTAGTGGGTAATTACAATTTTCCCTGGGACTGAATAGTTTCTGAAATATGATACCTGGTAACATGGGAACAAACTTGTTAACAGATGGATTTTTTTTTTTTACAGAAATGAAGTTCTGTTATGTCCCCCAATAACACTATATATATATATATCCTTTGGTTTGAACGCTGTTGCATGTCGAGACAACTAAGCTGCAAATATCAGTTAAGGAAATAATAACTCCTGATTTCACTTAAAATACAATTTTGACATGGTGGAAAGTACTGACTTCTGGACAAACCATATTACCTCTGTGTAGTGCAAGGGTTTTAGTTTCTCATGGTCTAAGGTCCTGGGTAACCTGATATTGGACCTGCTTACATGTCCAGTGACTCTGGGCTTGGTTCAAGTTTTACAATGTACAGTAAGTGGTAAGGCCAAGTTACCTGGCACTGTAGCACTAACCCTCCAACCCTACAAGCTCCTCTTCAATCATTTTTATATTTTTATAGCTTTGCATAAAGTGTCAGTACCAGAGAAAAAAAGTTATTGTCAAGTTTTTATTGTCATCAACATGTTCAAAAATTTTACAAGAAAACATAGTAGAACACGTACATTCTCTCTCTATATATATATTTATATATAACACATTCTAAAATATGACTGGAGGCTGTCTACAGAGCCGGTACAGGATGCATGACTGACCAAGCAGTTCAGGCCTTTCTAAAATGTTTCTCCACTATTGCAATTAGCATATATCTCAAAATCATTGAATTTGACATTACATTTGAATTATTGCAGATTTAAATCCTTCACAGGAAATAACTGACAACAATCTAAAGGTTACAGTTTATACAGGAGCAGCTTGGGCCCTCATTGATTTAATAAGAGATTGAATCAAGATACAAAAAAAAATGTTCCCCCTTAAAAGGGCCGAGCTTGCTCGAGTTATACTAGAGGCTACTGAGCACACAAGCAGTGTTTCTATCTCTGCATAGGATACAACAGGTGTAAAGACCTTACAACTTTTAATATTCCATTTTTATGTATTCCAGTAAGTAATTATAGCAATAAAAAAAGGAATTGAGTTTTTTTAATCATATTTTTTCAATTTATATTTTCTAATCTTACCATCCAACTCTGAACACGAGAACAGGGCATTAAGGGATACAGAGTGCAGTATGGTTTAAGGCCCCTAGGCAGAACACCAGAGAAGCACTTTATGAACACGTTCATACCTGGTACATTAAAGAATGATGTGTAGTTTATCAAAAACTTTAATGTCCTCCCCCTCTGGTTTTGTTGCTTGTCCCTGTAATGGGTATATTACATTTCTACTGGTATTCTTTTTTTCCTTTACATGTCTTATCTCTGTAATGATAAATGCTGTACATTTTCTCAGTGTTTTCAGTGCTGCTAAGGTGGATCTGTGGATATACCGTACATTGATCAGTAGCGCAGAGTTGAAGATTTGATTAAGTCTACTTCATTTGCTTCATTAAGTGCTTTCATGGACGCTGTAAATGGTTCATCAAGAGAAATGAAAACACCATTGGCACAAGCCATTAGCTGTCTTTGAACACATCGGTGCATTACCTTCATAATTTGGGTCCCATTAATGACCATTCTTATAGAACCTGATAAGTATTAAAAGGTTAGAGATTGTAAACAAAAATTGTTGGATCTTTGAATGGGGGTACAGAAGCAAGAGTAAGATGATCAGTCGGCTTAATTTACAGTAAATGAAAGTATCTTGGTGGGAAAGGGACACCGCTGCCCTGACCTTTTATTGTCTATGTTCTGTTTTCAATGATTTTATAGTAGGAGTGTGTGAGTGTTGTTTTGACAGAAACATTTGCAAAGGCTGTTTCACCTTTTGGGAATATTTTGTCTGTTTACACAGAGGGATTTAGTAGCAAAAGAAGGACTTAACATTCCTTTAGTTACCGTTCATTGCCAAGCTTTTTCCAATAGACCACTCTGAAAATGTGTCCAAGGCAGCAACTCATTTAAATTTCATTCCGTTCAGGGACTGATAAGTATGGTAGCCCTCAAAGATATTTGGACGTTATGTAGTTATTTTGATAACAATAAAAATCCTCTGTCTCATTCTGTATTTGTAAAATTACAGGATTTCACACAATATGTGCTGGTTGATGTTGGCAATGTACAGTAATTGGAAAGACAAACATTCAACACTTAAAAAATCAACACATCTCCCTAATGCGTTCAGCTCTTTCCAATTTGAAATAAAACAAAATGTGTCATTGGGCACTGGGTAGCTAGTATAAAAGCAGGCAGGAAAATGTATCTTGGTTAGTTCACTTCATTTGAGTTGATAGAAGCAGGTCCTGCACCCCATCTTCTGGCTTGTTCTTTGAAGACCCTGACTGAAAGTGATCAGTACTCCCAAAGAGAAGATGCATCAACAGCTGTTGCATCTCCCATAAGTGTACCTCCCTTATCTCCTCGAAGGTACTTGCCATTAGAGCCCTTGATAGCGACGCATCCATGTTCCAGGAACTCAAGGAAAAAGTCCTCAGGCTTTTCTCCATCTGAGCACACTAGGCCACTGCTAGAGACGTACCAGAACATGCCATTCACACCTGTACATGGATAACAGAGGATATTAGATATTTGTTTCAATAAACCATTTTGCTTCAATTTATGCCAAATAAATCAACTCAGACAGGATATATAAATTGTTAGGCAGTGATTGGATGCAACACTGACTTTTTACATAGTAGGCGCCGTCATTGAAGATCAATGAGAAAATGTCATAGACTGATCGATTTGCATCCAGAGTGTTGGAGCTCTTGTGGTGACACACAAAGCCATTCTCTCCATGAAGGATCAGCATAGGACGATTAATGAGTTTCATCAGGAATAGTTCCCCATCACCTGCAATGAAGGACAAATACTGAATATAATATGTGCATTGGAAGTGTACCTGTGGGGGGTATCTGCAAAAAACAAAGTTGCCTGTATGCACTTACCAACTGTATCGCTGACAGCTGAGAGCTGCCCATTCTTCTTTGTGCAAACATATTTTCCATTACTTGCTTTGAGGGCCACCCTCTTTCCTCGCCACTCAATGTCAAACATTGTGTTGACCTCTCTGGGAAAAGATGTGCCAATTCAGGTAAGAATTATGTGCCAACATAAAAGAAAGTTTGTCTTTTAGAACTGGGAAAGCTACTTACACTTCAGTGGCAGTGGACTGGATCTCTCCGTGAGACACAAGAGTCCAGTAGGATCCGCCGTTTGTTCTGAACATAGGCTTTTTTGTGTCCTTGTGAATCTCCATCTGAAAAGTCTCCATGTCTGTCTCAACATCCTGATTGGCTGAAATACTCACTCCTGTATACAATAGAAGAAAAGAGAGCCTTGATTATTAGCCTATGATGCCTCCTCTTGAATGCCATTTCCTCTCTCAGGCATTGCCAAAGTGATTTATGAGAATAATACTAATCCCAATTTTTAATTGCATATTGCCATTTCTGTAGTTGCAACACATAATGCAGTGTTCTACCTGCAATGACTCAGTTGTTGTGAGGTTTCACAGTATATTCATGTGGCATATTATTTACAAAATGTCAAGGTGCTATGAACATAATAATCACAATTATTACACCGAAAACGTTCTAATGTCTATTCATTATTAAATGTATTTGCTGACTTATTTGGGTGATTGATTGGTTTGAATCAGACTTTGCTGGGTTTTATAATTTCATGTTATAAAGCAATATAAAATCAAAAGTTTTTGAAATGATTTGAAATGATAAATGATTTTGAGTCACATAAATACCATAAAAATAATACTGTAAAAAAATGTAGGGTTAGGAGTTAGGAAGTTTTTTTTGTTTGTTTTTTTTTTACTTATAATTGTATAAGTAAGGTAAATTCAATAGAGAAATACTGAAATGTTGCCTTCATTTTGTCTGTGTGTTTCCAGTTATTAAGTTGCTGCGCTTTTCTCTAAACCTGATTGCCTTACTTTCAGCCAATCCAAAGTCACACTTAATCCACATGCATTCTGTCTTGAGAGTTTGTGTAAGGTGGCAGAGAATACACAGACACAGCTGAACTGTGTCTGCTGTTGTTCAAATTAGATGCCACAAAAATATCCTCCAACCTTTCTCTTAAGCCTGTTACAACCCTAATCCCCAACAGCCACCACTCCAGCCTTCCTGTTCATTCGCTTGCTGTAATTCCCTGAGTGGTGAAATGCAAATCTGCACTGCAGGGCTCACTAAGCAGCTTTGAATACCTTGTTCCTTGAAAAACGTGTAACTGCCACAAGGAAGAGTAGAACAATTGAAAATGGAATCCCTGCAGTATGTCCTAGGATCTAATGTTGCCCCGATAGTGAGCTTTATTTATTTGAAATTGTATTAATGCATAAACTTGAGTGCAATCTTAAGTGATTTTAAGACCATGATTTCTAATTAATCCATGTATTATATATATATAATACATGCACCTTGAATGGCTATTTTCAACTACTACAGTAAAAATGTATGGCAAAGGCAGATTTTAAGCTTCATAAATGTTTTAAAATAATCTTATAACCCACTTCCCATCTCACAACGTTTACTTGAAAAATGATATAGAGAAAACAATATCTAATACATACTGAAAATAATCCTCATAACTGATCCATCTACTAGGACATCATTTGCAAAATTGGTAGAAATCTGGTGAATAGCTAGATTACATTGGACAACAAGTAACTGCCAGGCCTAAAGTATTCAGATGGCAATGGTCTGCAAAGTAGTCATTTGCACTCCACTTAATCTTAAATGGACACACAGTAGAAATGACTAAACCCATTACCACAATTACCCACATTATGTCTGTCAACCATTATGGAAACCATATGTAGCCAGAAAAAGCAGCGTATTCTCTGTCAGCAAGTAATTGTTTTCTTATTTCATGATAATATAACCTAATATTCCATGTAATGAATGTAGGCTACGTCTAGAAGGTAAGGGACAAAAGGTAAGCTAGCTGCCCAAACAAATACATTTTACCAATCTGCAGAGCCGTCTTGGTTCTGTTTTCTAATAATGTTTGTATTTGCAAATATATATTGAAATCAGCCTCTAAAAGATCTGAAAATAGTAAAACCCCTACATTCTTACACTTTGCTTTTGCAAAACATAAAGAGCAAAATCAAACATTTGCAACTATCTTGTTGAAACATGCTGAGTTCACAGGAACTCAGCATGGAACCTCTGGAGGTTGTCCTCGCTTCACTTAGCCCTCATGTTCTTTAAATAGTTTTCATGCCTATTTGTTACCATGACTACTCTTGTACCTTGAGTACCTTTAATTAGACGTTAAACCAAGCAATCAAATATCCTCATTCAGAAGCTACAGTCTGATTTTCAGAAATGTTTCATCGTTCCTCAATACTAGATTGTGATCATCATAAAACACATCAATTCAATAAACGATTGCTTCCTATCATTCCATTACTAAGTTATGTGATTAAAGAAAGATTTTTTTTTCCCTCTAAGGACTCCATTTAAATCTTAATTACCTTGCTTGACTGAGACAAATCTTTTATTGGCAGCTTGAAAAACAACTTGGGGATGACTCTCCTCCAGATCAAAAAGCTCATCTTTTCCAGGCTTGGAGCATCGGCCAGATCGCAGAGTTCCAGTGGGACCCAAGGGGCTCAGATATTTCCCATCACAGTCCTTAAAGGCCAGCTTTCCAGACTTCAGCTCCAGTGTGAAGCTAGTTGTATTGGTGTTCTCTTTCACCAGTTTGCCATCATTTCTGAGGAAACGACTATCACAGGTCTTCAGGCTGTACTTGCCATCCAGGTATACCAAGGTAACCAGGGAGTCCACTCCCCAGGGAATGTTGCTGTCCACTGAGATCTCTCCATCTGAAGCAGATAGATGGGCATAACGCTTACGTGCCACACTGAGAAGGCTGGCCTGAGGGTGCAAGGCCAAATGGACAGCCCATAACTCTTGTTCCCCAATAGCTTGGGCAAAGCAGGACAGATAGTCAGCCGAGCCTCCAAAGTAACGAAGGTAAGGCTCTGATTGCAAAGCCCAGCGACCATCAGATTGGGGCACAATAAGGAAACGGCAGTCAGGGTCAGGCTTCTCTGCCCCACAGGTCATCTTTCCATCTTTGTCAGAGGCCAGATAGCGTCCCAGATGGCTTCGGAGGAACACTACCTGCCCATCTTGCTCGTCCTGCTCTAAGGTCCAGATCTGTTTCTTCTTCATGCTAATGCCTGAGGCATTCACCTTGAAGCCAAAGGCCTCAGCTGTGAGGTATCGGTTCTCATAGTTAATGAGACCAAACTGCAGCTTGAGGGCCTTGTTAATTCCGTTTGTGGGCATGCTTGAACAGGCCACTCTCTAAGACGACAAGCAAGGGAAAGGGTAATCAGGGAATGCACACTTAAAGCTGAAAAGCAAAAATGAAATGCTTGATTTTCCCCCTTTTCCTTTTCCCACCTCGTAAAGTAGCACCACTGATCTCCTTTGGTAGATTGCGTTGTGTTCCTTCCCTCTCCTGTCACTTTCTCTCCTTCCCTAGAGGTGCACAGGCACTTGCTCTCTCTGTTCCTTAATGAGTAAGGATTAAAATCAGCAGGACACAGCACCTCATCCAACAAGCCGCTGACGTCACATACCAGTGCACCAACCATAAACCTCCCCTCCTCCTTTTCTCTCTCCAGTACACACTCAGTTAACTCTGTATCTCTTCCATATCTTCCCCTTTCCTTCATCTCTTTCTTTCCCTATACACCCTTGTCTTTCCTCCCTCTAACACACAGTGGCACACTCATTTGTCAACCTGATACCCTATTGGTTGTCAGTCCTTTATTTGCATCAAAACTCTTGCACACACGCCATCCAGCCCAAGGATTATCCTAGCTTTGATCTGCTGGCGAGCCACAGCCTAATTGGAAAATGTCCAGACATTAAAGGTGCTTTTGGTGGCACCCTGCTGCTTCTCTTTCTTTTGAGACACTTTTCAAACAGACATTGTCTAAGATTGAGTTTTCATGGGTCAGTTTGAATAAACACAAGCATAATTTATTTTGGGTAAGATTTCATATTCTTGAATAAGTATCCTGCTTGTTAAACAGCTGATATAAAGATTAAAATATTTTTCACAAAGAACCTTTCCTAAATGGATTTGTCCAGAAGAATAGACTTAACACCCTAAAGCAGTACAAAGGTTTCTTTCTCAAAGATTTTACCTCGGTTTGACACGTGCAGTTTTAAGAGGAGCTATATAGCATAGTTCTTAGCCAACAAAACATTTTAATACATTTGCATGTAAAAGCATCACCTATTTGCCTCTGCTCAGTTTTCACCTGTATTGGTTCTTCATCTTATTTACTTAAATCTACCTGTCCTATCGTTGTTATTCTGTCAGTAAACTAATAATAGAGGACGCGACTCCATGCCCCATGACCTTTGTTACAGTGCACACCAAGATCAACCCTTTTTAAGAGCATTATCTTCAACTTAGGTTCCTTGGGGAAGTTTAGGGTCGTACAAAGGAAGATACATCAATTCATACAAAACCTCAAAATTGTGATTGAAACTGTAGGACAAAGCAAAACCCTTAGAGTATTGTGTCTGCTTGATAGTCTTTAAAGACCAGTGCTTTAATTAATTAGCTTTGACAGTTAAGAGCGATTAACATAGTGATTCCAGACCACCGCAGGGGGTTAACACTGTAATGTTAATCTAAGGACAAAGGTTGGTTGATGTCACAGAGCTAAAAAGAAGCCACTTGTGGAGCACAAACATTAGCTGAAAGTTGATGGGTGTATAGAATGAGAGGACTATTTTATGGTATGTGTTGTTGAGTGTACAGTTTGACATGGTCTAAAAAGTAGCCTCAATGACAGAAAATAGATGACTATGGTGATTTATTTCAACTTTTTTTGGAGAAGTAACATTTGGGCTGGTCGTCAATTCGGTTGAGAGTTAAATGGCGGATATTGTCGGCTGGAGAGGGAAAAGGCTGGCCTGCAGGCTGTGGGTTATGCAGGCTAAAGAAGTGAGTGGGAAGTACTGGACATGGTAATTTTACAGTAATAATTTGTACAGGAGACAAATCTAAATGAGGCAGCATTACGGAAAGCGCTGAGTGGCTAAGGGAATGACTGCCACTGAAAAAGGTACAACAATCCGGCAATGATTGGATGAAGAGCCAGGGTTCTTATACTGCATTGTGATGAGATTAGTGGACACTGGTTTGGAAATGAATCAGCAGCCAGGTTTGGGAGAACCACACCTACGTAACACAAACACACACGCACATACAGTACAAGGAAGGAACACAGAAAAACATGCAGTCTCAACTGTTGTGACACCAACTGAAAAAAAGTCTATTGATATAAAATACAACAAAATGTATTAATTTTACTTGAAAAAAAACAAAACAATATAAATTTAGATGATAGCAATTTTAGCACATAGTGGTTCAGTGTAACAGAATAACACAATTCAGATGATGGACCGATGGTGATTGTATGACTCACTTCGACTCACTTTCTGTAGAACTTCAGGAGAAACCCCAAAGAAAGGAATTAAGAATTACCTAACAAATAAATACAGTTAGGTAACTATTGTTTCATCACTGCTTGTTGTCAGACTAAACACGAAAAACGTATTTCTCAGTTTCACCAAACTCACAAGTCTCAAAATGAGCCTAAACCATTTGGACTAAACACCATTTCTAATCCAGGATTTCACCAGCATCATTAAGTTCTTCAAACTATTCATTTCTCCTGGAAGCCTGGAAAACACTTTTTTAGTTTGCTAAGCTGTTTCTGTGACCATTGGAATCCTGTCTGTAGTACATTAACCCATAGCTGTCTGCTTCTCTTTCTGTATTTGCAACAGTAAAAAAGGTTTTACCTTGTTTTTTAACTGTAATTTATCAATAAATATTTTGTAGTTCTTGCAACGTGATGCTGTGGCCAGTCTTCTATCACTCTTACACGAGGGCTGTTTAGGATTTCTTTCAACCGTTGTACTTCAAACAAACTGTACATTGCGCTTATTGTTATTTTTGTACTTTAGAGAGAGAGAGAGAGAGAGAGATGGTAGGAGAGAAAAATAGAAAACTAAAGATTAACAAATACAATGACACTTATCAATAAAACTCTTTGTTTTAAAGTGCATAAACTACACTGCAGTCTGCAGTGCTTGTTAAAAGAGACACAATGGCTGCTAATGGGAAAGAATCCAACAAAGGTTGAACGTGCAAAGAGAAAAGTGCACATCATTTTCAACAAATGATTGTTAGTAATAGTCTGTTGTATACTCGACATTGGCAGGGACATGTGTCTTCTGCCCCTGCCAAATTCTACACCCTTGTGTCATTCCCGCTTTCTATGACTGATGACATTTCACTTCATTTTCAGTGTGGTTTTAGGGAAATGCTATGGATTTGCCGATAAGAGAGTACTTACTCCTTGAGTGCTACTCAAAAATGTGATGTGATTATGATGTGTTGTCACAGTCGCACTTTCACACGGCTGTCATTCACTCTGACGTCATGCTCAGGGTGAGAAGCGAAAGTGCTGTTTTAAAAGAATAATTTCACATATACTGTATTTGGAAATCAACGCTCTGCCCTTTCTGTATAGCCCACACTTCAATGAAAAAAAGCCTGTTGCTATGAAGAACAGACCGTTGTTAGGGACACACATCTGATCACATCTGAGGAGGATTACTCTGATATCAGTCCCAGAAGAGTAAAAACATCTACAAGATAGAGGTATAGTGCCTTCAAGCTGTCACACTTCCCCAACACTAGAAATGTTAAGTTTAAATGTAAGTTATAACAACTGAACTAAGTTTAAGGGTGCTCCAGTTGTAGAGCCTTCAGGACTTTTTTCTGAGAGGAAGAAAGACAATTCTGCAGAAAGGACCCACTCTTTTGGTTCTTAAACCTCTTGTTGAAGTGCAATTTCCGAATGTTATGATATAGGTGAAATTTAGCAACATGTACCTATTGGCATTCATACACATGTGGAGTTAAAGTTATATAATCATATTTGACCTATTTCATTGCAGGTTGCAGTGTTTCCAGTCATGTTTGGTATGTATACTTTAACTTTAAATCTCCACTTATTCTAAGCTATGAGTGACATTCTAACAACAATTAAACATAACCAATTGTTAATTTTTAATACATTAAAGTATCCAATCAACCAAGTCAATCACAACAGTTAACCTAAGCATTTAAGCAATTCCTAGCTCACACACGTTTTGCTGACATTATCAAACTGTTATGCTAGCTTTGAATGCTAATGAGCAGTGGTGGAGACAATTCATCAAAAATGTCACTTTGTTAATAGTTAATTCCTTAACTTTAATGGCAATTTAATATGTTAATATATATCTAAGCTTTAAGGTTAAACTAATCTTATTTAGATTTAAGTTCTTAAGGGGGCATGATGACTAAGGAAACTCCAAATGTCTCTTTTGAAAATCTACATTAAATAGAAATGTTTTTGATATATCACTTTTGTATCCACTCTTTTGTGTCTTTTGTATATAGTCAAGCAGCATTTAATGTTAAAAGCATCCAGTACAGAGACAGACATAATTTAACTAGAAACTCTGTTTTTTAAAAGTATATTTAGTCAGAAGGCAAAAATGATTCATTCTTCAATGTAATCTTTCTCTAACCTAAGCTATATGCAAAATTATGCCAACAAAAACTTTTTATCTAAACCTTAAGCCAAACGTCATTCTCATAGTCATTGAACATTATGTTCACTTTGTGATCACTGGATGGCAGCATTGTCTTGATTCAGTGTACAGAAATTGGTAACTGACTAAGTGAAGCATTATTCTTAATAATGGTCTAAATTAATTTCATGTAGTGTTTTTTTTTTTCAATTAATTTAATTGCACCTTGAAGAATACATGTCATGGTAGTTTGAAAAAAAAAACCAACAACAACCTTAAACTAATTCAAATTTGATAATTCCTTTGGTGAGAAAGTGTGATTAATGATATTGTGTATAATAATAGTAAATGTAAGCTGATCTTTTAAAGGGACAATGCACCAATGTTAATTGTCAAAGTCAATTATTAGTTATACAACAATTATATTTACCATTTTATCAAAACAGTTGAATAATAAGGTTTTAAGAAACAAATAAAGTCACACCATTTGCATAATCTTATTTGAGGCCTTGGCATCAAGAATTTGTTAATTCTCTCTCAAATCTGTCTGTTATTTTCCTTACTTTTGTGGCCCACCAATTCTTATTTTGATTTGAGAACCACTTAATTTTCCTTCAAAATCATTTACTAAACAATGAACCAGTTAGATCACAATCTACACTGTTGCTCATTGGTACAGATACATAGGTTAGGATTTGGGAGCCAAATATAACATCCGTTCATCTATATTGGGACATGGCCCAGCTCCCTAAGAGCGTTTCAGATGTGCATGTGCACCAGTAGCTCTTTGACGGGTAGAATTGGTTCATGTCCAGTAGATGGCAGTGTGGACTGTGAAATGCAATTCAATGTTCACTTACAAATTTGGATTTGTGTGTTCACTGGGTTATGCCATCTCTATTTTTTTCCTAATAGAAATAGGTTGCTTGGCTGGTTGAACACAAAGCAAAGCTAAATTATTTTGTGATACAGTGCAGCAAATTGATTTCTAAGGGTGAAGAGAAGAGGATTTTTTTTTATTTTCTCTTCCTGGACAGTATAAAGGCTGCATGGTGGAGCAGCGATTAGCAGTTTCGCCTCAAAGCAAGAAGGTTGTTGGTTTGAATCCCTGTTATACATTTAATTCTTCTCCCAGAGTCTAAAGACATGCTTGTTGAGTTAATTTGAGACTCTAGGTATGCATGTGAGAGGTCCTGGTTGTTTTTTATCTGTATGTTGACCCTGTGATTGTTTGTATTGGAACAGTCCAGGGTGTACCCTGCCTTGCTAAATGACAGCTGGAATTGACTGCAGCCCTCTTCCAACACTGCATTTCAGTGAATGCAATGGTAGAAAGACCATGGACAATAAGAATGTTGACCAACAACACAGTATGGCATAGTAAAACACATGTGTTGCAGATGCCAGGGTTCCAAGTATGATCATACAGATGCAAATTGCAAGGTAAATCATAACAATAAACCACATGGCTCTGTATCAATTCCTGCAAGTTCTTTCAAACAAAACAGAAAAGAAGTGTGAGACTTCCTGTTAAGAAATATTGACAAAGCAGCCAAAACAGCAGGCCTTCCACACCAACGATCCAGAGGAACCTCTGAGGAAAGGGAGCTCAAGAGTTCTCAAGAAAATATACAACTATAACATGAATACAGATGGTGACATGCAGGAATATGTGAATCCATAGAGAGAGAGAGAGAGCAGCTCAATGTGCCAGGTCCCCCAGCAGTCTAAGCCTAACTAGCTCCATACCTAAATCAGCCTTAACGATGAGCTTCATCAAAACAGGAAAGTTTAATTACTGCTCTTAAAAATACAGAAGTTGTCTGCTTCCTGGATCCAGACAGGTAGGTAATCAATAAATTAGGACAGGTTTTTGTAACCTGTCCTTTAGATACCCCCTTCTCTAGCAAGCCTGTGTTGCCCGACTTTCCAAGAGTCATATGAGCAATAACTGTAAGCCATTTCAACTCTCATGATGCCAAGTTGCAAGTGAGACTAAAATGCTGTTCTGAAAAAACTCCCTCCCTTTCTGTCTTTATTAGTGGCCTTCCTGTGTGTCTCTCGTTTTCTTTTCTGCTCCTGCTGGAGATCCAAGTCAAACATTTATTACTATAAACTCTCAAAGAATGTGATTGAAGGACAGGGAAGAAAAAAGAGTTTAAAGGGGTTAGTGAGTTGCATATACAAGGCCCCAAAAGCCTGTGCATGGCCACGTACACATATTGTAGACATGCACTCACACAGTTCAAATGTTGAGCTGAGGTCTCTCCCCCTTCGGGCATGAACATGGATTAATGTGCCAGAGCGATTATTTCATTTATAACTGTCATGGACCTTTTCAGATAAGACCGTTTTTCAGGTTGCCATCCAGCAGCACCTTTAGACTGCATCTATTAGCCTGCCATGCACTCACAGCTCCATTTAAAGGGCCAGCTACCTTCCTGTTTGGCTTAAACTGTAAAAGCGCTTTCAGAGGGGAGTCAAGGTTGTCTCGTGGCAAATTGAGCTCAAATTCCCAAAAGATTAAGGTGTAAAAGTTAAAAGAAATCTGAAAATTGACATTAGGTTACTTGAGAATTATCCAGTATGAGGGGAAAAAACATATCTAAGAGGTGCATTCACCAATTCGAGTGAGCTTAGTTACAGAAAAATGCTATGTATTGTCTTTATAAACTGTAAATGACTTTTTTAGTGTCCCTCATGGTTTGTGTCCTTGAAATGGCTAAAGGATCATATAATCATCACTATACTACTCACACTCCACAGCCATTGACCCATATACAGAACACAAATCCAAAAATGTCCTTTCTTTGCACCCTTTGGCCCCCGTGGGACCCTTCTGCTGCCCCTTCCAAAACCAGCAGAGGAAAACGTACCATGAGACATGCAGTTAAAGTTAAAATGTAAAATGGCTGCCTTGGCTAGGATACTCCTTTCTCAGCAGCTCGCTGCCCACTGACCCCATTAATCCAGGTGTTCATTCATCTACAGGACGATCCTCCCACCGGCCGTTAACGGCTCACCCCACTGTGTTTGCCCAACCCCAACCAAGCCTTTCCTCGGCCCTCTTTTCTCCATTCTACCCAGTTTAATGGGGGTTGCCAATGAGTTAAGTATGGACAGCCATATAAATGAGCCGTGGTAAATGTCAAGCCTTTTAATTCTCAGCTGTAATGCTACATTTGTTTTGTTGCCTGTCATTTGTTTTTAGAGTGAGCCAAACTTGTTAAACCACCCTCTCCCCCCTCCTCATCCTCAAAGGAGTGAAGACAGAACTGGTGATGCAGAGAGAGAAGGTGGCATGACTTAATTAGAGGTTACCGCGCTGTCAGTGTAATACATTATTGACAAAGATGCCTCACTCTCTGGGAGGGGAATCAGCCTGTAAATAGGTAAGCATTAAAAGCAGTTTCACATTGATTAAACTGCAGGCTGGTGGACACTGCATACAGCCGTGCTCAGACTGGGCTCTTGTTTGGATGCAGACAGGGTGAGCTTTAAGGGACAGGAGTGCCCATGTTAATGTCATCCTTTCCTCACTGGCTCTGACAGCGGGGCCAGTACGAGGCCTCAGCCACTGCCGTTCTGACAATATCCTGTCTCATTCATATAAAGAGAATGATCATGTGAATTAAAATGACAGGTATGTGTGTATGTCTGTGAACATGTGCTTGTTTGTGTGTGTGGCCTAATGTCTAGTTAGATGTGAGCTTGCATGCAGAGATAATACTCAACTCTCCTTGTGTGCTTGGTTTTTTTGTTTGTGCCTGAGCGTGCATGTGCATTCATACATGGTAATTTATGTGCAAACACATGCCGTTTCAGCGTCTCCACATGTTGGGTTTGTTCACTCTGACATTTATGTACAAGTGCTGCCATTCTGGAGGAGCCAGACATACGTCGCAAGGCATTTCACCCTCCCTCACTTTTTTTTTTTTACTGCATTCCCACACGCAGAGACTGTAAAGGAGATGGATTTATACACAAGTGCATAAATAGTGTGAGCTGGTGTTACAGTCTATGCAATACACCCCTCCCATACTGATTGAAAAGCTTTAGTTATCCCCAGGTTCCTTTTAGAGGGTCAGATGATTGTGTTTGTGTGGCTTTCATGCTAAATGTGCTGGTGGGACTGTAAGAGTGGACCAAACAATAGGAATAATTCAAACAGTGAAGTGTAAAACTGTCGGTAGTTTCAGTGATATGTATATGAATAATGTTTTGTTGGGTAAGTCAAGGGATGGAAATCATGCCTCTGACAGAATTAATAGAAACATATGAGGTCAGTATTAGTGCCCATAGTTAATGAAACTGGCTAAAGGGCAGCAATATAGGCCAACAGTTGGAATAGAAAGGACAATGTGTAGGAGGAGAGACAGCGATGAAGAGCAGAGAGGGAGCCCTTATTATGTAGTGTGAACTCAGCCAAGCTGTATATCCAACGTCTGTCTCCATAAGCCCTGAGCACTTGCTGTGTTCATCCACTCAGAGAGATGCTATTTGTCCTCGCAAACACACACGCACAAACACACACATTCCCTTCAAACAGTCTACGGTAGCTTGTCTGACAAATTGGGCACATTTGTTCACTGGAGAAATTTTCATTGAGCAACCGGGTCTCCCCTCCGTCTCCTGTTGTTTTTTTTTCATTCAGGGGTTTCCTCCCCTCTTCCTCCGTCTGTGGGTCGATTGTTTACAGCAGGAAGTGCCTGGCATCCTCTCACTTGGCATTGGGAGACAGTGACTTGGCTGGTGCGGGTAGCCCAACATCATTCACAGTCCCAGTGCCTGCTTCGGTGTAATTCATGTGCTATTGGGAGGCATTCTTACCGGAATAGAAAGCATTTCTGTTGATTATTCCGTCTGTTTTTGATTACATCCTGGCTGGCCTCAGAGTGCTAGTGGACAATTTAGCCATCATTGCTAGATGGGTTAATGGAGCCTCTGCGGGAAGTTTATGTTGGGGTTCAAATCAGTAGATTGGCTGAGATTTGTTGTTGTTGCAACAAGGATAACTGCGGCATGCACATATGTGTACTGTATTTACTGTATGGCTTTTTTTATATGGGTTAAAAGTTAGAGGTTCCCATTCAACTTTGAGGGAAATTTTAACAACTGCATGGGTTGGCATGAAATTTGGTTAGCACAGTCTTGACCCCTCATGACCCCTGTCCTTATCCTGTTTTGCAATAATCAGATCAGTATAGCATTTTTCCTTTGATATATTTTACAAGTGCTTGCAAAAGTCATCACAATTCAATCACAGTGGTTGTACTTTTGATGAGTGCTTACAAGCTAACAATAGCACTGCATCTTGGAGGAAATGCATTCCTTAAAAGTAATCATTTTTTAGGTCATCACAGTTATTTTTTGCCTGGATACCTTTTTAGAAAGAATGGAAAACAACACTTAACTAATGCCCAGAAGTTGCCTGTCCCCTGTTTGTGTCCAAACCATGCAGCAACCTCCAGTGAAGAAAAAATGAAGCACAATTCCTTGAGTGTCCGCTTGCAAAGGCAAAGAAATCCCCATTCCCAAATATTTTTCAAAAAGACAACCATGTTTACAGCCTAGTACAAAAAGGAACAAATTAGAAATAATTAATTTCTTAAATTGTTATCATCTGTTTCGATTTTTTTGACAAAAAAAACAACAACATAATTTTGCATAATTATGCCAGTATAATGTCTTGCAAAAATGCCAACTCTATCACAAAACTAATGGATACTTTAACAGTAAACATTAAACTGACGAGTGCCATTTTCTAATTTTTGCATCTTGCCTGCAATATGTATTCATTATGTAAACATAAATGGATGTATCCTTCAATACAGTTTACACAAAAAATGTTGCCTGTATAATGTTGAATGGAGACAGGGCTGCACACTAAACTAAAATGGTGAGCATGGTAAACAAAATACCTGCCTTGCCTCAGCATTTTTTCTATGTCACTGCACGTTAGCATGCTGACATTTGCATTTAGCTTCACAGCCGCTAGCAAGCATATCGTACTTTGACAAAGCTATAAGTCATCAGATGTTTAATCCATCTCCCGACTGTTTGTCCAGCTCATTTCCTGTTGTTTGCCCAGCTGTGATGTGGGGCAAACTGTAAAAGAGAGGATACTGGTGTTTTCAAGGTGCAAACAGAAAGTATGCTCTTTGACCCTTGAGATGGATGCTGCATGGTCTGAATAGTGATAACTTCTGCATAAGTACACCAATTTTGTTCTGTTGAAGTGCTAAGCCTTCTGGGGCTGTTTGTGCTGGGTAAGCTTGTATTTCCTTGAGCAAGCACCACCTGTCAGCAAGCAACACAACTGTGCGTTGTTGTGTGTTTGTGTTTATATGTTCATGCATGGACCTTGTTTTTCTACAACAGTAAACGGTAAGTACTCTTATTGAGGAGCTTTTAGACGGTGTCACTGTATTCTAAAAGTGTTTATGCTTATGTGAGTGCACATATATACGTGTAACTTTCCCATGGGGCTACCTGATCCTATTACATTATCCACCACACATCAAAGGGTTAAAAGCTGTCTGCTTCTATAGTCATTAAGCCCTCTCTTAGCCACAGTAAATCAACGCTGTTCCGGCAACAGCTGCTCTGATCACCTATTAAAACTTCCATAATGTGCCGTGTGTACAGAGTGGGCCCTGTAACCCGACACTGGCCAATAGACCCCAGATAAAGGCTGTCGCGAGCCTCTGATCTGGTTCCTATGGTCAGGATAGCGAGGGAAGTGGAGCTGAGTGGGAAGAGATGACAGAAAAGCCTTGCCTCAGGGCCTGAATTCATGCAGGATACAAAACAGATATGCCCTGTACTGTAGATGTATTTATATCTTAAGGCACCAGACTATGAGATGTTATCGTGCCTTCAGCCCAGTTGGTTGAAGTCTTTAAAACTTAATATATTCAAAGCTGGAGATTTCCTCTGCAAATGCCTGGTAACAGCTGAGAAAGCGCTCTCTCTGATGTCATTGGAGCTATACATTAGCACTGAGTAAAGGCATGCACCATGCACTTGTGAAATGCCTCTTTTAATACTAAAATACTAGTTTTAAACATTGACTTTGATGAGACTACACAGCAGCTTCTTGCATTTTCCTCAACATGAGTGGACCACAGGTTTTCAGCTGATCTGGTCTGAGGTATTGTGTGAAAATCAATAGCAAGATGAGCTAGGTGTACTACTGTCAGAAGCACACACTCAGGAGGCCCGTCTCCATGGAGACACAAACAGGGCATGAGACTGCCCTCAGGTGAGTGCTCTGTGTGGCTCCGTCGACTGAATTGGTCCATTTAGGTTTCATTTTCTTCCTTGTCTACATCTTTCTTCTTTCTCTTCTTTTTCACTTTCTTCCCCACTGTTTGGCAGCAGGAACCAAGCCTGACTTTTTCATCTTTTTCTTTCATTCACGCACTTTTGGTTTCTCCCCCACTGACAGGTAGCAGGGCTGAAATTCAAAAGAAGACATAAAGTCACATTGGGTCTCTGTACATAACAACTGTCACAGGACAAGCAGGGGATGGATGCTGATTTGCTTCTGCTAAGGTTGCAGCGATGTTTGTCAGTTGATCTCATAGCTCGGCCCGTGCATGCTGGGCTCTTCCCTCTCCGGCAGAATATCTATTCACCTTCTTTGTCCTCTCTTCCCTTTGACATTTTCTCTAATATCTCTTCCTCACTCAACCATGCAGATTGTTAGTCAGCCTTTCACCTCTTTATTAAAAAGACTGTATATGGCGGTGCCTCCTTTTTTCAGCATCACAGGGTACATTAAGTGCTTTGAGTTTGATTCAAATTTAGCACACCAACCCCAATGGATTTGTTTGAAGAAAATGAGAGATGTCTCCAAAATGTCTGATCAAAGCCAGGCTTAGTTGCCCAGGGGCTTCAAGTCATGTTGATAAGATGCCCAAGTGCCAGTCATGGAGCTTATGACTGCATCGTATCTAAGCAGATTGTATATTTTTAAAGTGCGAGATATATTCAAGAAGAGCGGAGAGTTGAGCAATCCAGTGAAGGACATGGACGTGTTTAAGGGCTCTAGCAACTAGCGCTGGCGGCGTGGCAGCTGGGTAGAATTCTTTTATATCCTTCAATGACTGGCACTTTTATACACACACACAGGCATGCATGCATGAGTGCATGCTCTGTCTCTCTCGCTGGATGTCTCTCTCTTTAATACGCTCACTCACCACTTGTGCCATTACACACGCTGATATCCCATTTCATCGTGGGCGAGGCTACTAGAGCTATGCCACAGGAAAAATAGGTTCTCTGTGTATGTGTGTGTGTGTATGCATCGTGTGGCGACTTAAGAGTATGTCTCTTCATCACCCTGAGAGGCCTGTGGTGCATTAGCAACAGTGCATCAGTTGTTTTGACCACCTGCATCCCAGAATAGGGGTGTGGTGGCATAATAATGCAGGATGGGCCCCAAATATGTCAGGAGGAGTTTTGTTATTCCCAGGAACACATTGAACCTCAAGAATTCAATGATCAATACAAAAAAAAAATCATTTGCAATAAGAAAATACCAAATTGGATGTATAATAAAATGGATTAATCTCTTTGACAATTTGCTTTTGCTCTGCTGTGTCTCCTTGGTCAGTATCTGCTGGTGATCTTTGTCAACATTGTCTGCAGTTACTTTGTTGTAAGGTACCTTTGGATATTTTTTTCCATTGATGTACACTTAACAGTGTGCTGCTTGTATTGAGTGGATTCTGCACTTTACTTTTACTTTGATGCAAGCTGCCGTGAGCCTCAGTCAATGATCTTGACTGGTTGTTCCTCTGAGAATATTGTATACGGTGCCTCTTGCATTGTCCTCTGTCTTTTTACTGTCTTGTTTGCTGTCCTGTTACTGTCTGCTGTCATTGTCCTGACTTGCTGCACAAATCAAATAAAGTTGAGTTGAGTTGAGTCCAACACTTTAAGATCAGTATTTGGCCTTTATACCAATGCTACGTTTAATTAGACATACAGAGTATCAACAAATGAGTGGAAAGAACATACAATACTGAAAAGCAGAAGAGTATGAAGCTGATTTTTTTTACATGAACAAAAATCAAACTAGTTGCTCAGCGGTCACGTGATAGAAACACGTTTCATTTTCCTGAGTACTTTCTATATTCAAACATCGGCTCACCCCGTCTTCATGCAGACATTCTACGAGGGGGCTGGTAGGAAAAAGTCGTAAAAGTGGTAAAGACAGTGTGAAAAATCTTCCTTTTCTGTTCACACATACAGCTCACCCCAAAAATGTTAATCTTTCAGGAGTTTTTTTTTTTTTTTGCATGTGTAAAAACAGCTGAAGCCTACTTTAACGAACCAAACTGCGTCAAGAGACAAACTGATGGCAGTTCACATATGAGCACTTTTATACGGATGAAGGAACGTATAGACCTCGCCAGGCCCATTTTCCACTGGCCCCTAGCAGAAGCTATTGTATTGTGATAAATGGAGTGTCTCCTGTCTATGTAGCAACACGGTCCTGTAGCGGTCCACTGGGAGCCTGAGGATGCTTGGTGGCCTTCCTCCAGGTTTCCTTTCTCCTGACTCAGCACCAGCTGTGCACACCGGTCGGAAAAATAAAATTCAAAGGGTAAAAATAATTCTCTGGAGATTCATGGCATGCTGTGACCCTCAGGCAGTCAGTTAGACAATAGTCTTTCTTTTACCTGACAGCTACCGAGAAATAGCGTTCCTAAGGAAGGATCATCATGCTCTGTGGGATAATGGCCACTATGGATGATGTCATGTAGTTACCAGATATATAGGGTACTTCCAGAAATGTGCCTAAATGATGAAAATGCAATATGTTTCCTAATGACATACTTTTAAAGCCCTGTTTCATTGTTAGGATGTTTGTGCCAGTTTATTCTAGATCATCTGGATATGGTTTTTGCTTGTTTAAATCACCGCAGAACTGCATCCCATACGGAGACACTTAATCAAACGCTAAACTTGGCAAATTTGTCTTGCGGTTTAAAGACAATCTCTGACAATTGCCCTGGCTGACTCTATGCCCAGAAGCCACTCTGGCATTGGAGGAGCCTGAGCTTTATGGCAACAATGGCAGGCGTGCCAGCGGAGCCAGGCAGTCATCATGCTAGCGACCACGGTGGGCTGTCAGAGAGAAAGAGAGAGAGAGAGCTGTGTGGCAACGCTGTGCGGTTGAAGCGCCTGCTCTCTCCATAATGGAACAGCTGTTTGGAGCGCGGTGCACCAGGGCGCTGGAGCACAGAGTAAATAGAGGAGAAGAGCAATGTAAACAGAGATGGGATGGCGGGAGCTGCTTCCCTGCTACCGTGAAAGGAGGTAAACACCCAAGAGAACTAGACGGAGGGGTTGTCGACACAAGAATGCACAAACACCACTACACAGCAAGGTGTGGAAAGAGAGGAGGGGGTATTGTGAAGGAAAAGCTGCAATGTTTCACCCAGCCTCAGAATCAGAATCATTTTTTTGCCAAGTACATTTACATGTATGTGGAATTTATTTTGGTGTGTTGGTGTGAAAGAAAAAACAAGGCTAAAATAGTACTTAAAAAACTTCAATAAATATAAGAAGCAATTACCAATATATAAAATAGAATTAAAAAAAAGTCAAGTATAAAGAATAATAAAAAGGTTGCCATACATAACTAAACCTCTTGTTTTAATTGTATGCATAATTACAAGTGTTTAAGAAGTGTACCTGCAAGCTCACTTCATTTTAAACCAATTGCCTTCATTGATTAGATTTTAGATGCAGATATCAATTGAGCTCATTAATCTCTCTTTGTAGTGGGCCAAACATCTCAGTGTTTTTATTGCTCTTGTTTTAAAGTGTTTCCAGCTGTCCCGCTCTGACAAATAGGACAGTATGAGCAGGCGCCTGACCCCTTCTTTAGCAGGCTGTAACTTTTCCTGTTATTGTTGGGTCAGGAGTGTGCTGTGGACTCTAGCAAAAGAACACATTGCAGGTGTTCAGTCAGGTTCCTATTGTAAGGTGACAAGTGGAAGACGTGAAGGCATCTTTACATGATAGATCCAATCCAGACTCACGAAGGCGTTGAGGTCGATTTTGGCAGCAACGAGTTAAACCCAACCTGCCCTCTATGTGTGCAGTGTGGCTTCATAGATTGCTAAACTGCCCAGGTTCACATTTTTCATCCTGATAAAATTTAGAACTTTTGGATATACCCATTTACAATCTGCCCCCTGTACATCACTAGGCAGAATTCTACGACAGGAGTCAAGTTGTACCATGAGATTATGAGTGTGTATTTCAGGCCAGATAGATACCTGAGATAGCTTGAGGCCATATTACTATTAAAATCTCTCTTATTCTAAGCTCTCATGGAATTAGAAAGACGTTATAGTTACAGATGAAATTATCCTAGAGTGGATCACCCCCCCCCCCCCCCCCCCCCAAAAAAAAATATCTCCCTAAATTAAAGTGCTCAATCCTCTTTTCTTTTAAAGTGTCCTACTTCATTCGTTTATGGACGATCCACAGTCGATTTGTCAAATTCTGATCATTCAACCATAATTTTATTTGTGTAGCTCCAAATCATAGTACATGATCCTAAGATTCTTTTAAAAAAGAGTGAGTCTTTACCATTTACTCTTAGTTATATTGTATGGATAAGAAGATTTATCTGAATGTAAACCACAGTAGTAGAAGGGAAACACTCTTGTACAGTAATGAGTCATGCGCCACGTATACAGAGTCGCGTTATCTCGTCAGAGTTTGTGAGCAACATATGTAGCGATGAGCAACATTAATCCAATGTAATGCTGAGGAAAGCTCTTTTAGCATAGCTGATACAGAATCTTTACAAGCCACTTACAATGAGCAGCAGAGAAAAGGATTAGGGGTGGCATGGCTGGATGTGGGGCAACAGCATGCAAGACACAGCATGGTTAGAGGGATGCACGTGTCCGTGCAACACAGGAGCATGCAATAGTGCTGCAAATCCCAATGAGGAAGTATAAATATTGCTGTGAAACGCTGTTAAATTGTGTGCAGGTTTCATGCACGTTGGTTAACAGTGTCTTTAAACAAATCATTTTGGGTCTTCATTATTACATTTAAAATTCATCCAATTTAACAGAAACGTCCTTTCTAAAATTCTAGCTTTTCATAAAAGTTGCACTGCTGTATTTCTCTCCTCTGCAAGTCTGACTCTTTAATATTTGTATCCAAATGTAGACATCAAAGATGCAAGATGGGTTTTTTTTCACGCCGTTGCTGCACTATTGCTTCACTCCATAGAGGAATAACTTGCAAGCTTCTGAGTTACTCCTGCATACAGTTTGTTTTTTTTCTTCTACAGTGGCGACATCTGCTCCATAATTGATATCCTCAAACACTAATGATCACGCTTCTAGTGCCCTTTAAGAAGACACAGTCAACATCTGAGTGATCTGTTTGTCCTCCTCTTTTCTCCCAGCACCATGTTAAGACCCAAGACCTCACCTCAACCCCATTGCTCCACACACACACTGGGCTCTCTGTCCCCCCGTTCAACCCCCTCACAGTCAGAGGCCAGACAGGGTCAAGCAGAGGGCGAGACATTTATGAGGTGTAGATATTTGTGCAGGAAAGCATTCCTCCTGTTGACACTGAGCAACACAGTCTGGATGCTGAGCGAGCTGAACCAGACAGGCACTGAACAGCCAGGCAGGCGGACCAGTCTGTCGAGTGAGACGCAATAGAATCCAGGTTCTTATTTCTTCAGTGCATTGACCTATTTTTGTGACCTTATCGTTGCCACAGATATTGCACGTTTGTGCAGCTTCATGCTAAAGTGTGTAGTTTGTGCAGAACAATCCTTGTTCTATTATTATATTCAGCTTATGTATGACTCATTTATTTGCTCTTTTTTCTCTAAGCACAGAAGTGTAATGAAGCAGATCCCTCTCAAAACATGGTAACAACCTAACCCCCTCACACACCCACTCTTAACCCCATCACCAGCTCCAGTGGTGGGGAGAGTCCCTCCTACCCTCATGCTGCTGATGCAGGAAGGGCCATGGCTCTGACACGGGGCAGTGGCCATAGTCAACACTAAAGGTTGTGGTGGTAAACAGAGCTGTTTGTGTTCACTGGCCCGCTGCTGGAGATGACTGATGTGCCCATTAGCCCCTGTCTGGGCATTAGGGGGGGAGGGGTGATGGCACTTGGTCTCCATGCAGGACAAAAAGACCCCATGGGCCTGTTGAGAAAGGTCACTGACCCATATTGTGTGTCCTCCAGGCCTAGCTAGTGGCTATATCACTGACACAGGTTACAGAGATTGGCTTTGTCAGAGCAAATGAGCGTGTATGCAAATGTACAGATGCTGCAGGTTATGTCTTGTGTGGTGGTATAGATGAATATACATGAAAATAAATGGAGAAGGGATTATATCACTCATTCCATTTTGTGCACTATTGTCGAACCCCCCCCCCCCCCCCCCCCCCCCCCAACAAAAAACAACAAACCCAAACAACGCTGTCTTGGAGTCCATTAAAAAAATTGACGGCCTATGCTCATGCTATGTGATGTAGCATATTTTCTCTACCACTAGAGGGCATCATCCTTTACATATATTTTCCATTTGAGAGCTGATAGAAATGTCATGTCCCTTTTAAAAAAAAAAAAATCGAAAACAACCAATTAATTTGAATAAAATCTAAAATGTTCAAAATTTTCCATTCATGAAACTCCTTATACTGTTCTACAAACTTAATTTAAAAGTTGCAACTAAATACACAAAAATTCACATTTAGAAATCTAGAAAACATTAACTCTTTGACTGCTAGCGATCTATTGACTGTTTTACAAAATGATAGCTTACCGCCCATTTCCTTTGTTTTCTGCTTTCTTTTTTTCCCACCGTCCAACAGATACAACAACCAATTAGTTTTGAGGGAAAACAGGCAAACACACTTTATCATAAATCACAAAAAAACTCAGATCTATCCCTGAATCAGTCAACATCATATTTACAGAGCTTGGCAGCTAAACCCAGTAGGCTTTATCTGATGCTGTGACAGATTTGTCTCTATTTACTAAGGAACCCAAAGCTCACATCAACTTAGTTCAGCCAGAGACACTAACATCAAAGGATTTACCGCAGCAAATAAAAGAATTGGCAGAATAAGAGTTGTGTGCTTTACAAATGAATAAAAGAATTCTAAAGGGAGCACATTAAAACTCCCTAAGGTGTATAAAGAAGAGAGGCATGCACATATATATGAAGTATGTTGTATACATAATGCAAGACAAGGCAAAAGGCTGCCATTAGCACGTGTAGTAATAAGAAACCAGAACAGGTGGAGGCTGTGGGATGGTTAAGGGAGAAATCAGCCGTGTGATATGGGAACAGTAGAACTAGTTGCAGCAAAGGTAGCATAAATAGGTAATGGGAAGATTGGGAGTAAGTTTGTCACCAAGACTCCCAACTGACTTGTTGATTTCACCTTCCTGGTAAAAAGATAACTATCAGCTGATGACATGCATGACCAAGTAAGTGATCTGCTTCAGCAGTTACTTCCTTGAGTTGGTTAAAGTGTACTCTTTTTCTTTTTGTACAATAACGTATCTATGTAACAGGAGTGAGTCAGTCTGCTCAAAAACATCCTCTTTGGCTACGGTTTGGTGTCTGTCTGTCCCATTTCGACGACAGCATTCTTTTTTCTTTTTTTTTTATTCTCTAAAAAGCAACATCTTAGTCACATTACAAAACTCCTCTCTGGCTGTCAATTCTACATCCAAGGGGACACTCTGAAATGTGTCAGCCGGATTTTTGTTGTAACCTACAATAAGGAGCGGCTTTTCAGTGTTTTATAGTGAAGCAGCACATTCACATCACTCACCGTAGCTGAGTATAATGTTTTCACTGTTCCTTTGATTGAGCTTATTCTGGGTTTAAAAATATTGTTTATACAATAATACCATTTTTAAGCGATGACATAAGTACCAGTAAATGTACAAATAGGGGGTTACTAATACATGTCTTGATTGGAACTGGCAGATACAGTAAGATGATAGAAATGCAGCAAGAATTCTACAATCAATGCACAGAAGTTTGAGGATGAGAAGAATCCAGTGTTGCTTTATTTCTTTTTACTAAATGGCCTCTACAAGACCAGTTTTATTTAAGAAATGCAAATGCGACATCACACCAAGAAAAACAATGTCACATTCTCATAAAGCGCTCTTGGCATGAAAAAACAGCAACAATGACAATAAATAAAAGGTTGGCGGACAAAATTAAACTTTGTGAACAGAGAATACTCAGGATTGCATATCAAACAAGACAAAAAAAAAAGACAAAATGTACTTGGCACAAATTAAATTAACTTAATTCATTTTCAGATTGAGTGAACCTATTATATGTCCATTGCTTTGTGAATCTGATTGTCCTTCACAGTTAGCATTTAGAATATGCGTGTACTGTACAAAGTAGACACAGATGGCTGATGAAACTTAAATAGACTAATTCCAACAAATTGTCAGCACTTCATGTCTTACTTTGTCAGTACCTCGACCTTCACAGTCACACTTCTAGGTGGCCTTTTGCTGCATGTGTTTGCACTTAACGAAACTGCAGGTACATGTGCAAGAAACCATTGTCACAATGCAAAGCCAATATATAGATAAATCTTTATGCACATAGTGGAGGACAAGTATTCTACACGTTACCAGTGATTTCTGATTTGAGTTCAGTACAGGTGCTTGACATATGTTAAATTTAAATAAGGAAATAAAGACATTAAAGACACTTTGGTATTTTGTCGGTCATAATGTGCTGAACTAAGCATTCATGAGTGCAACGCACATTTAACGCAATTTCATGAAAAGTCCCCGTCTTTTACTTAATTGATTTGTGTGGACATGATTTTTGTGATGCCAGGACACTCATCACACACAAATATTGTATCATTATGGTTTGCTCATGTCATTAATCTTGAATCATTTTTGACCCGTGATTGCAGTCCAGTGGGATCTGCCGTGTGATATTGACCAACTTAGAGGTACATAAATAAAAAGGTGTTTTTAAAAAAGGATAACAAAAATGCAAAGTAACAGGACACTCTTACAAAAAGCCCCTTGACCTATTTTTTTTTTTTTTAAACAGGCTGACCCCTTTCTCTCAGAAAGTGAGCCTTTTCCTGTTATAGACTAAATCCTTCTGTCTTTGTGCTCCGTCTGTGTCTGTCGGTCTCAGCAGGGCATATGCAGTGCAACACTAACACCTCCAATCTTGACTTCCCAAAGCAAAGGAAAAACAACGTCATGTATTTGACACCCATATAAAAATAAATCAATCGCAAACATGGAAAGATACATCTCATATATACAATAAACTCCTATATAAAATAGTTTTTATGTACATATAGACAACAGACAACATTACAATAATTGAACTGTACAATGTACACCTGATCTGTTAGGACAGGTGAGAGGTACTGAAGTGTATGGCTTGATTGGAAAAGAAATTTTAAATTATTTACAGACATCAACTTTACATCCTTTACATGTTTTTGTTGTTTTTTATTTACTTCCCTGGAATGAAGCGGTCCGGGGAGAGCCCCATGCCTTACTTTTGTTTCCATTCCCTTAGGTAAGGCTACCTGTTAAAAAATTGGTCCGCAAAGACTACTCCACCTGGTACTTTGCACAGTCAAATGCACTCTCAGCTCTCCCTTGGTTATGTATAAAGAGAGCTGGAAACAAGAGTCTTCTTAAAATTGTCCAAAATGGATCCATTACAAAGTAAGACGAGCGAAAATGCCACTTATTGAATTTGCCCAGGAAGACCCAGACTTAAAACTTTTCTTCTTCAAAGGATCCACCAGTTTTGGACATCACCTCATTTCTATGAAGATTAGATACCAGTGGACTCCAGTGTGTGACCTCAGACAGTCCTTCTTTGGTGCTGACATTTAGTCCATGGATCCATGGTGCAACCCAAGGAAACTTGTTGTCTTCCAGTGTCTGAGGATCTTCTAGTTATCGTTGTGGACATTAACTTCCTCCAAGAGAGTCCTTCAGTAGTGTCATCATTGAGTTTCAGCACAAAATGGAAACCCCTTCAGCAGTAACCAACTGACCAGTGGTTGGGTCATATGTCCCAGCCAGGTAGTAGAGATCTGGGGAAGTACTGTTCGGCTTCTGATTGTGAGTCAGACACTCATACTCCTCCCTGCTCACCACTTGACACTTATGAGAGATTGTCTGGACGTCATTCTCATCCTCATGACATGACTGGTACAGGGCATGCTGGAAAGGGAAAAAAAATGGGTTAGTTGCAGCATTTTATGAACTAACAAAGACCTGTTTTACAGTTAAGAGTATGGTCCTCTAACTGCTTTTTGTAAAGTGTCTTGAGATAACGCTTGTTATGAATTGACTCTATACAAATAAAGATTGATTGATAGATGCAGTTCTACATTCCACACATGGCTCAAAATCTCTATGGTATTGCAACTTCCCTCACAGCTCACCTTTCCATCTCGATGCCTCTTTCCAAGCTTCGTCTCTTCAGGGTGGTAAAACCACTTGACTTTAACTACCATGTTGGAGGTCCACGATTCCCATAAGTTCTCAATTCGACCTATGTATGGAAGGTTAGGGCGTCCAGCTGAGAGGAACACAGCACAATCTCCCACTCTCACCGTGTCTCTTCCTCGCACAATGGCCTTATAAAAAAGCTTCCTGGCCTTTCCCTTAAGACCTCGCCGCTGTGGAAAACCACACATTTTTATTAATCTCCTTTGATTTATAAAAAATATTATTACCTCTCTTAACCTTAAATGGTTATGATTGTTTAAATAGTATAAGCAAACTTGTTTTGAAAAAAGACAGGGCAAATTTCTCAACGCTGATGGTATACAGCAGAAAGCATAACTCTTACCTGTGTAGGGTTTCCTGACCACCTCCACATTTGTCGACCCGCAAGAAATGCAGACATCTTGGGCCTTGGAATGAATGAGCTGTCATCAGGATGCATCCTTGGTTTCTTTACAAAATCCTTAGATGGTTTAGAGGTGGAGCTGATGCATTCTTTTCTCTTCAGGGTCTTACTGTTGGATACTTGTTCTGGGACTCCTCCTTTGGCATTAGAAACAGCCACAGCTTTGGCCACAAACGAGTGCTGGTGTGGCCTTGAGGACGTAGAGGGTTCAGAGGGTTGCAGGAGCCCTCGGTGGGGAGTCATACAACTCTGAAGCATCAGCGTAGAGCTGTCTTCATCCTCTGAGCTGTAGGAGGAATCATTGTCAGAAGAACACAGGCTGGAACTGGAGAGAGAGCCTGAAGACGAAGAGCTTGAAGAACCAGAAGAGGAGGAGGAGACAGAGAGGCGAGAAAGGAAACGGCCAGCCGTCCTTAGTCCTCCTGAAGCTGCAGCCAGTGCAGCCCTGCTCCTCTCGTCCTCTTCATCATCAAGATCAGAGTATGAGCTGTGACACTCTCTACGGAAGCTGAAGCCCAAGTCGCCACATCCACCCAGACGAAGAGAATTTGAAGGTTTTCTTTGAGGTGCTGTTCCTTTCACGAGAAGTTCTACTCGGGAGGCACCGCCCTTTTTGTTATCTTTAACCAGCAGGACTGGGTGAGAGTATGCCTCTGCCCTTGGTATACAACTCACTCCGGAAGACCCACCTCGCAACAGCAGAGCTTTGCTGTTTTTTGTCTTTGGGGATGTCACTCCTTCATGATCTAACTTGACCAGGAACTCTTGTCCAGACTTCCTGCTCTTTGGCATTGTACACTCATCCTGCCTGCGCCTCTGATCATACAGGCCACTTCTGGGGCCCAGAGATAAACCTGGACTTGGCCCAGTAGACTGAGTACAAAAAGAGGAGTAACCATTTGCAATGCTGCTGAAGGAGTCCACCTCAAAGGAGCTACTGCTGAAAATTCCTTTGGCTGGTGTGGAGGCCTGTGGCTGGGTCTGAGGCAAGGAAAACAGATCCCCCTCCTTTGCTCTCATGGCCTTCCTGGGTGTCCCATTGAGCTGAAATAAGTTGTCAGATGTCCTCTTCCTAGTGCTGGCCAATGAAGACCAACCAAGGAAAGGCGAAGGATTTCTATTGGCACTTTCTGCCTGTTGTTGCTGCTGCTGCTGTTTTTGTTTTTTCCCAGAACCCTTTGGTCTCCCTAAAATGAAGAATATAAGTTATGGTGTTGCAACACTGTGAAATTGAATGTGGGACCAAAATGAAACTGGTAAACTTTACAAGCGTATTGTTTTGGATAGGATAACTGGATGTATTTTTATCCTAGTTAGAAACCTATTGTAGCTCAAAGACAGCTAAAAGGATAGATTTGGGGTGGCAGGAACTCAGTCCTTAGGGAATTGGGTTGGGAACCGGAGGGTTGTTGGCTCAAGTCCCAGTGCAGACCAAATCTGTTAATTTGTCTGGTAGCTGGAGACGACTTCCAGAGCACTGCTGGGGTGCCTTTAAGCAAGTCACAGAATCCCCCTCCCCCCAAATCACTCTGACATCTCTCCGTTAGTTTATGTCCATAGGATCCTGTTTGTGCATGAGTGAAATTCAGCCTTTATCAGTGTGTTGCATGTCCCTAAGAATTTATGTACTTTTTTTTTGTTTTTGGCATTT
Source organism: Symphodus melops (assembly GCF_947650265.1). Taxonomy (NCBI): domain Eukaryota; kingdom Metazoa; phylum Chordata; class Actinopteri; order Labriformes; family Labridae; genus Symphodus; species Symphodus melops. Next base: position 18,462,169 of record NC_136707.1, on the reverse strand, counting down.
TTTTGTGCCTTTATTAGAGAGGAACAGTGGACAGTAGCGGAAATCAGGGAGAGAGAGTGGGGAACGGAAAGGAGCCACAGGCCGGACGTGAACCCGGGCTGCCCGCTTGAGGACTGTAGCCCCGATACATGCGAGCGCACTGCCACTGCGCCACCAGCGCCCCTGAATTGATGTACTTGTTATATGTGCTACATATGCATTTTCCAATTAGTTGAAAAAAGGGATATTGATTCTTACCTGGCCTTCGTTTGTGAACAGTTTGGCTGTTGATGCTGTTGATAACAGCATTAATGGTGCTCAGTCTGTCAGAGGGTCTGTCACTTAAGGGAACCTGCTCCAGACTAGAACATCTGTTGGATGATGTCCCGCTGGGTGCCAACAGGGCAGGAGAAGTCTCTGCACCTAAATCACAAGGTGTTTAAGTATATTAGCATTTACCGACAGGTAGACGATACACTGCAAGATGAAAGGAGACCATTTCCATTTAAACAGAGAGGAGACACCCACAGCGAATCTGGTATCCTGGAGGCAGGAGGCGGATGTTTGGGAGCGAAATCTTTCCTCTGTCTCCATCATCAAACTCTACCATCACTCCTCCTTGTTTCCCTTCATCAGATGAACAGCCTGCAAAAGATGTAATTGCATTGCCTCAGGAATGAAAAGAGATAAGCAAATACAAAAATGTGATTGAAGGTAAAATTAAATAAATACAGACACAAAGAATACACAAGAAACAAACAAAAAAATAGTTGATGACTCACCTCTGCGAACATAGCCTGGGTATAAGCAGCGTGAGCGTTCACTCCAGTAAGCACACACCCTAGTCCCTTCACTGAGCATACTCTCTGACTCTGGACGTATATCCAGGACCTGAAGGCCACACCAAAACATAATAAAGATTCATTACAGGCTGCACACAGAGGCATGCATGCATCCACACACACACGCGCGCACGTACATACAAACACAGCGAGGGCCATGGCGCATTGTGCATGGGCAGCGACTGTGCCACGTTTCCAAGCGGCACTTATCTCATGCCAATGTGCCAGTCAGGGCTGAAAAGAACGGAAGCCATGATGCAGTAAATCCTGACTTGCTGAGTAATACTAAAGAGGGCCTGAATAGAGGGCTTGTGATTGCAGGTTGCCAGATCCTCCCTCCAACAATGCAGGCAGCTCCAGCATCCGCCACTCACTGGGGGCTCTTTCAGGTTGCTTTCATTTACTGTTGCCATGGCGAGGGACCCTTTGACTGATGAGGTGTGGATGTGGGTGTTTGTGTGCATTGGGAAGGGAGAAGAAGCACTTTGAAATCGGGGATATTGGTATCTGAGTCAAATAAAAGGCTCTTGGACTAATTTAAGAGAAGGAGGGATGGCATAGTATAGAACCAGCTGCTGTATTAAAAAATGTTTAGATAAGACTTAAGTTGCCAGAGGGGCTTGGTATAGAGCTGCCAAGAGATAAAAAAAAAACTGTGATGGGAGAAAGCTTAGTGTGGAAACTCATTCAACCTCTAAGCCTTCTGGCTCATACTCATCAGCCATCGATCAGTATGAACAAGCTTGCAAGGATAATAAAGGAAGGGACCAAGCATAATTGTAAACTAATGGGATAGCTAAAATATTGTACACTAAGTTGTTCAATAATTTATAATCAAATATAAAAGAAAGAAAAAGAAAGATACTTTAAATACATTAAAAGAAAATGTGAAGAATTGTAACTGAATGTTGCGTTTCTCTGTAAACTTAACAGAAAAAATGTGAGGTTTGAAATTAAGAGGGGTTGCCTCCAAGCTAGTTCAGGCAGACAACTTGAGCTTCACTGATTTCCCACTCAACATCTCTCTTTATTAACAACAACCAGACAAAAAAAATCCTCCCAGTTGGCTGTTTATTGAAGCTGCAAACTTTCTGGTCTCTCCCTCTTCTCTGTCATTGCCAGCTCTGCCCTGCGTCTGCGTGGTGCTTTTGTGTTCAGCCCCACCACCACCCCAGCATCCACCTGTACTGGGGGTTTAAGATATTATGTGATCACTCCAGGATGTGGACACCTCGTATGTTTGTGCCATCCTGGAGGAGCTGGACTACATGTGCAACTTCATTTGGGCTGCAGATAGCGCCTCACGCTACGAGCAGTGATAAGGACACTAGCAGAACACAAAACTAGAGAAGAATTGGTCAGGAAGGATAAGGAAAGAGAAATTGGCCACCACAGAACCATTCCCTTTTTGGGGGGTTGTCTTGCCTCTCCATTGCATCTGTTGTCACTTTCATGTGCAACAGTCAGCGGTTGAAATTGATTCACAATCACTTAGATTTGCAAAATAAACAGATTGCTATCCCTGAAATGAAACTGACTTTGTGTGACAGTGACGATTAAGTGTTCCTTTAATTTTTCTGAGCAGTGTATTTCAAATCAATTCAGCCATGGTTCTAGCCCAGTTTTCCTCTTTCTTGACAGCCTCTATTTTCCTCTAATTCGAGCAACAGCACATTCCTTGAATCCATACTGTGGTTCATTTTTGCCATTTAGACTCTGCTTTTTAAGGTCATAATCTCTGGACTACCCATTGTGTACAAATGGTAAAAGTTTTTGTTTTTTTTTCCCCAGAGTTGAAGAAGATGTGGGCTTCTCTGTAGATGACCCAGGTTTATTGGTCAACAGAGTACAGTATCCTCTCAGTAAAAACTGGTGATAGAGACGTCACCTGCTGCAGTAAGCAGTAAAGCGAAGGATTGCTTGCAAAGCACAAGAATCATATGAAAACTAAACAACAATGAATACAAAGAAGTCAATAATTTGCTGTGGTTTCTGTAACATATAATTATATCTTATTACATGGATGACTAAAGTAGACTGTAATCATGTAAACATCAGAGACGATTACAATCCATCCAAACAATCTGGAAATCGAGTTTAAAGAAATCATCACAACCTCGACTGAAAATAAATGAAATGAGTAAACATTTTTATTGCGATTTATGACTAATAAAGCTTAATAGCCCAACACGTTGGGATCATTACTGGATTAATTAGCTAGCATTTCTTAGCCCCTCATGCCCGTAAACAACCCTGTTACTATGGCAGCAGTTCAGATTTAAATTCAAGCTCATTCCCTGTTTAAACTTGAAAAAAGGATGGACGCAGGTGTTAGTCGGATTATCCCACTCACTCACTCACACACACACACACACACACACACACACACACACACACACACACACACACACACACACACACACACACACACACACACACACACACACACACACACACACACACACACACACACACACACACACACACACACACACACAGACAGCTGGGTTTAAACATTCTGTGACATTCATACACATAAACCCAAAGGTCCTGCCTCCCATATGTTCATATTCACATGAGAGGTTTAGATGGCCTCAGTGACCCTGAGTGACAGTTTTGGCAGGTTGAAAGGGAGAAACAAAAGAGACTTTCAGAGCTAAATGAAACAACTCAAGCGAAATGTGTATATGCAAGAAGGTGGAAAGGATGCTTAAAGAAAATTTATGTGCTGAGTGAAATATAATCAAGCCATGGATTTTCTTGTTGTAAGGATTATTTGCATACATGAGTGTAAACTTACAGCTTCTTGTAGCAGTTGATCCAACGAATAGATTCTTGGGCGGTTTCCTCTTTCACCATCAATAACAATGCTAAAGCTAAAGGAACAAGCACAGCAGAGGCAGAGAAAGATGAGGCTATTTTCAGAAGCTTGTATTACGTTTGCCTGACTCCCATGTCATGTGTTACTCCCACTCTGCCATAGTTATTGTCTTTATGATGCCTGAGCCAAAGACGCTGTATCGATACTAAGAGCCTGCTATGGGATAATGTGGATTGGTAATGTAAGAAAAAGAGACCTGAGGACATGAATGGAGATCAAAGAAGAGGCTTGTTTTAGATACAAGTGATAACGTCTCGGGCACTAAAATAAAAAAGCTCCTTATGATTGTAAAGCTGCATAGACAGGTACGTCAGGTTGGCATCATTTGTTTTCCAGTGGGTTAATATCTGGAAGGATATTTTAGCCTCCCATATCTTTCAGTGATTTTCCATGAAATTTTAGCATTCAAAGACTTTTACATGGAAATATCAAACTGCGCAGCGTTAACCCCCTTTTAGAGCTATTGCTGTACAAACAGAGAACAGGTGTAAACATAAAATCTAATTTAAAAAAACAAAGTATTGATTAGTTTGTAATAAGATAAGAAAATGAAAGTCTCTTTTTAAAGTATAAATGTTCATATATGTTTATCTCTGATTGATCAATAAAATTGCTGGTCTTACATGTCTGGTATCTCCAGAGTGTGGACCCTGGCGGCGTACAGAAGCTCATCCTCCTTGGAGATCAGCACCTTCAGGTCGTCAGTTAGAAGCTCTTTGGTCAAGAAACAGTTTGGAACTGCATAAAAAAAGACCAAAAGAAATCAGAATAAATGTTCATTATGGGTCCATTATCAGTGGACCTACTGTGACTTGGGGAGGCTGGGGCTCTAATTGACTTGACCTACTTTGAACTGTTATTACTCAGTACATTGTGAAAATGCATTGTGTCATCGGTGTTTGCTCTGCGGTGGTCAGGAGCACGAACTTTACGTAGAGTAATGCACTTAATGAACTTTAGCTGCGTATCAATTAGCTATAATGTAGTGATCAATTCAATTTGAGGGTGCAAAAAGGATATAATAAAATACTGTATGCCCTTTGACCACAAGCAGAATGGAATAAAAATGATGGCATAGATGAGCCATAGCGATCTAAAAGTACCAAAGGTCTTCCATAAAGATGATATTAAAACATTTTTCACATTAAAAAATGTAGGTTTTTGATCGCTGAATGGATGAGATAAATTCAGATTGATGCATCATCACTCCCCAGATGGCGTCGTTTTCATGTCACCAATTAGTATCAGATCAGCCTGCTGGGATCCTCTGCCAATAGGGTGCTAAAAATAGAACCAGGTTCTATCCACAACTTTTTGGTATGAGAAAACTGAAGCAGAGCAGTGGAGAAGACTTTTATTTACACACTGCTAAAAGATATACAGAGTAATCTTTACCTTCAGGGCTCTTGCTCTTGTACGAACGCTTGTTGTCCTCCTCCTCCTCTGAGAAGCTGCTTCCATCCATCTGAAAGCCCTCATCAGCAGCGAAGCTCTCGAGCAGCCGGCTCACTGCTCGTCCCTTTGGCTACACGATATAACAGTAAGGGCAGTCAGAAGAATAAATGGATGCAATACATTGTTTGGTAAGCTTTTCAAAGATGCAATTAACAGTGGGGGGACATCACAGTGCCTGTTACATTTCCAATCATAGCAGTGATTTTCACTTTAAGCATTTCTTCACTCTGTCACAGCAGAAGGTGTTAGCTTCGCTCCCATCCCCACATCTCCTCTTCCATCCTTGCCCCCTCCTGAGACTACTCAGCAGGGGGCTGGGCTATGTGCTAAGTACTTTGAATAGTTCTACAGTAACATTCCTTAGGGTGAGAAATCTGGGACGGAACGACATCACCAGAATTGTTCATAGAATGTGTGAAGGGCGGCTTGTGAAGAACTGGATTGTTTAGCGGTTGCATGTGCCTGGTTAGGCTGAGTGACGGTACCTGCTGGTCGTTGCTCCTTCGCCCCCTGCTAATCTCCTCCTTCTGTGAGGATGGGCCACCAACGGTCCAGCAACTTCTCCTCTGTTAAGATTGACATGAAGATGAATAAGATTTGGGATTGGACTGTGACTGATCTTAAAAACTACATCAACAAAAAATAAAATGAAATCACACGTTGTTAGGTGTTCAGCATTTTAACATTCCACCAAAAAACTTTTTTTTGCTAACCTTATTGATTACGCCTCTCAACATAGTGCTCTTGCGTGTTGCCCTCTTTAGCCTCTCGCTGGTAGTTGGGAAGGTGGCCAATCCCAAGCTTCTCCGGTAGCGGTTGCCTCTGGTCCCGAGGCTACCCCATCGAGGTTCCTTAGACCTGGGCATACATGGCCTTCTCACCCCTTCTGGCCGGTAATCTTCATGATGGTTCTTGACTGTTGTGGCCAGGCTTAGCCTACAGGGTGGCTTCTTTCTTACTTTGACCTCCCCTTCTGTTCCAGACAGACTCTGGGAGCCTGTGCAGTTCAATTAAAGAAACGGATTTAGACACAGCTAACAAGCCAGGAAGAGAAACACAAAACAGATGCTTCCCATGAAACATGAGGGGCAGTTTTGTTGTCCTACAGATCAGTTTCAGGGGACAGTCTTACCATAAAGTTCCTGCCTCTGTTTCTTGTTCCTGGCTTTCTGATTTGCTTCCAGTTTTACAACAGATGAGGGACTCGGACCGGTCATGGAGGAACTAGAAGTTACATCTCTAGGAGGTTGGGCTCTGTAGTCCTGACCCTCATCTGTATCATAACTGCCTTCCTCGTCTTCATCGTCTAATGAAAATTGCAAAGAAAAAAATACATTGAAGGGCTGTTTTTGGAAGGTTTATGTGATACAATACTCCTGTATTCGTCCCACAACATAAATTTAGAAAGTTCATGAATTTGCATACATTTTATCTAATCAATCTTTAAAGGCAGGGTTGGTAAAAGGCGGAAAACTAGCATATTTTGAAAGAAGAATCCTCTCCGTTCTCCGTATTCACCCCCCCCCATGCTCCTTCAAAAGCCACGCCCCTCAATTACACGCACTAGCACCATTGGTCCAGAAACGGACCTCAGCTCATGCTTTGAGTGTGGTCTCGTGCATGCATGGGGTAGAGAGGTTTGATTGGTTTATAAAAAGTGTAGAGTGCTGACATTGGTCAAAGTTTTTACGCATTTACAACTGCTTTTTCGTTACTTTTTCAGAGCACATGAATTATTAATTACTGTCAGTGTCTAAAGACAATTTCTCCCAAAATCTTAAAAAGTGTATCTGGAGAAAACAACCTACCTTGCCTTTAAGTAAGTCAATATTAACAAGTTGTATTACTTACTCTCCATCATTGTACAGGCACTTCATTAGCATTTAAGTAAATAGTATCTGAAATTACATATGAAGTGCCTTGCCTCGATGGTATTTCCTGGTGTTAACCCACATGCTACAGAATCAATGTGGAATGGAGTGTAGGAGTGAGTTTATGTGCTTGGGTTGTCACTGCACTCTCTCAAGCAGCTCTTTGACCCAGTCTGCGAGTCTCCAGTGCTGTCAGAGCTGCTCACAGGCAAGTGTCCACAGCTGTGGCTGCAGGTTCAGCCGAGACCAGCCAACAAGGCCGGCCACTGAGGTGTCGAATGTCCACGCACACCCCCTGACATTCATCAACACGTATTAAATTACCTCTGATTACTTTCAACTTGATTGACTAGTTTACAAAAGACACACTGGACTTAAACTGGTATCTGAGGAGGATACCTGATTCAATGTGTCGGTAATCCTGGTCAGACATTAATACTGTATGCTTTTTACGTTCAACTTGAAACAAGTAATGTGTGCTTCATTGTTTGCTGTAGCCTTTTATTTCTTTGTATGTTGGAAGATTTGGTGTTATACTTTCAATAATCTATGGGCCCAGAATAACTGGTGTTGGGGGGAGGGGGGGGTCTTAGTTTTCACTAACCTTGATCAGAGGAGGCGCTCTCTGCAGGGGAGCTCTCTCCCTCCTCCATAGTGTCCTGTCTCTGGCCATGGAGAACTCTTGATCTGGACTGACTCAGACGAGAGGAACCCTGTGAAAGGGTGTTGGATCCCTTTGTACGTCCTCTGCGCACCAGTCCCGTCCAGCTCTCTTGGGTACCACTGTCGCCACTGGCTGCTAAGAATGAATCATTTAAAATCTATGTTAGGAATTATTAAGAAGAATTTAATTTAACAATTGTGAACTGAAAACAGTGATATGCTTATTCACAAAACTGCATGAAGCACTATTTGTATTATGATTGCCAGTCTCTACCTGTGTCACTTTGTCCCCCGGACTCCAGCCTAGACTCAGCTTTGCTTGTGCCCTGGCTTCTGTGTCTGTGCTTGGGGTTGGAGTTACAGGGCGAAAGCTCCTTGTCCCTGGAGCCTGTCCCTGAGAGATTCTTTTTACCATGGGCTTTCTGTTTGAGCTGAGTCACATCACTGGCCAGCTTGGAGCTGAGCATGCTGTGAAGACTGCTTTTTCTGCAGCCCTGTGCTTTTATCTGCTGCAACAGAGAAAGATGAGAGAGCCAGAGAGAGCCAGTTACACTCCCGGTCACAGCAGCCGCAAAAGCTTCAAAACGTCAGAGAGAGAGAGAGAGAGGGGGGGCTCTCTTCTGCTAACACACAGAGAAAAAAGAGGAATGGTAGAAGCCCCAATAAAAGAGATATTAATATGGAGAGCAGAGGATTTGACTCCTGAGGGTAGCACCTAATTAGAAATGGTTTATAACAAAAGAATAAATCAAACGCAAAGAAACAAAGAGTGGCCCTGTATAGTTGCACAGAGGACAAAAGGGAGGAGGACAAGGGGACCCTGACCTGTGAGCTGCCGCCGAGTCGCTCAAAGCCTCGACTGGACAGCCTCTTCTTCCTTCTCTGGTTGTCTCCGCCCCCTCCAAGGTCCTCAGGCGACAGAGCAAGCCCCGCCCCCATCGACCTGCCAGTCAAAACAAGGGAGAGGCATTCATTAGAGAAGAATAGCAGTAGTTTAAAAGAAAAAAGGGGGGTAGGACATCACAGGGGAAAACAGACTTGAGTCACCTCTCTGTGGGATCTAATAACTCTCCTTTCTCTGTCTGATGAACAAAATGACAAAAAAAGGACATGGAGAGTCCACTGTCTGAACCACATACTTGCAAAAAATGGGATCTAACAAGGATCCTGGGATTGTTTGAGGGCAGTGTGGCATAAGAAACCTTAACGCTCTATCTAGGGAGTGTCTGTGCAGCCCTTGAAGCACAGCATCGCTTTGAACGATTCAGTAGATGGTTGGAAGGCATTGCATTTGTATGCAGCTCTATTGTTCTCAGTGAATCTCATAGCTCTGCAGTTGCGTTTTCATATACCGGTGGTACACATTTCCCCCAACACTGAACAGCATCACATGCAAACCACTCAAAATGCCCTTGAATTTCACTTTGGAAAGCTGCCCACAGACCACACCGACATGAGCCTGGCCATGATTCAACCAAACATTCACTTACCCTCTCATGGTGTGCTTACCGTCTCGGAAACCAGTCATATTTACACAGTAAGCAGGGTTTAAAGGGGAAAGTATGTAAAGCTAATAACATTATTTATGTTCTGTTGCGTATTTTACCATGCACTCTTGGATGTTAAATGTTTGGAATCGACTGTGCGTTGGCGTCTTTGTTTAGTCAGCATTGGGACAAAACTCCAAAAACCCTTTTTGTATGGAGGCCTCAGTTGCGTGTTTCCTCTTTAATCAGTGTGTGTCAGCATGCATCTCCAACAGACAAGAGAAGAATGAAGGTGATTGCCGGGCAGTGGGACTGTCTGCCCACTGACTGACAGCAGAGTGACAGAGGTGGCAGCGGAGTGTGAGTTGTCCCTGTGAGGCACATCCCGCCACAGCATGCCTTCCGCTGCTGACAAACACAATATGACAGAGTCCCTCCCCTTTGTGGGGGGATGTTGGGGCTGAGCATACAGTGACTAATTAAACAGAATTGATTAGTAGGTTTTCTGGCGAGCGGCAGTTCTCTCCATCCTTCCCCCCATTTAAAGCAGCACCACAAAGGACTCCAGCGCTCTACCCACAGGAATATCAGGCATGCAACAAAAACAAACAATGTCTGCATACTGGAAATGCTCATGAGCACACAGCTGCATCCATTCCTAATTGCAGAGATGCATAAAATGCTCAGGCAAGGAGTCTTGGATTTATTGCACACTTGAACACTGCCCCACACACACTCCCTGTGGTTCAAGCAATTTAAGGTAAGGAAGAAAAACCAAAAGGCTAGGCTGTTACTCCACTGACCCACTGCCCTCTATCATAGTCCCCAAGCGTCAGCTTCTTGTAGTGGCATGAGTGGCAGGTGCAGCACATGCTTTTACATAACCCTGCCATGTAACGCAACATGGGGCTAATCAGTCCCAAGTCTTCCTGTTTCTTGTTCTTGTCATTCTGCGCTGCTTTACAAACATACTGCAGTAACAAAAGGCTGTTCACCCAAGTTGCCTCGAATAAAAGTGTACTAAAGCTGTTGCTAAAAATGTCAATACAATAGAGAGATAGACAACAGCTTACTGTACCGAGGCCTGCATAACAACCTACCACCCCCATATTGCCCTTCTTCTCTTCCTCCCCTGCATTTTGCTGTAGGGCACTGGTCGCTACCCTTTCATTTGGGCGTAATTGTCACCCAGCATTAGCATCCCTTTTCCGATGGGGCTTGGCCAGGCAAGGGGTCAGGGGTACATGTGTGGAAAGAGAGTGGAGGTGACATCACAGAGGGGCAGCTGGGATCAATGTGGAGCGCTGCCCAGGAACCACAGCAGGAAAAGAAGGAAGAATTCTCTCTTCTTCCTTCTTTTCCTGCTGTGGAGATGAAGAGCGAGATAAAGATTTCTGTGTTTGCATTTTGTGTTCTAAGACTTTTCCTTCCGTCTCGTTTTTTTTTTTTTTTTTTTTTTACCAGTTACGCCCTGGCCTACACCATAAAACAGACATGCAAGACCTTATTTATTGAATAACTTTTAATATCTACATCTCCTCCTTTATTCTACTTGTACTGCACTGCTCTGTATTCCCTTCACACACAAACGTTGAGTTCTGAATGTCAGCTCATATCTGAGCGCTCTGACTGTCTGACCACCATGTTATCGTTCAGACCCCTTGTGACCTTGTTGGGCTGTGGTGTGTCACATTCCTGCTGCTGGGACAGATTACACGAGAATTCACAGTACTCTAATTACATACTCTGCCTGTCATTGCCCCCCTCCCCACACACACACACGCACACACTAAGCCAAACATGCACAACCATAATGCCACTAAGGTTAAAGATTAGCTGAGTTATAGCCTAATGAGGGGTATGAGTGGTTTTAAGGTATGAGTGGTCCATATATCAAACATATACATAAACACTCCGTACCAGCAGACGTACACAAACTGACAGTGATTATGCTATACAATTAACGCCAGTGTTGATGAGATTAGAAGAGGGCTCAAGTGGAATTTCTTGAATGGTTCAGCTGTGTTCTCTCATTTCCTGTTTATGCCAATGAGAGGCTGTCCCTGTATGCCAGTGATACAAAGGGGCTTATCAGGCACGACTGGACTTTAGCCAGCCAGCGGAGATTAGCTGAGTGATACTCACTTGACTTTTCTTAGGCCCTCAGATGAGGACAGTGGACCTGTGGTGAGGGTGGGTTTCCGCTTCCTTGGCCGCCCTGGTCCTCGTCGTGCTGGGCTGCGAGGTGTTTCCTCCTTCCTGCATACGCGAGCAGATGTAAACACACACATGCAGACAAAGACACCACACATACCTTTCAAATGCCTTCACCAGCAGAGAATACAAAACAAAACCCCTCTAGAAAACTGAGGGGGAGAAAAAAAGAGTCCAAATGTGTACTCCTTACAAAAAGTAGCCACGAGCTTAAAGGGGGGGGATGTTGAGGTCGTACTCACTGATGATCGTGCTTCCTCTGAAGTTTGGCAAGCTCCTTTTGCTTCTCTTTGTAGCGACGCTGTAGCTCAGCCAACTTGACACGCATTTCAAGCTCAGGACCATCCATTGTTTCCATGGTACCTTTGGCCGGGCACACCTGAGGTATGCGTTATTGGTGGTTATTTTTTATCATTGCATGAGACTTTAAAGTTTCAAGATAAAACACACGCATCCCTTTCCTAACATGAATGATTATAACTCCACAGTATTTGTTTTTAAAGGGAGGGGGGGCATACGTATTTGCAAACTTACTCGCTCATTTCGAGGAGTCCAGCTGCATTTCCTGCGTAAATTGAGAATCCTGCGGGCCGGGTAACGTCGCCCTGGACTCGTACTGCTGCTGTCTTGGGTACTCATCTCCATGGCACGCGCTGTGGCGAGGGTAGCAAGGCTCTGGAGGTCAAACATCAGCAACTCGTCTCCTGTTACAGAACAACAGAAACATTACGTTTATGCATACTTGATTTCAAAAGTGTCAACGAGAAAGACATGGACCTGTTGTGCATACTTATAGTCAAAACTTATAATTGCACTTATTTGTGTAGTAATTGGGAAAGAAGACAGCAATTTAAGGAACTTTAGCATGCAAACCAATGCATCAGGAAGATCAGAATATCGTTTTAAAGGTCATATCATTGTGAACTCAACAGATGCTGATTTGTCAGGGACCATCTGGACCAAGACTTTTGTGAATATCCTAGTTTGTCTGCAGCATTGACAGAAGCTATGGGCCTCAAGGCTGAATATAGGGGTCGACACAGAGACGAATATGAATAAAAACATGAATTTTGTTTACGGAGTAACACTGCCTTCTTTCTATGTATGACTAAAAGACGGATCTTTTCCCTTGTTTAGCGCTTGTTTTGACTTGACATGTGCCACTTCCCAGGGCTGTCAGCAGGATCACATCACAAAGACAACATCACTGACTCTGAAATCAGTTGATGATACCCTTTTTTTTTTCTAGAAACCTCTGTTGGGAGCAGATAAATGCATTAGGATGCTGTGGTAAACACAAAACTTCCTTTTGCATAAATGAAAAAAAACAAAAAACAAAAAAAACAAAACACGCCGCTTTGAAAAACAAGGAAGCTTTTAAAGGCACTTTAAAACAATGGGGTCTAATTAGCCAGGCAATGCTCCAGGGTGCTGAAAACATCGACTGCTTTTGCGATCACGCACATAACTTTCAGTAACGGGTTGTGTGTGGGAACGAGGGAAGTCAATTGGTGTGTGTCATTTTTCCTTAATATTAGTGTATTTTCAATTGTCTGTGTGTGTGTGTGTGTGTGTGTGTGCATCTATGCACACATTTGGATCAAACAGTGGCAGGATGGAGAGACAGAGAAAGCTCCCTAAGGAAAGCTGGAAGGGAAGGAGAGGGAGTGAAGAAGGGAGGTGCACACCCCTCTCTCGTAGTTCAGCCCGGTCCTCCTGCTTCTTCTCCCTCTCCCGAGGCCTCTGCATCGTTAGAACAGCCTTTTAGAAAATAAAAGCGCCTTTAACACACCAAAGACGCAAAACGGCAAGCAGGCTCGCAGACAGCTTCTCTGGGGACATGTTAGAATCCACCAGAGGCCTTTGAGACCAGCAGGAAAAGAGGAGCATGTTAGAGGGAACACAGACCGACGAGGCTAGGCCTGAGGGTGTAGTGGGAGTTTTTCTCGGTGGACGCAGCGGAAGAGGAATGTAAGCTCCGAGAAAGAAGTGCATTCTGCTATATTAATGTTTCTAGATGCTTGTTAATGTCTATGAGTAATGGAAGAACTCACCCTGGCTTTTCCCACATGTACGCTTTTGCTGTTGCAGCTCAAGATCCGCCAGCTCACTTAGAAGCTCCATACCCTGGTGGGGGTTAGGTAGTGACGGGGAAACTAATGGGGCACTATAAGGGAATAAGGGAAACGGGGGTACATCTGTGCAGAAGGCAGCAGCGATCAGCAGCTCCAGACTCCAGTAACAGGGCACATAAGGTTTGTTGGGCACGGCAACTGTTCCCTGACTTGGACTAGAGGCAGATGCAGGAGACAGACAAACAAAATCCACTGAGGCATCTTCGGGGTTTGTCTCATTCTCCGGCTGCTGCTCGCTGTCCTTTGCTTCATCCTGGGCTGGAGACGGCAGCTCCAGGCCTGCAGGAGAAGCAGGGTCAAGCTCAATGATGGTGGGCAGCTCTGGCTCCTTCTCTGCAGGCATGTTGACCTTTTGAGCAGGCTCCACCTGGCTCTCCTCACCCACTGCCACATCATCCTCTTCCTCTTCCAAGGTGATGACAGCCTGTGGCCTTTCCAGCTCCTCCGTTGAAAGGGAGACTGGACAAGAAGCAGCCTCACACACTGGGCTCTCGGCAGGGGGGCAAACCAGGACCTCTTCCTCAGCGGGCCCCTGATCCTCCACCTCCTTCTCTCCAGGCACATAGTTGGCTGTTGTCACTGCTGCTGCCTCAACCTCCTCCTTCTGTTCCAGAACTCTCTCGGGAATCATTTTCCCTTCTTCATGCTCCACTTCCTTAGGTGGGTGTGGCTCTGGGAGGGGCCTGACCACCGCTTGGCATTCTAGCCCCTCCCCCAGGTTGGCGAGAGACTGGGGAACATGCTCAGCGGGCTCCGCTTGGACAGCTTCCAGGTCGGCTGGCTCAGCCAGTCGAACATCCTGGGGGGAGGGTCCACCCCTGTAGCCCATGGTCATAGCAGGGTAAGTATATCCAGGAGGCAGATCTAAAGACAGAAACAAATACAGAATCATCAGTTTTCAATATTGGCTAAACAATTTTGATGGATCCTCCTTTAAAATATCTCAATCTTATCTCATGCCATTAATTTGCTGGTGATATTTAAGCACTAAATATTCACTCATCACGCTCACTCTCGAGAACACTCCCTTACTATATTACCTTTGAGGTCAAAAGTGCAAGAACAAGGAAAAGGAAAAGCTCTTTTCTAGATATAACTGGAGTCAGAGCAATAGGGGGCCACATGCAACCTTTTAGAAGAGTGTTATTTGAAGTGGGCCAAGCCTTTGGTTTCTCAGAGCAGCTGACACAATTTCTTTGGCGCAGAGTGGCCGTTAGCCAGACATTAACGATGATGAAGAGAGTGTGAGACCTGTGGGGGTGGGGGAGAGGCAAGGGATGCTATTGAGGTGTTTCTCAGTCATTACCAAGGTAACAGCGCTAGAAAAACCCAGCTCGACCGACACCCATTTTTTCCTGCAGCTTTGAGTTTTTTCAGTGAATCAGAGGCTTGCCAAAAAAAGCCTCCCACACATATTAACACAACACCAGCAGAAAAAAAAGATAATTAATAAGAGTGGCTATTGTGATTAACGTTGATTATAATATTTAATCGTGTGCAATATCCAAGAAATGTCTTTCTTTTGCAGTGTTTTGCATGGAATGCTATTTTTGTTTTTGGGTAATGCTTACCTGGCTCCAGAGACTCTGGGTAATCCTGCGGTGGCTGTCCCTCTACTCTCTTATCCTGGGCTTCATTCCCTTTGGGCATTTGTGGTGGGGATGGGCTGATGACAGGTGAGTGGGGGGCTGCTGCCGCAGGGCTGGGGGCAGGGCAGGGTGTAGAGGGAGTGCTTTTAGGATGTGGTCGTAGTGAGGGTGACTGGCAACAAGGGGACAGGTGAGCAGTGCAGGCCCCAGGGGGAGAAGTGTTCCTATGATGTTGGTTGTAAGAGTAAGGCTTGGCAGGTTTCGGCGTTCTTGGTTCTGAAATGAGTTCTTCTAGTTCAACCGAGGGTTCATCTGGCCTCTTCTGCATCTGTGGCATTAAAAAAAGAGAAATATTGATTAGATCAGCAATGAAATAACAAATTCCTTTCAAACTAGTCACTGATTCTAAAAGCTATTTGCTCCTCAGTCTGTATTCAGAGATGCACTTCATCACTGTGAGAAAATCAGCATATCCAAGAAAAAAAGTGGGAGAGTTAAAAATAGACTTAATGGTAATGTGAGGATTAATGCTGACTCATGATCTGTGGATATCTACTTGGATCAAACCCTCTTCACACTAAGCTCAAATCCCTTTCCTTGCATATGTTGCCTCAACAATTACCTGGGAATTGTGAGATGCATGATGCTGCATTTCCATGTCATGTGCAGCTCGGTGCTGCTGCTGCTGCTGCTGCTGCTGCTGCTGGGTTTGAGACTGTGGTTGCGTTTTTTGTGACTGGTGGCTCTGGTGCTGATGTTGATGCTGATGCTGATGCTGAAGTTGTTGGTGCTGCTGGAGAGCATACAGCTCCTGTTGCCGTAGAAACTGGGAGCGGGAGTACACAGCAGGATGCTGCATATGGGAGGGTGGGCCCCGGGTGCCATACACAGGGGGCCACAGCCCAGGCTGCTCCATCACATCTAATGAGAAAAGGGAGGAGGAATGTGAGGGAGGGGGCTATGTTAGAAAACGTGCAGACATGCATATGCGTTCACACTTTGGATTCATGCACAACCCACTAAAACACAGCATTTTATTATCCATATCTCTCATTATCTACCTCCCACACACCAATTTCAAATAATAAAACAATTATGGATCATTTAAAAGTCTTTCTATTTACATTCTTCAGCAAACACAGAGACAAATCTCTTAAAAATATATATTTTTGACTTCACTGAACAACATCTCCCCAGGCACAAGAATCCCACACTCTCCCCCTTTCTAAAAAGAAAGCTGTTTCTTAAGAACTGCCTTGAGAGTTTACTGGAATGCTGGAAAAAAAATCATGACAGTGATGAAATGTGAACAGATGATGATGGTTGATCAGAGGTCAAAATACTGGGCTGGAAATGCACTCAATGTGGACTCCCACCTGCTTAGCCAAACCACAGAGAAAAAAAAACTCTGCAACAGGACCAAGGAGGTTAAGTTCTCATGCCTATGAGTGAACAACCTTTCTCAATATGTGCCTTTTAGGAGTATTACAACTTCATGTGGGTGCAATGATAAGTTTCACTTGGGAAGTAGTGGGCCGACACAGAAGTAACCTATTCTCTCACCCCTGACTCGCCCTTCCACCCCCTTTCTCAAAGACACATTAAAGGTCCTTGTTCAGAGACGGAGACTTGGATACGAAAATGTTTCCTGTGGGAAAGATTTTGCGGATGCATTTCCTTTCTCAGCTGAAACTCCTGTGGAGCGCAGAAGGAAATGTACCGATGAAGATCGTGAGCTAATTAAATGTCACAGCCTCTTCGGTGAATGTCTCTACTCAGAGTGATCTTTCCCGTAACCCCCTAACTCCTGTACATACCTTTAACTCTGTATAGGGGGAGTTGTACATACAGTATAGTTTTGGATTCTGATACTTCTGTCTTTTTTTGATGGAGCTTGCAGGTGGTATGAGTTTGAATCGTGGTGCGTGAGGAAGTGGGTCTGTAAATGAGCCTAGTAAAGGCAAATTCTCTACACATTTGTTACAGAACTTAATTTACTCATAGCCCTATGTTTGAACAATCACAGACATCTTCTTTTGTTGTTCTTTTTTTTCCTCGAGCCTGCCTGTCTTGTAATTTAAGCATACTTCATAATAAGGCTACGTAAAGACATGCATGTGTTGTATCACAACCTTACATATATGAGGTAGCTTAGATCCAGTAATTCCTGAAGGAGTGAGAGTGCACCCTTTGTGCATTTCTAAGGTGTTGGGATTGAAAGTGTGGAAGAATAAGAAGGAAGATCTTAAATGCCTAATGTGTATGTTACATAATTTACACACCTGTGGTTAGTTTGTCTTTTTTCCAATTCATTTCTCAAAAGTGCTTTCTAAATACACTTGGTTTTACAGAAGAAAAGGAAGGATCATGGCATACCAAGGTGATGAGTTGCAGGATGGGTGGAAGGCTCGGTGGGCAGCACCACTAGCTGAGTGGAGGGGTCCTGGGGCAGAGGCAGAACTGGCTGCAGAGTGCCTGGCATGGCTGCAGAAAAACCTGGCGGTAGATTCTGGTGCAAAGCTGTATGACCTATACCTGCTATAGAGAAAAGAGTTCAGTTAAAGATAAATATAGCAGGCACATTCTATTCAAAAACTGCTCAAAAATAAACTTCAACGACAAATGCCATTGACTCATTTATTCAGTAAGAACTTTCCAAGGAAGTAAATTAACATGCTAAATCTTCATGATACACGTAATTTAGCAATATAGAAAAATGCCTGGAAATCTCTGCCTTTCACACACAACAGGAGATTGTCTTTGTCGGATGCGCTCACTAGTTAAAATGCTGATTGGTTTAGGTGAGGTGGCTGGGTAGCTTGTGAAAGAGGAGGCAGTGGCTCCGATAGAGAAGACTGTTTCTTTGTTTATATCACTACATCATGTTTCAGGATATTTCCACGAATCAAATGCAACAGTGGAAAACAATATCATAGCAACAGTCAGATGCTCCGTTTAAAGAACAAAATGTAATTTCCCTGACTATTACCTGCTGCGTTCACACATAAGCTCACCCGACATAGCAGAGAAAATGTACTTGGGAGCTGGCATCGAAACGTATGGATAGCCATTGGAAGAACACATGGACCTTAACCATACATTGTCTGGAAATGTTCTAGATCGCAGCGCATGTGTGAAAGGTGTTTTCATAGGATGGAAATTGATAAAGGCAGTCTGTGTAGGCAAGTAAATGCATCCTCTTAGTTTCCAAAGATATGAGCGTTTTCACACCGTAGGAGTGTCCTGTCATCCAGAGGGATGGGCTGCCAGTTCTTGGCATCCAATGATGGTGAGCTGAATGTGCAGTTGGATCTCCTAATTGGCCTGACTGGAGGGTAGTCCCACCTGGGACCATAAGATGAGAGGTGAGGTCCCCATGACAACTGTTGGAAGGATGGATTCTTGCAAACTCGACCCTTTCTTTATTATCCCTGGAATTAAAAAGCAACAAACATGAGGAAAAACAAAAACATGGTATTGGTCATTAATTAGAGAAACAGAATTACACTGGGTATTACATAATGGCTTTTCAGTCACTTACCTGATATACACTTCCCTCTCTCTGTCCAAACAATTCAGACCCATCTGTTCGCTACTCATCCTCTTCCTCTCCTCTTCAGTGGTGGGGTCTGAGGGATAGATGGAGCGGGGGAGTCCTGTGA
The DNA here is from genome assembly GCF_947650265.1 of Symphodus melops. Lineage (NCBI taxonomy): Eukaryota > Metazoa > Chordata > Actinopteri > Labriformes > Labridae > Symphodus > Symphodus melops. The sequence continues at coordinate 18,443,391 of NC_136707.1, read as the reverse complement.
GACAAAGATTAGCTTAATAATTATCATTCACTCTGGTGTTCAATGGCAAGGATTCCCAAGGCTCTCACCATTTTGCTAAACATTACATTGATTCACATGGGACTGACTAGTTTATTAGGAGACTCAGATTTAACTTCCAGGGACTCAGGAAAAAACAAATGTTAAACAAATGTATTCCAAACACTTATGTATGTTAATGCTGTAAAGTACTGTAGTCATGTTTGAAGGAAATGATTCTGTCTGTTGCAGATCATATCAAATCATATGTAAATGTACTATGAGTGAAGGCCAGTGAAAAGTACACACTATAACAGCTTTAGACTCTTTTCTTTCTGTATTTCTGTTCAGATTAAAAAGTAGGCAATTTAAACTGGTCTCTGTTCATTCTGTTCCCATCAACTCTGTTTAGTTTACAGTGACCTAGAGCCCTACCTTTCACTGAGGGATGAACCCTTCCCTGTCGGTTGTTGGAATGACTGTCTGCAGAACGACAAGGTGGCTCCCGTTGTCTGGCCACCGCCACTGCAATTCCCACTGGTGGCTGACGCACCTCGATTTCTCCATGTCCTGCTTCTCCAATATCCCTGCTTCTTCCACTGTAATCAGGCCGCTCGTTTTCATTGGTAGGGCCCTTTCTGGAAGGTAGGGTCTGTTTGTTGCCCTGCAAAGCACAGCTCCCACCAGCAGGACCTGATTTGAGGCTCCCAAGCCCCCCAAAGGGGCTTTTCTGAGAGAGGAGCAGTGGCTGTTGCTGGTTGCTATACTTAAGTAAGCTTTTCATGGCACTGCTTTCACCTTGAGTTGGGCCCTGGGGCTCAGTTTGCTGTTGTTGATGCTGCTGTTGCTGATTGAGTGGTGGAACAGGGGAAGGCTGGGGAGGTGGCAGGCTCATTCTCTGTTGCTGCTGTTGCTGCTGCTGCTGCTGTTGTTGCTGTTGAGAGTGTTGCCCTCCAGTGTTCCCCAACTCCATGTAAGACTTCCTCTGCTCTTCTTCGGCTTGTGACATGTGGTGTGGAGGCCTCATGGCCCAGGATGGCACTGGAGGCTGCTGGTGGTGGTGTTGCCCACTGTTGTTGAAACTATATGGAGACATGTCTATCTTTCTTTTCAACTCCTGTCCTGTCACCTGATTCAATTCAGCCGGAGAAGGAGCATCTGGGCCAGGTCGTCCATGCTGCTGGTGGCGTATCCTGGCTACCTTTTGGCCATCTCTCTGTAAGGAGCAGCTGCCCCCAGGACCAGGTCCATGGGGTGCTCCAGCCCCACCATGTTGACCCATGCTTTTACTTCCAAGTGGGGAGGAGTTTGGGGGAGGACCTGGATGGGAACAGTCTCTGTAAGGTGAAGTGTTGACAGAATGAGGAACAGAGTGTCCAGCTTTTGGCCCCTGAGGCAGGGAGGACCTAAACACATCCATATCTACACCACTGTTGATACACTCAGCACTTCGTGATCTTGCAACTTGGTGCTGCTGTTGTGGGTGTGGAGGCTGTTGTAGTTGAGGAGGTGGAGGAAGCTGTGAAGACTGAAGATGTTGATGATGAGACTGCATCCAATCTGGGGCCTTCTCAGTCTTTCTGTATGGGTGCTGCTGTTGCTGTTGCTGTTGCTGCTGTTGTTGCTGTTGCTGCTGCTGCTGCTGCTGCTGTTGTTTTCTGTGCCAACTACTATGGTGCCCACCACCTCCAGTCTTTTCTATTACCTTATCCTTTGCATTTCCACCTCCCACACCCTGGCAGTCAGGGTTACCAAGCTGGAATGGCCCACTAGATTTGTCCCCAAGGTCTGCCACAGATGGCACAAATGTGGCTCCAGTAACTTTACCCTCTTGCACCACATTGGCTGCCCCCCTGTCATGTGAGGCAGGGTTGGCAAGAGGAGCAGGAGGAGGGGGGCAGAAGAAGTCAGGGTGGTGGTGTGTATGGTGGGAATGATGTGGGTGATGTGGGTGACTGGGGTGGAGCTGAAGGCAAGGGAAGCTCCCCGGATGAGGATGTGTATGGGGGTGAGAATGGGAATGGGGATGTGCTCCTCCTGCAGCAGAACCCATATGTAAGGGTGGCGGTACAGAGTAGGACAGTGAATGGTGAAGTGGTGCCTGACCCCTTTCTAAACAGTCTGATGGTTGTTCACTGATTCTCATCTCCCCAATAACGCCCTCCTTGGTGCATCTACTACTGCCACTGGATGCCATATGTCTGCCCTGGCTGCTCCCCCCACCCCCCATAGCCCCAAGGGCTGTGCCCTCCCCGCCACAACTGGACAATGAAGCTTTGCTCCCTGCTCCAGTTCCAGCATCTCCATTTTGCATCTTGCCATTGTGTAGGCAGGCACTGAGGGGCTTGCCCATAGTCTGAGGGTGTTCCTTGCTGTACTCCATTGGGAGTGATGCCTTGTGCCGTTCCATTGCCCGACTGTTGACCTCCTCCAAGGGTAGTGTGTGCTGTGGATAATGTTGATGCTGTTGATGGGAGTGAGAATGGTGGTGGTGATGATGGTGGTGTGTGGGCTGTGGTGGCTGGTGGCTGTGGTGCTGTTGATGCTGCTGTCTCTCCTTTGTATCTTGTTTGCTGCTGGACCTCTCCTTGTCCTTGACAGGTCCCACTCCTCTCTCTACAGATCCCTCTTTCAGACCTTTATGAAGTCCTGTCCCTGCACCTGGATCTCTTTCTCTGCTACAGGACCCCTGAGAGTGTCCTGAACCTGCCCTGGACATTGGTGGCAGACTGTGATTAGCTGAGATGAGAGGTGGTTGGGACGGCAGACTTCGAAGATAGAAGTTTTCTAATGTACAAAAAGACAGGCAAAAAAAGACAAACACATAAGTCTAGACAGATAAATGCTATGGCAGATTTTGATTTTTCAGTTCATTTGATAGTGTTCCTGGGTATAATTATATTAATTTAACATATTTAAATTATACTAAGTTACATATACTGGGTATAAATCTCTTATTCTTGCTCTATGCCATTTTAATCATCACATGACTTACCTTTTTGGGTGTCATAGAAACGGTGCTGTCCATAAAGAACTCCACTGTTGGCATGGTGATCCAAGTGGCTCATGGGAAGGAAAGTGTGGGCCAAACTCCCTGAGAATCTGGGATACCCTGGAGCTGCTGAGATGGAAAGCAGAGAGAGGGAGATAACTGATAAGACAGGACAATAATCACCAAAATTCAGTTATCCAGACTAACCCAGCATAATCCTTCAGGTCCAGTGCAGCTGGTTGTGTTCATACGCAAATAAGTACTGGCTGTGCCTGTCATGTTTGCCTTTCCTGCCTGAGTTAAGAATACACACAATACAAGACAAGCCTGGGGATTGCTTTAATGTATGAAATTTGTCTTTGAAACATATGGCTCGTTCTTTCTCTCTCACACACAATTGGCAGAAACACCTCTGCCCTTTTGAATGGGGTGATAAGGATAGATCTGAAGCTTGTTTACCCCTGAGAAGAAAGAGCTGACCTTGACTGACCTACATCGAAGGAAAAAGGTCATATTGAAGGTGTGCCTGTAAGCCAATACACCTGGGCCTATTAAGTCAGGCCCATCTGGAGATCATTTACACCACAACCAAACACAAAACTCATTTTGTGAGGGGACATAAAAAAAAACAACAAAAAAAACAAAGGACTTTGAAGACGGAGGGCGGAGACAGAACATGGATTGAGATGAAAACCAAATGCAATATCAGGACACGAAATAGCATCACGATGACAACCCACTTCTTGTATATGGGTTGTAACATCCAAGAAGTTACGCCCAAACAATCTCCCTTAAACTGTGCAATACATAATTGTGCATGGTTGTATGACATTGTTGTCGTACATTTAATAATAAAGTGAAAGCACTGAAAATTAAAATTAAAATTATGAAATGCTAGGACCATATTAACTATATTCTCAAAAGTAAGATAAAAAATTAATCTAACAGTCAAAATTAAACCTTCCAAACTACACTAAATGACAATACAAGGTGAATAAACTAATGACAGAAAATTAACATACAGACACCTTAATCATGAATGAACAAAAGTCAGGGACGAAAGGAAATAAAGAAAGACATAAAGAGGAGAGATAAACATATAGTTAACAACTTGGTTCTATAATACGTGTAATAGAGACGGAAGTCTACTGTCCAACCGCTCAACATACGAGCATTTCAGTGACCTCTAAGTCATCAACTGAGTCCAGGTGGTTCACGTCTCCTTTTCTCTGCTTTTGCACCTGTCTCACCCTCCAGCCTCAAACGCAGCTCACAGACGGAGTGAAGGAAGGAGGAGGGGGATAAAGAGAGGAAAACATGGCCCTACAAGCTAAATGAAAGACAGACGTATTTGTGTTGGCAAGTGTGCGACCTTATCCAGGAAAGGCGCAGATGCAATTCATTTGGCCGTGTGTGTGTGTGTGTCTGTACGGAGGGGGGATTGTTTTTGCACGTACAGCGTCGTGGTTTTTAACAGGAGCTCAGAGTGTCGAATATCTCACTTTCTGCCGTTGGAACAATGGGGCTAGTGCTGCGAGCCGGTTCAGGGGAGGTAGGAGTGTTGTGGTGGGATTAACGACCCCGTCTCAAAGAGGCCTCCGCATGCTCCCATCTTAATTAATGAAATACACAGAAAGGGCAAACAGCCCTGCAATAACACAGGAGGTGCTGCTTTCTGAGGGCAATGGGGTAATAATTACATACCCTCACGTTTCTCTTTTTCTTTGTTTCACCTATTTTTCAACCAATTCTATTCTCTTCGCTCTCCAGTTTTTTTTTCGACCTCTTTCTTTTTTGTCATGATTAATAAGCACACCTATTTATGCCAATTCATCGACAGTGGGAAGAGGGGGTTTCTTTGTTAAAGCAAGACGTTTTTCTCTGATTTTGTGGGTGAGAAAAAGCACTGAGCTGTTTGGCAGTCTTTATCCAAGCTGGTAGAGGGGCTTTTTTTTCTGCGGCAGCATGTTGTTTGTGAGCGTGACGATTGACGGCGTAATCCCTTTTCACAGCGTGGTCTGGCTGTGCCCGATAATGCCAGCCTGCTCAGTTTCAGCATGCCCTCCATTGGTGCGGCAAGAGGGGGACTGCTGGGCACGGCAGAGCCCATTCAGCCATTAATCTGGCCAGGACAAGGAAGCTGCTGCCGCTGCTCCTGCTGCAGGCGACGTGAGCAGGGTCTTAGTGCAGTCTGCTGACTGCACAGCAGCCTCACTCTCTTTTGCTCTTTCTACTCACACACATATACACACACACACACACACACACACACACAAACAAGACTGCTTTGGCAGTGAATGGCAGAAGGGAGATCGCAGCGCATGCCCTCCTTTCCACAGGCAGAGCAGGGGCGAGAGGCAGAACAAACAGAGCTGCATCCCAGGGAGGGATTTCTAGAAGTTCTGGAGGTATTTCTCACAGCATGGTAGGTTAAAAGAAGCAAGTCGACAGGGAGGACAAAGAAGGGGTCTGGATATAGAAAAGCACCTAGAGGCAGAGGAGAATTAAGCCTGCTGAATTAGAGGCAGATGACAGTGTTTCATTTTGCATGAGAAGAGAGCCCTTCAGTGCTATTGACTCCAAAACCTGCCATAAAAAATACCAGCACGATGTACAATTGTTGATGGAGGTTTCTTTAAGTTTTCTAAAATGCAGAATAACATATATCTCTGAAAAAAATTGCTCTGACACCGACGAGATGGATGGAAAAAGAGAGAGCGTGGCGGAGGAAGACCAAGAGGAGAGGAGGAGCAGGCTTAGCTGCCTGTCAGGTCCACTAATTGAGAAAAAGTGACAGAACCATCAAGACGCAGAAGAGGAGGAGGTGGGGTTTGTCGGAGGAGGGGCAGTACTGTGCTGGATCTCTTTAGGTTTGACTAATTGAAAGGAAGGGATGCAGGCTGGCATAAGAGGCAGAGAGAGAATGAAAGAGGCATGAGTATGGAAGAGAGGAGAGCTGGGGGGGGGAGGTGGGGGGGTGCAGCTTAAATCCCACCAAAGGAAAAGCCAGCAACTGCTAACAGAAGGAAAGATGGACAACTGAAGATAGGCTTGGAAAGGCGTATCAAACAGAAGTGGATTAGACAGGTGTGTGCAGGCAGTTCTGTGTGTGCATGCATGTGTGTCTATGTCGTGTTGATAGAAATATGAGAGTCTGATTGTTTTTGCCGTAACATAAGAAGTCATTTGGACTGAGGCCAGCTGGTCCATTTTTCTTCTTTAATTTTCCCACTCAGTTGATTCAGGGAGGTTTATTCAAATGGTTCCAAACATGAAAATGAATCATTCCTAAGCTCAAAGCACCTAATTCATTTCACCAAGTATTATGAAAACATTTCATATTACATTTATCCAAACGGTCACAACACTGCATCAGTTCCTGTCATAAACTGCCCCCCCCCCCACACACACACACACACACACACTCTGTAAGGAAGTCCAGGGCTTCCCTCAAAGAATACACTGACAATCCCATGTATCTGTATCTGGTTAATAACCAGATGAGAGAATCCAGAGCTTTAAAAGCAGTTTGAATCTGTGCTTTCCTCTGATATCAACTTAGCCACCAATGGTTTGGTTCTTGGCACTATCGCTCTACACAAATGTAACGACCTTTGTGGGATAAAATAATGCACAATATCTTTACCGAAAACAATCAGTCTTCAAAGAAATCTCAACATTTAATCGACTAAAAGTACTCTCCCAAAGTAATCTTGATCCAAAGGAACAATCTCCCCCCTGTTATGTGGGAATGGCATTTATAGGTTCGCTTAACAAGTCGCTTGGCTAAAGGTTTGTCACACAGGCTCCCAGTAGATAAGTGTCTGCATGACCGGCTCTCTTTAATGGACCATTTCAAAATAAGTGTCTGCTACTGCAGATTAAGTTGAAAACACTTCCCCCCCCACTAATCTGGCCTTCAAACCCAAGCAATTGAAGCCTGGAATGCTTTTTTGTATTTTGATTGGTTGGTTTGTGAATTGTGGTTGATTTTTGTTTTGGTTTTTTGGTCCAACTACAAATGTAATTTAATATGCTGAAATGGATATTTGTTGCTTTGTCCACATAAAATTCCACATGCAGCTAAACTAATAATGCTTGTTTTTGCACTATGTTGATTTTGTATTCATCAAGATCCAAGTGTGGATAAAACATTCTTCTGTCCTTAATATTATTTTCAGAAAACATTCAGAGAGGATTGTGCAAATGTGTCTTCATATCAGAGTTCACTTGCGAAAGGTTTGGTATTTCAAACTGCCTCCAAATTTGCCTTAGATTTGAAAAACAACGCTTTTTATGTTACTGTTTAGGTGTTTCTGAAATCCATGTTACAGATTGAATTGGCCAAATGATAACAAAGGACTGAGGAGATAATATCTTAAATGATAAAAGCTAAACTTTTGTGGAATATGTGCCAGAAGAATAGCAGAGACAAAGACTTTCTGCACCATGACAGGTATATGCCAGAGACATGAGGATCAAACAATGATCCTTGAATGCACAATTTGTATGTAGCCTCTTTGAGAATGCTACCGGAATAGAAAGGGGGGAAAATATCCAGAGAATATCTTTTCGGTTACAAGTTACACACTAATGCGCTGACACATACACGCACAATTCAGCGCCGCCTCTGCTGCTGCTGCTGGTGGGGTTCTGCTGACACCCGGAGAGAGCAGGCGAGAGTCTGGGTAATTGTGCCGCTCATTTTGATGACTTGCTTTTTATGCAAAACAGGAAAAAGACAATATGCAATTATCTTGAGGAGGGAACAGCTGAATGTGGTTGATGAACAGTCTGGATTCAATCATGCTCTTAGTGCGTTATATGCAATTAAACTGCAATAGAGATAATGGCCTCCATTGCCAACTGAGTAATAATCCCAGTCATAATCACCTCCATTACTTTTATTAGGCTTGGCATTATCATCATCACTCTTATTAATATTATTCTACTTTTCTACAAGAGGACAATCTTTGACAATGAAACCCTAATAGTATAAGGTAAAAGAAAACCTGGTGCCTAAAATAGACTTTTTTCCGGGGGGAAATCTTGGAGTTTCTAAGTCTGGAGGTTTACCTTTTGTCGTCGCCGTTACAGCTGTCCCTGACACAACCCCTGGTGGCCGGGACATTACAGCGAAGTGGGGAGCGGAGAGGGGAGAAAGGAGCTGGGGGGCATCCAATGCTTTTACACATTTGAACAAAACAGACAGCATGTCAGCTGCTCTGCACGTAATCAGCTGCAAATCATGAAACTGGGGCGCCGCTGATCAGTGACCACAAATAACAAATACTCCCCACTGGCATCCCCCCCCCACCCCCCCACCCCCCAACAGCTGGGCTATTCTTAGAAAATAAATAAACAATTACAGGAAGACAGAATGGCAGCAGTTTGTCAACTTCATATACTCTGGCATTAGATGGCCATCACATTGTGTAATTAGTCAAAGATTAAAAGCATTAAATCCAAATGTGATGGAAGTAAAGTCACAGAAATAGCAGACCTTGAATTAATATATCAGTGGGTGGGAGGTTTCACGTTTATCTGACATCCTAAGCATTCGAATTCCCAAAATACCCAACCAGGCTAATCTCTCTTCTTGATCCTTGTCTGACTTCCTGGCTGTATCTAAGCTGAAATGTAAGGTGTTGAATTGTATGCGAGTGTGTCATTGCATTTTCCTGACTGTGCATGAGTGTCTGCGTGTATAGCGCTGGTTTTATGCTTCGGCGTTGGGTGGGAACCAGCCTATTAAACTGTGATGGAGACACCAGCTGAAAGCTCTGCAATCACTGCAACTTTTTACAGGCTTGCGTTTTGCGTGTGTTGCTTCACAGAATCCTGAGCGACATTCCTGCTGACATGAATCCAATACCGCAAGATTCCTTGGCTGAACTTTTGACCCTGTGTCCCCATACAGAAACCATGGCACCATGCTCAGTCCTAGACATGTGGGTCCTGGGCCTATTTTGGAGCATAAATAAAAGGGAGGGAGCCTGTCTTTTGCTTGATGATTACAAGTTGTGCTTTGTTGGAAACCTAACACAGCCTAAAAATACACAGTATCTGAGTAACAATACACCCTGCAAAGCTCTGTTCCCAATACTGCCAAGACATGAAATGGCCACATAGACAATGTGAGACGAGGGTGTGGGGCTGTGCGAAGTGTGTATATATGTGACTTGAGGTACCTTCATGCGAATGGGGGAACCAGATTTGCGAGGCGCTGGAGTGGGGTCCACCCCGGAAAGAGGGTGAGGAGGGCGAGGAAGGCGGCCGGGAAGGGTGAGACGGGTGGGAAGGAGGGGTGCCCAGACTACTGGCCAGAAAAGTCCCCATGAAGGAGGCGGAGGAATTGCCCATCAATCCACTGCCTGTATTCCCACAGGGACAAAGTAAAGGAGAAAGAACATGGTTAGAATAACAGTGATACACGGCGAAAATGTGCGTGGTCAAAAACAGGAAAAAAACATCTTAAAGGGTGGATGCAGCCGGCCTTATAGGTGGAATTAAGATAGGCAGGGTTGATGACTGCTGTGGGGAGAGGGTGAATGACTGTACAGTATGTGTGTGTGTGTGTGTGTGTGTGTGTGCATGATGAGAAGGAGTGTGAGACTCTCCTCCCCCTCACTGACAGCAGAGTCCTCTCCCCTCGTTTCGCTCCCCTCACACCGCCTCTCCCCATGGGCAGACAGAGGTCTCATCTCACAGCTGAGTACACACTTTCTCAAGCTCTCTCCCTCTCGCTCTCACACACTTTTTGCTCCTGCTCCCCAGTGTCCCTTTCTCAATTTCTCTCCCTCTCTCCATTATCCTATGCTCTCCATCTCTCACTTTCATGCCCTCGATCTCTCTCATTGCTCTGCTCCATTTCAGCTCCTCTCTGTCTTTCTTTCATTCTTCCTCCTGCTCTATGACTCTGACAGTGCACTCGTACGCTCTTCCGCGGTTCCGTTTTGATGTTCGGCTTCTTTTTCCGTTTGTCACAGTGCCCCTTCTGTCCCTCCATCCCATCTCGATGGGCAAAAATACCCTACATGCCATCCTTTTCCCCTCGGTCGCTCCTCTCTCTTCTATTTCTCTCTGACACATAGCCTTGCTTTGCTTTGTTCTTTAACATAATGATGGCACCAGCCGAGCAATCTGTCCCTGGCTGGCTGAACTGTGTGTTTAACAAGACTATGATGAGTAATTGACCATTCGTAGCAACGCCCGTGTGACTGGGGGCTGATTGTCTATTATGCATTGCCGGGCAAGTCGGAGAAAACACACTGATTAACCACTGCTTAAATTACATTCCCATTACGCGCCCGCCAGTGCACTTGAGTGAGGGGCCCGGGTCCCCGGCTCTTTGCACATTCATTTCCCCAAAGTCACACCGCTGTGAAGCCTCATGCATATGTATGAGGATGCTTGGAAGAGAGCACACTTGCACATACATGCACACACACACACACACATTGGGGGTAGCGTACATTGTGCGCGAGTTGCGAAAACGAAAGACGGGGAGCGATATGGTAAAAATTCATTAACAGCCCCTCGTGACGAGCTGACATAACAGGGAACGCTGCGTGATTTGATTTTCTTTAAACGTGAATCAGTGCAAACATGAATCGATCTTTTTTTTTTTTTTTTTTTTTCTGGGAGTGTGAGAACAATTGTGTGGAAGTCTTAATCAGCCAGGCAGTGAGTGAGCACATCCTCTGGGCAGACAGCAGGAATAAACCCATCAGTCTGCTGCTTGCCCCTGCACCGTGAAAGCCTATGGCTCATGGGCTAGAGCACAGGAGAATGTGCACACACACACACACACACACACACACACACACACAAATGTACTTCCCACACTGAAATAGGCATTGAACACACATTCTCGCACACATACAGGCACAGCTCTGTCACTCTTCACACCAGAGCGCCAGACAGGTGGAAATCCCCCACAATCCTCAACCTAGCAGAGCTCTTCCTCGAAAACAACCTTAAAACCAGCTGTATGTGTGTGTATGTGTGGGTGTGTATGTGTGTGTTTACTAGTAGTCAGTCAGAAACTCAAAAGTCTCCTTTGAGTAAGCACATGTGTTCTTTTAACACACACTAATCCCCTTTATACATGACACTGGAAAGACATTAGGCAATTTCTGTTAAGTTCCTTGTTTCAGTGTTGATTCATGAACAGCTGTTTTTGGTGTTTGTGGTTAAAACGCCTTGTCAGATGTTAGAAAAAATCCTTTCATTGAGAGTAAATATTTCATAGTCAAAGTCAGAATATTAATTTAAAGTGGAACTTAACTTTTTTTAAAGCGCTAACAGATCCAATACAGACAACAAAAAAGAAAACCATAGGCCTTATTAGCAGACAAAAATGAAACTCAATTAGTGAGGAAGGACCATATAGATCATAGGAGGAAGCCACGCTAAAGCAACCATAGACTACATTGGCTGGAGGTAGTCTGATGGCTCCTACAGTATCTTATCTTTGCCTTTCTTCTCTTTGCTATGCTGCCACCTCAAATCACCCCTGACCCTTTCCGTGCTCCTGGCAGAGCTCTGAGGAGTGCAGGGTGGGTGTTGGGGGCAGCAGTGGGCGGATTTGTGGCCCACGCACTTGGTAGGCACTCATCCAGCCACCGTCATCAAGACACCCAAGGCCCCTGTATGGCACCGCCCTCCACATTGCACAATCCTTGGCCCTCTCTTTCTGCCTGTCGCCCCCAGGAACCCCAGCTTTCCTCGGTGCCTCCGGCTCACATAAATCAGCTAATCCTCCTGCATTATTAACAGCCTCGCCCCAGAGAGAGAGAGTGAGAGAGACACAGAGTGACAGAGAGAGGCTGCGGAGCCCCTCTTCACACACCAAGTGAGGAGAGAGCCTCTGCCAGGAAGACAAGGAGAGGAGCCGGACAATACATACAAAGGGTGAGTCTCGATGTCAGGCAAAGGGATCTTTGAAGTTAAAGCTGAGAAAAACCTTCGGAGGGTCTCAAAACAACTTAAACATGAAAAGCTGTCCCTCGACACAACCAGATTTATCTAGTTTGGGCATAGGGCCGCACCGGAGAAGGCCTAATCTGAACACTACTGCAGAGTAATTATTGAAGTGCATTGACCTCTGTTACTGTACATTGGATCCTGCTGACTCCACAGCCTGTCACTCAGAAAACAACCCCTCCCTCTGTTGTGTCTGGTCTCTGCCTCCTGCTGAGACTTATACTGTGCATGCATGGTACAGCAGAGCATCCACTGCTGCATTTAAGGACACAAGTAACACACTCGTTTTATATGAAACTCTCCTTAAATCCATGTGAACTCGAATGACTCTGAGGCGTCTGTGAGAAAGCACGTAGGTAATAGAAGTGGGCTGGTGTGCCATGGCTGTAACCAAAGCAGTGCAGAACAAGTTGCGTAAAAAGTCTGAGGCATGACAACACCAATGCTGGACTCACCATCACTGTTTATTTAGCAGCTTATTAAATAGTGTCAAAGATCCAAAGGAGCCTGCCTCTGCCAGGCCAGATCCTTACAAAAGTTGAGTGTTTTTCTGCCTACGTTCCGGGAAAAAAAAAAAAAACTTGTTTATTTATTTCTCAAGTTCTTAAGTGGTGCCAGCAGCGCGCTTGTGTTGGCTGCCCAAGAAAATAGGGTCCTGTTCATCCTAATCGTTGCCGATCCTTAAAAGAGATGGAGATTAATCCTATTAGAGAATTAAGGGAAAGAGAGGGGAGCATTAGGACGGAGTAACCCCACCTTCTCCTGACATCTCCCAACCCACCCTGACACCCTCTAACACAAAAAGAACTCAACTATAACCAGATCCTCAGAAGGTGGAGGTGTTAACTAATGCTACTCCACCCACACTCCAGCGTAGGTGTGTGGAGTCCAGCTTGTGCACAACAACAAAAGCACAAATGTATGCACGCACTGTAATGTGTGGGCCCAGGCAGAGGCCCCTGTGGACGGCGCTGAGTGAGCAGCAGGCGGGGAGGCGGAGCAGGGAGAATGAAGGCCCAGTTGTCATGGGAACGATAGAGAAACAGTGCTCGAGGCGAGAGGCTGAATGCTGCCCATTACTACAGCCGTGGCCAGATGCAGTTGGTCATTGTGCTGCTCAGGAACAGCAGCCCTCCTAAACTACCCTGAAACCCCACCCAAGAGCCTGTTCAGCTTGTTTACACACATATGCACACCTTTCTCCGTCCTCTAATCTGGTTTCAATTGTAAGGCTGTAGGGAGGAAGGTGTCATAATCTTTGTCCTGTTTGGGCCGCTAATCTGATCCGCAGAGCATCCCTGGCCATTAATACAAATCATTGTTGAGTGGTATTTCGGTGACTTAACAGGGAATTATATCTAATAGGATGCAAAGGGATTCATCTAAGAGTTGGCAAAGCAGTGACGAAGAAGGAAAAAAAGAAAAAGCTGAGAAGACAACAAGCACCCACCCACAACACGTTGTTCTTTTAAATGCTGGGAATCTGATCAAAATATCCTGTTGAGAAATTTACACCTCTTCACAAGCGCTTATATGCTTTTGGCATGCAAGGGAATACATACACCCATGCTGAGATCTACGACTATGTCCATTGTATAAGAGAAGACAAAATGACATTTTCTTCGTGTATCATATTTCTCTGTCTGCTCTTGAAAAATGAGCCACGATAGTCTGCTCCTCTCCGTCTTATTTGCAGACAGCAGCCTGAAGGGACGGACGGACACGTCGTCTAGACAAGGACACCAGACAGACAGCCATTGATGAGAGTGATGGTGACAAGAAAAGAAGCGAGACAGAGAGAAAATTGCAGGTGTGACTGCATCAACCTGTTTCCACAGCTCAGTGATCAGGGGAGCGCCAGAGAAGATGAGGGGGACAGAAGAAGAAGAAGAAGAAGAAGAAGTAGCAGGGAAAACACATCCACAAGACTCGTTTATAAGGCCTCCTATCCCAGAAAGTGAGTGATTGTGAGAGCAGTCAGCAGTCAGTGCCATGTGGCAGGCAGGTTTGTATCTGGTCAACACACCCTGAAGGATTACATTTCACATGCACTTTTTCTGCCTTGACATTTGACATAATTTTTTCAGATGAATTAAATCAATATCAACATTACTTATGCTGTCAATAAGGAAAGCAGCAGCTTTTTTTTTTCTTTTTTCAAATAGCTACATAATATCTATCAGCATGTTTAAGTTTCTGGCTATGCTTTAACTCTGACACAGCAGCACATTCATTTATAACATCAAATGTGTCTATTCTTCTGGTTACAATAAAACATCTGAATTTGAAAGGCCTCAGCTGTTAATGTCAATCATTTGGCTCAGACTCATATGGAACAAACTTAAAAGCAGCGAGCGAAAAAGGAATACAGAAGCTATGCAGACAGTTCAACGGTAACTTACCAAGTGAAAACATGTTAAGCAGGGTGTCTGTCGGTGGAAGTATCACTCCTAATGCAATGTCCTTTCATCAGACTTTCCTACCGATGGAGTTCCATGTTCTTCCCAGACGCCCAAAAAGAAGCCAGCCAGACTTTCCACACACGTATTCCCTCATTTACACACAGCAACGTTTCTGACCCTTCTCGTTATATGGGAAACTGGATTGGATTGGGCAACTGTACACACCAGCAGCCGGAGACAGACTACACACGCAACCCTGGAGGGCTGCTGACTAACCCAGCACCTACTTCCTCACAATAAAACACAGCAAGAATTTCAAATGGCTTCTAAAGAAGGGGGGATTTCCTTCTAACAGTCAGTCATCTTGAAAACATTAGTGCAACTGGTAGCCAAATTCCTTCTTATTTCCGAAACTGTTGCAAGGCTGTTTGTTGTTGTTGTTGTTGTTTTTGTAGCTGCTTCATATACTCCTTTCCTGACGTTGTCTTTTTAGGTTAGTGGGTGGTTGAAAGGTGGGGCTGACTCTAGTGGGAGGCTTGTGTGATCAGAAGCCTACTGAAGTGTGTGTGTGTGTGTGTGTGTGTGTGTGTGTGTGTGTGTGAGAGAGAGAGAGAGAGAGAGAGAGAGAGAGAGAGGGAAGAGCATACAGGCGGTCCAGTCCTGGAGCTGGGCCCAGTGCAGGGGTGGGGGAAAGTGCCAGCAGCGCACGCCTCCGACACTCTCCACACTGCGTGCCTGTGGAGTGAGTTTAGTGGATGTGGTCAGTGCGGGGGTGGGAGAGGGAGAAGCAGTTGGAGGAATGGATGGAGGAAGAAAGTGAGAAAGATTGTCCGTACTACAGAGAAAAATCCAGAGGAGGGGTAAGGGGCGAGAGTTTGAACTTGAAGTGTAGATAAGGGTGTGAGAAACTTTGAGGGCGAAAGAGTAGCAGAGAGTGTGTGGGAGTGTGTAGCCCCCGAGCATATGTGAGCCTCTGTGTGTGTGAATATGGTGGTCGTCCCGCTGAAGTTGACAGTCTGTGTTTGCAAAGTGGCTTTGTGGTCAGCTACTTGCTTGCGATTCAAGTTAATGGAAGAGTGGGATTTTTTTTTTTTTTTGCAAAACTGCTATGCAAATACACTCTGACTGAAGCGCCCTGCTCATTTTGCCCTACTGTTTATACAATGCAAACGATCATACGAAAAGGACAAGCGATTCCAATCTGAAACAAATTAGTCCAACTGGCATGGCAGGCACCTTAAAATCAACAATGGATCCACACATCCTCACACATAGACAGATGAAATCATCTCTTTCCCACCTTCTTGTACCACTACCTGGCCTTTCTTCTTGAGGCATAAATCATTCAGAAAGCCTTCTTTTATTATCAGAGATATTATATTCAAAAGGGGGTCCATCTCTCATCCCATTACTCCTGTACCTACTGTGGTGGCAGGTGGGGGGGGGGGGGGGGGGGGGGGGGCAGGAGGTTGGCAGACAGGAAGAGATAGCAATGTCTGGAAAGGTTCCTGTCGAAGAGGCGTTTTATGGGCACTGTAAATAAGAGCTGGACATACAGCACCAGAGCGGCTATTTGCAGAGGAGCAGGACAGGAAGTGCAGGAAGTGTGTCGTTTAAGAGACAATAAGACCTCTGACTGGCAAAGTAAGAGCTGGCTAAAGAGTTTAGCAGTGTGGACGAAGGCCACAGGGAATGAGAAGCTGGGGAAAAAGGTGAAGATGTTCCAAAGCAAAGAGCAGGGTTTGAAAATGTCAGGACAGCCTGAAGTCTTCCTGAGTGGGTTATTCACACACGTCCCTCACAACAGGAGGTTTTACCTGTTGGATGGGGATAACAGGAGGCAAAACAAAAGATAAAAAGGAGCCGCATCAATCCAAGTTAAGTCTAACATGTAGCCCTGATAGCAATGCTACAAGTTATTGTACATATGCACAGAGAGACGGAGTGGACAAGAATATACTGGCACGCCGAAAAGAGTATGAAGCAGCTTTAATGTGTGGCCCGACAATTGCATCGGTAGCGCACAGCTAATTCGATAAAATGTACGTGAATGTTCGTACCCTGAATATTACAGCTCTGATTCCACATCATCTTCACGAGGAACTTTTACCACAGGGCTGTCTGAAAAAAGTCCATGTAAAGTTGAGGTGAAACTTTCAAGAGCTTTGTGTGTGAGTAAAACACAACAGACAGACAAGCTGAGGAATTAATGATGTCTGCGGGACAATAATAAAAAAAAAATCACAAGATAAAGGTAGTCTATTAGGTCTGGGCTAGCAACCGGGAGCATTGTTTGGGTAAGCTTCCTGAGATCCATGTGAAAGTGATATACAGAGTCACTGGCATCGTCTGTGGAGAACAAGAAGACATTCCAGACCAGGACACTGGAGGTGGGAGGACAGATGTGAAACAGCAGCAGGACCAAGCCAGGACAAATGAGCTCAAGGCCCATTACCTTCCTTTAACACCCACCCACACATGAACACTCACATTCCCAACTCCCACAACACAGATTTAATAGCACACAGCACAAGGGAAGCGATGTCACAACAAAAAAACACTTAACTATAGGCTTTCTTTCTCTGAAAACTTCAATATTCACAGTGCAGGCAGTGCATATTACACCACACCAATATAGGTTTCCTCTCCAAGAACCACCTTGTCTCCAGCAGCATTTTACTTTGTTAAATCCTCCTTTATGCTTGCTACTAAAGCGACTGCCTTTTTGTCTCTTGGTTCAGATAAAATGCAAGTGTTTCTTATGGAATGGCCAATAAAGGCCTGACATTTTGCTGAGTGCTTACAGAGCCAGAAGCACTTTGTTCTTGGTATACAGGGCATCTCCATGCTTTTCAAGGAGAACCATTTATTATCTGTCCAAACTTTGGTGACTGTGTGCTTGTTAACTGACCCATTGTTACAGGAGAGCATATTAGTGCTGTTTTTGCATTCTAGCTCTTCATTCCTGAGGCATAAAGTTGTGATTATCATAGTGGGGATCATCAATCTCATTCTCTCCTCCGCACATGCACACTAAACATCCGTATTTTATTTCTCATTTTTCTCTTTCTCTTCCCCTCTCTCGTTGTTTCTGTCTTCCTCTCTCATGACACAGACATGCACACACACACACACACAGCAACACACCCGAACACAAAAAGAGCCGCCCACAGCTGCGTCAGGCCATCTCTCTAACAATCCAATCTGTTTTCTTTCCCATGATGTTTCCCATTGGCACAGGGAGGAGAAAATCAGATTTACTCCCCCACAGGGCCCATGCAGTTGCACTGATATGGAAAATGATTTCAGTGCTGCTTGAGCCCATAAACATTATTTTGGTCTCCCCTGTTAATGACACATTTCTTCCCAGCATTGTAGATCTCACAGAGGAAGAGATGACTGTAAGGGGGGAGGGGGTTAAAGAAGGGAGGAGAAGGAAAAGAGGAAAGGGGGAGGAATCCTCCTGGGCCTCACATACAACGGGGAGTCCTTCACCCCTCAAATTTCATACAGACTTCCTTTATGCTAGTCCTCATTCACACACGCAAAGAAAGACATGAGCATAAAGGTTAGCGGGTTAGCTGTTAGTGATTAGCTTCTATCATATACTACTATTACGTAGCTGACGCGGCTATCGCCATACCGGCTTACACGCAGCCTACCAAATAGGGCACGGTTGTCTGTGGGAATGCAAATAGGATCAGGCTTTACTTAACCAAACTGTACCAAACTGTAATGATCCATACCGGACCGCTGTGTGGAAACGGGGCTTTAAATAGTCACAGCCTTCAAATAAGACCAGCAAAATCAGCGCACAAAGATATCCCCGCTTAAAATGAGCAGAGTCAAAGAGGGATTTCTCACCTCTCTCTCTCTCTATCTAGCTGTCAGACTGAATCCAAACACACTGCATTTGGCTCCAGGGCTCAAAGCAGCCCCACTACAATTGTGTCACAGAACCCACGTATCTTTTATTGGCGGCAGCAGCCAATGTTGCAGCCCCCCTCCTCCTCTTGAAAACAGGGATAAAATTTGTACTTTTAGTGGTAAGTCACAAACATTGTCCGCCTGAGGCATATTGTAAACGAGTGGAGCACGCCATAGCCCCGAGTCCTAAACACAAGCCATTTAATATGATGGTGTTAAAAAGACACTCCAACAAGCCAATGGCAAGGCACTAAACCTCCCATTTGGCATCCATTAAAACCCATCTGCAGGACCAAAGAAAATACGAGGGGGTGAAAAGGAAATAGCCACGCGACAAACGACAACAAAGTGTCTTTCAATTGTGAACGTTTTCAATCAGGTGCCTCAATCAACAGATTCAAATACAGGATTTTCATGCTTCTCCTGTTCCACTGCAATCAGCGACATGGAATGCTCTGGATCTGGTTTGTTTTACAGCTGGATGACTGATCAGTCTGAATCCACTGGTTTCATGTTTTCTGGCCGAGGGATGGATGACTAAGGGCGGCTTGCGTGCCATGTTTCAGTTGACGCAGCCAACCAGATCACAGACTCAAACATGCTTGGTAAAGGGAAAAGGGCAGTTAAAAACAAGTACTCAGCACTATTCTCTTTCATCAGTCCCCTGTTAACTTTTGAATGTAATTGGTTAATTGGGAGGTGGTTAGACTGGGAAGGTTTCCCCTCCCTCAGGGTGACCATCCGGCTCCAGTGTTTTAGCCTGGCACTGCCTGGCACAGGAGGAGGCTGCCTCTCTTTCACTCTCTCTCCTTCTGAGCATCGCAGCACACCAGTGACGAGAAGTAATGATGCCGCACAGGAGGCAGTAAAACTGTATTTTGCGAGTGTGTTTTAGCAGAGATCGTACCCATGCGCTGCACATATGCTTGTGCCACATCAAAGCACCTCTTTGACTACCCAGTCCTGGGTGGTCTAAACCTCTCTTCTCTCAAACAGCAGTGCTGGATAGATAGGCTTTGGAAAAGTGGAGTGTGGATGTGGGTGGATGTTACCTCACCACAGGCAAGTGTGTTCTGTCGAATTTCAGCAGTCAGTTTGCTTTGGTGGAGACATGAGCAGCGTGAGGATGGAGAATAAAAGTGTGGTACACAGATAAACACACACACAAACCCATAGGCATCACATTGCTCGAGTCTCTCCATCTCCTCTGGTTGATGTATAATGATACCCAAAACACCACATAAATCTGCAAGCAGCTCGATTCACGGAGCGGATTCTGCCTGCTGTCTTCCCTTTTTTCACTTTCATCCCTTGTTCTCCCTTTGCTCCTTCGAGCCCCATCACTCATTTCCCTTCTCAGTTTTCCCTTTCCGTTCTCACACCCTCTCCATCATTCTTCCATCACTCTGCCGCCTTCCCCCTGCTGCTCAGCTCCATATTTCTGTCCTCCTTCATCGCCCCGCTCTCTTCCCTCGGTTGTAGTCATCCGCCTGCCTTAAAATGGAAACACTTTTTCTTCATTTTTGGGGGGTTTTTAACTGCTTTCACTCCTACTCTCTTGTCCCACTTACACTCTGTTGCTCTGCTCTTATTTGTCCATCATTTTTACAGGGTAAATTATGACTTGTTGTATCAGGACACACAGGTTCACCCCTCCCTCTATCAAAATTACAAATAAATCAGCATCCCAACATCCAAGGCTAATCAGAATTTCCTGTCCTCTACGTCCTCCCTTCCTCTTTCCCTCCCTCTTCCACCTGTGGCCAGCGCCTCCTTTAGGTCATTGGGAGCAGCGCTGGTTGAATTCTCTTGGATTGGCCTGTAATATGATAAAGTCTGGGAGTGATGTGTGTGAGAGAAACAGAAGGCAGCTCCCTACTCTGGCTTCTCTCCGTCTGATGTAGCCTGTCAGGGGCTCAGACACAGAACAGTGCAGATAACGGAGCCAAGCCAAGGTCTTTCCGCAGCCCTGAATATAATTTGCCGCTGGTTCACAAGGGGAACAAAGGAGAAATGTTTAATTCTTGTAGCGTTGTGCAAGACAAATGTAAGTATTTTTTGTTCTGATAACCTACAGGCAAGAAGAGGGCAGGAACCTGCAGCCAAGGCCAAATGATACACAATATTACCTTGAAAAGAACACACTGTGTTAGACGCGTGCAGCTTCCCGACTTTTGCTGTTGCAAGGCTTCCTAGCCATGAGGACAACACTTGGCACATGCAGATAAACACTTTCTTCCCTTCTGTAGCTGCCTGCACTTTCAAATACATACAAGGTCAGCCAAATCTCACAGTAAATTCTTTCATGAAATGCATCTGACAAACTAGGCTTTAAAGTTGAGATATGTCTCTTGACTGCTGACACTGGTCATCCATGGAATGCTGCTGTGGGGGCCTGCACAACATCTGCAGGAACACACTTGAGCAGAGATGAGCAAAATTAGGAGCATTTCCTGCAATCTGTACGGAGGAGAGAAGGTCATCCTCACCCGAACATGAGCAAATGAAGTGTAACATAGAGCAGGGCAAGCCATAAAAAGCCTTTCCTCTCCAGCTGGTTAGCTTGATGTAAGCTTTAACAGCAAGGAGTAGAAAAAGGCACAAACCAAGGTCAAAGCAGGGAGACGGGGGGGAGGGATATCATCTTCATCAGCCGCTCATGGCTTGTCTGTCTCGCTGGTTGGCTGCTCAGCGACCATTGGTGTCGTCTATCTTGAGTCCACGGCTCAGGTGGACATGAAGGACAGTCACGTTTTATTCCCCTCTAAATCTGCCGTTGTCTGCAGGTTGTATTCAGATCCAACACAGGAGGAGGGACGCCTTCAGGGGTTACTAGAGGCCTTCAGTATCTGATCGAAGTCAACAGATGTGTTGCAGCTGCTCATTTTTTGTTTGCCATTGCACATCCTCAAACACATCCCACACACGCGGATACACACTGGCTGAGAATGCGCACAAAACCACCCCTTCATACACGTTAGCGGGCTGCAAATTAAGATCATATATTTTCCAACTGGCCATGCTCAATAGAACTGCTGGCAGTTGTTGTGGGTCTCAAATAAAAACTCAACATCCCAGAGTAACCATTAAACCTGCTTTGAACAGTGTGCCTATGAGGGCACATATTGGTTTTTCTTATTTTTCTGTAATATACGCTTAGCACCGCTAGCCATAAAACATGTCAGCATCTATGCGTTGGGCCAGAAAGCCTCAAGACTGGCCTGGCCAGGGAATTATTTTGGGAATATGTGAATGGAAGACAGCCATTTATGGTTTAAGAGGAGGAGAGCCCGAGAAGTAGCACAGAAAAACCTCAGCTGGGTGTCCTCATATCCACAGGGGGGCAACAGCTTTCAGCAGGTTATCACAATGCCAGTGTGAGCCAAGCTCAGTCTGGAGTAGACCTGGCAGAGGCCGTAATGGATAGAAGGGAGGAGGCAGAGGGGGGCGGAGAGAGACAGGGAAGAAGAATAAAGTAGAGTTATTAGGGTGATGTGAGGCAGTGAGGGGAAGAGGGCTTATTGAAATGTTTTGACACAGAAAAATAGCAAATGTGACACAGGTACTTAAACAAGGGGTTTGAAAAGCAAACACCATTTTTATTTCTTTCTGAGACCCCACTCTTGTTCCTTGGACATACTCCTGGGAGGGGGGGAGGTAATTGCTGCAGCTGCATCTTCTAAAAAAAACACTCACTCACTTAAGTCTGATGGCAGAACTCGTCTTGTGATTGTCATGCTGACCTTCAGTCTTTGCTGTGTGGAGCTCAGCAGGCAGAGTCCTTCAATTACTTTCATGAGCTCATAAACACTACAGGTTCTGAGAAGCAGGCCACACTAGGGCTAAAACTTCATTTATGCATTGTTCCGTGCAATATTGATGCCCCGCTGGAGCAGCTTTCACTCGGAGTGCCATGCACACACATTTCCTCACAGAGTGTGTGTGTGTGTGTGTGTGTGTGAATGCGTGTGTTGGATAGAGGGGTTTCTATCTGCATACTGTATTTGTTCTGGCACAGCGTTCTATTGTGGGGCTTGGCTTCGCACTTCTCAGATAAGAGAGCAGTTATGTCAACAGTGGGTGCTGTGAAGGAGCCGCCTGGTCATGTTGACATTCTACTACACTGCTTATTTACTCTGACCACAGAGTTCAGCCATCATCAAGCTTCTAATGCACTAATGACCAGAGGGCGTCCTGGGGTGGAGCCCCCTCCTGGATCTGCCAGGTACTGGCCCGACCTGTCATACAGGAAGAAAGATGAGGGGGGCTGCAGATAACTAATGGCTTTGGAAAAACCCTGAGTTTAAAACAGACTACAAACAGACACAAATGCGTGTCACAGTACTCGCAGACCTGTGTAGACTCAGGCAGCGTGAGTCTGCATATTCAGCTGAACTGTGCAACCCTATCAGTTAAGAGCCAGTGGAGCAGTCCATGCATAATTAGAGTAGGGGGAAGGGGGTTAATTGACTTCTTTGAAAAAGATCCTGATTTCTATCAGCCAGTCCCGTAATCATGTGAGCCAGGGCTCTCATTAAGCCCCCTCCCTCATTTATCTCCCTTCCCCTCTAACCCCTTACCTTCTCCCTTCCTTTCCTCTCTCCTCCCACGTTTTGCAAAAGGGTGAAGCCCCTGCCGCTCCTTGTTTTGTCCTCAGAGGGCCAGGAAAGGGTGAGGTGGATTTCTATGTAGCACCTGAGTGAGTAAGGTGCCCACAGGCACATAAACCCATGATGAGTGCACATTGGTGTTTACACACACACACACACACACACACACACACACACACACACACACACACACACACACACACACACACACACACATGTGAAGACTCCAGTCTGCAGATGACCTGACAATGACCCCAGTGTGGTAATGCACTGGCTGACATATATTAGTGACAAACTTGTGTGTATTTGTCTGCATGGCAAGAAATGTTTTCCACACTCACTCTTAAAACACACACACACACACACACACACACACACACACACAGATTGTTAACAGGATATTTAGACCAAATGTTTTTGGGCTTTTTTTCCAACAATAATGTTCAAACCACTGAGCAGCAGAACCAGCACTATAACAAGTGCTTTGAATTATTTACAAGTAGACTGTATACACTGTCTAATGTCACGCATCGCAACCACAAACAAAAGACGTTACACGAGCATGTCAACACCTATGAATATTTACTAAATCAGAACCACTAAGACAAGCCATTTGTCAGGCAAATCTTTAACCAGAAAGAAATATAGCAGTTCCCTACATGCCCTGTCTTTGTTTTCTTCTCATATTACCCCTACGTTTCTCTTCTCTGGGAGAAATGGAAGATTTAGGGAAAGGCTGAATTCCATGAGAGAGAGAGAAAAAAGGATGATGTGGAGAAAAGAGATGAAAAGTGACAAATGAGAGATTTCCTTCACAAGCTCATAAATCAGTAGACACAGGCAGGGGCAGTATGAGGCCTCCCTCGAGAAGCCAAACTTTCTTCCCCCCCGCCCCCACCCCCCACTCACAGCCAGAGCTAACCAACTCTCTTCCT
Source organism: Symphodus melops (assembly GCF_947650265.1). Taxonomy (NCBI): domain Eukaryota; kingdom Metazoa; phylum Chordata; class Actinopteri; order Labriformes; family Labridae; genus Symphodus; species Symphodus melops. The sequence continues at coordinate 18,419,540 of NC_136707.1, read as the reverse complement.
TTACATGCACGCAACAAAAAACATCTACGCAAACATGTGTGCAGAGTCACATACACAAGAGCCTAAACTTACTCCCTTCCTCCGCTCCCAGATGCTTTGCGCTCAAATTGCATCCCCATTGCGCTCCACAAATCTGGTTGTGGCACGTTGGCCTGGCTGACTGGCACAGAAACACGTCTCATAAAATCACTTACAGTTAGGAGCCTTCAAACCAACCCTGTTAAAGGATCCAAACATGCGTGCTGAAATAAATCCTGCTCATTCTGTCACATAAAATCACACAGGCTGAAGGGGCTAGGGGAGGAGGGGTAGAAGGGGGGGGCGGGGGGAGGAGGGGTAGAAGTGGGGGCGGGGGGGGGGGGGGGGGGGTTACAGCTGCCACTGCAGGTATAGGACCGGGAGAGTCTGAGTCTGGAGGTATCAGCTGAGTTGCCAGGGAGCAAAGGGAGTGAGCAATGGGAGCAACTGTCAGCAGCCCCTTTGCAGCTGCAGCGTGTGTTTGTGTAAATGCAGACTGTTGTTGAATGAGAGATTAAAAAGCACTGGACAGGAAGGTGGCAACTACACCCTGGTTGAAGAGCTGGGAAGGCTCAGTCAGTGCTGAGAAACTCGAGCCCCTCACAGGACGGTCCCAGAGACTGTCGGATTGATGGAGATCCAAAAGGACTTAGGATCTGCTTTCATTCTGAATGTGCACCATCTGCTTGGCTGGAAAGAGAGCCCACAGAGCTGGAGAAGACTGTCAACTGACAGATGAGACAGTGAGCGTAAAAGGGTGTGTATGTTATGTGTTCGTGTGTGTGCTTGTGCAGACAGTGTGTCGCTATCGATCCTCAAAGCAGCTCCACATACTGTAAGAAGATCTGTCAAACGGGGTTACACACATTTACATACATTGCAGAGCTCATACAGCTTAAACGCAACTCTTCCACTGAAATAACAGACATCTGCAACACCGTCACATGTTCCAGTACACAAACCATCATCTCCTTCCCACACAGCTGCATAGTTTAGTCCACCCCCGCCATGCCAGTGGTATTGATCCATCCAGTTTCCACACAGGACTCTGGTCTGGAGCGCTCGTATAAGGAAGATGACCAGTTCTCTCCACATACTTCACCAGTCAGTCACCCAATCAAGCAAGGGAAGTACAGATTGTTCACATGAACTAAATAAATCGAGCACATTTCCTGCATAAACCGCCCACGAATCCACATGTGCACACCCAAAGCCCATTTATGATCCCTCAGCAACCTAAGTCTTGTACTGACCTCTAAAAATCCCTCATATAGGTGTGTTGTAATTGTTTCAACAGTCAATATTCCAGTTTACATATGATCCATTACAATCATCTTAACTAATCAGCAGAGATGAACACAGCAGTATTCCTGTTAATGCGCTGGAATTTCTCCATGACATCACAACCCCCCCCCCCCCCCCCCCCCCCACACACACACACACAGCCCCAAAGATATTATCAGCAGTGTTTCTATCCAGTAAAAAAAAAAAAGGAAAAAAAAAAAAAAAGAAAGAGAGAGAGAGAGAGAGAGAGAGAGAGAGCAAGATAACACCGGCCTGAGGTCCTGATGGAGAAACAACAGATGCACTCCCGTAACTGTCACCTGATTCGCTGGGAATGTGATTAACAGCACTTTCGCAAAAAAAAAAAGTAAACCATAGCTTCTTGAAAACGTAGCCGCCTGCAAATCTGAGAACAAGCTGTTCTGCAAAAAAAAAAAGTGATTAAAATGATGAGGTGAAAAATGTACACAGCTCCTTGAAATTCTCTACCAATTAATGATGTAACAGACTGACAGTATAATGCTGTATAAATCCATCTGTGTGTTACAGTTGTGATAACTATCACATATATTGGCGGATCAGCGTTTTAATTGAAGCAGGTGGATTTACTACATACCACGACAGCCCCTTGCAGAAGTGGAGTACAGAGAGAGAGAGAGATGGATGGAATATAAAACGCCCAGGGCTGAGGCAGAATTAGGCACCTGCATCAGCCCCCCGTCCACCCCCACATGCTGCCCTCTCAGCTGCCTGCCACTCTGTTTCCTCTCTCACTCCTTTTATACAATCTCTCCATCACATAGCCCCTTTGATTGGTCTTCTGTGTGGGCATAACACACACACACACACACACACACACACACACACACACACACAAATAAAACACATGTGTACAAACACAAACACACACACACACACAACACATGTATTCCCCACACAAAAACTCAAAAAACACACTTCTTACACCAGCTGAGTTTTGATTTGGAAAGACAAGTTGCTTCCACTACAAACAACGACAGGCACTGAAGAAACAAGCAGATCACACAGAAAACACACACAAGGATGCAAGCAAAATGCATCACTCACATTTTTTTTTTTTGCCAAACACTGAGGGAAAAAAAAAAGTCTGAAAAGCAGGATTAATCACAGATACACACAGGCAGCCGCCCACACATAGCAAACACACACACACACACACAGTCACACGTGCGTCCACACACCCTCCCATTATGCTGTATAACCAAAAGGCATTCAGCCATTTCAGCAGCGTTCTCAGAGCCAGCCAAGTGAGAGGTCTGTCAGTGTATTAGCCAGCATGTAATCATAGCCCAACCTCACTGCAATTAGAAGTGGTTCTAATTCTTAACTGGAAACACAGCCTTCTCCCTCTGCTAATAGTTTACTTTACTCCAACAGCTGACAGACCCAACCCTGCCTCTCTGCCTCCTCAACACACACACACACACTCACAGCTGTAGCTCGTCTGTCAGTATGGGAAATCAAAATGGATCCTGGGAATAGTCCCGAGCCATGTCCCACTTGTGCAGCATCAATCCCACGAGTCTTTAGGCTGTGCCACAGTTCACCTATGTGACTGAGCTCCGAGAGTAAAGGCCTCTACTCTGTGCCTTCCCTCTCCTGCTGCCTTCAAGAAAAAAAAAAGAATTCTCCTCTTTTCAGACCAAGACAGAAAGAAATGACAGTGAAATCATTAAACAATAGCACAAAAAAAAAAAAAAAACACAAAGCTCCTAAAAGCTCTCTGAAGATGAGGCGGGCGTGTAAGGGGATGATGGCAAGATAGTGCTGGGGAAACGTTAGCTAATGAAGACTGAGGGAGAGGGAGCGCACTCTATACTGATGGTACTGCTATTAGCCTATGAGTCGGTGCACTTGGGTGTCACTTCAAAGCATTCCCCACTATTAATCAGAGACTATCCAGCCCTCCAGCAAAGGCCCCGCTTACTGTGCCGCTAACTACCCCCCTCAACATCAACACAATGGAGCTATCATTACGGCCGTTACGCTACGCCTTGGCCAGACAGCGCACCTTTATCTCGGCATATAAGTTACATACTCACAGCCAATTAATTTACCTGCCATGTCTCCGAATAAAAGAGGTGGCGTGGGTGGTGGCGGTAGGGGTGAATTCAAGCGCACATTTCCATTATGTAGTGGTTATGTATTTGGTTGGGGGATGGGGAACACCTGGCTCAGGTTGCATCCAGCGGGCTATGCAAGCCGCCTTGGGGGCTCTTTATGAAAGCACCTGCAAGAGGCTGCAACCTGTCTGGCCGAGACCCACAGGCCCAACCCCGCCCTGATCTGGCTCTCACCTGGCAACCCCGGGCGAGCCGACAGGCAGCACTGCGTCTCCCTGACAGCTTCTCCCCTCCAGGCCCCCCTGGCTAACGACAGCCACTCAGCTGGATATCAGCCACCAAGCTTGAGGATTAACTACTGCACTAGCCATGCCTCTTTGCTACTAGATACATTTTAAACAAGACTAATCCTCGATATGAACTCTTTCTTTCTTTTGTTTTGACTGCTGTGATGGACAGCCTTTTCTGCCAGGTCCAAGTGAGGGTCCACAGGGCGGGGGTGAAGAAATTATTCTCTGTTTGTCGTGTTGATTGTCAACTGAATGTATCCGTGAGGCTACAGAGAAAGTACAGGGTTATGTTTGCTATTGCGTGCTTCCCATAAATTTGCACATTCATGCATTAGATGAGGATGAGAGGGCTTATACGATACAAGACACGTCCCCCTCCCCCTCTGTCTCCTGTTGTACTGTACAGAGTGCCTGCAGACTGTAGCTGCACTGAGGGGATGAGATAACCGCTCACCATTGTGAGAAAAGGCTGTCAAAGCTTTGTTTTTCTGCTCGCTCTCACTTCCCTCCCTCTCCCCCTCTTGTACGAATATAAAAAAAGCTGGAGCAGTGGTTGCAGAAATAGTCCTGTTTCTATAATTAGATGTAAACAGACGAACCAGACTCTCAAGCTTGCTCTGTCCCACTGGCCTCATGGCCTCCTGGGAAGTGAGATGTGTGAGTGCGTAAGACTCGAGCGTGCGCGCTAGTGTGCACGTGTCTGTGTGTGCCTTTGTGTGCACATGCTTGCAATGCACCAGTAAGTGTATGACAGCATGTGACAGTGTGCATCTACTCTCGCTGTCGCTCTCCTCTCTTTTTCTTCCTCTCCATCGCTGTCCCTCTCTGGTGCTACACACAAACTCACTCCCTTCCCTACCCCCCTGCCCTTCACCAGAGGGGAGGTCAGTGGCCGTGCATGGCAAGCAGGGAAAGCTAATGCATGCAGCACCAGCAGACAAACACACATCTGTTGCTGAGGAGCCAGTCATTTGCCCCAGATCCTCAGGACACATACAGTATGAGAGAGAGAGAGGATGCAGTGTAGCCTAGTGGCCACAGCAGGCAGAGGGGACACAGAAACTGCAGAAGTAGGCGAAGGGCAGAATAAGACACATCTGGGACAGCAAATGTAAAGTAGAGGGGACTGCAAGGGAGGAACTATCAGAGTATGGACATGGATCACCAAAGAGAGAACGTGAAGACACGGAAGAATTTATGGTGTAAAACAAGTGATTTGACAAAAACCAGGAGGGGAGGGAATACGCAGGAATTTTGTTGTAATCAATGTCAGAAGGAACGCAAGAGATCCATGCAAATAGAGAGAGAGATAGAAAAGGGAAAGGGAGAGAGAGAGAGAGCAACAAGTCTTTGGACTGAAGACTAGGCAGCTGTTTGGTTGGTCCCAAGAGACTTATTAAAATGGAATTCCTGATGCTAATCTTTGTTTCCTTACAAAAAGGCTGACACATCTTTGAGAGGCATGCATATTTAATGGAAAATCTCTGCATACAATAAGCAAAGTACCTTATTGTTGGTATATGCCGACGGTGTTCAACCGACGGTCACTCAATCTCAGCCCGTGTTTTTTCATGTGTTTCAGTCCTTTCTTTAATATCTATGTCTCAGGATTATAGTGAGCTATTTGTAAAAGGGAAGCTCACAATATACGATACATAACACAAAAAAATAATTCATTAACAATATGTTGGAGCTTTAACTAACCCTATAAAGTCTTCTGTGCAGAATTCTGAAGAAACCGACGTTCACCCAGAATGCAAAGCTCGGGTCTGACAGATGAAAAATTGTGTTTTATGTGCACTTAAGCACAACATTAGAATAAGCAAAGCGTTAGAATGCAGGGGGGGGGGGAATGGCACCGCGAGGCAAGCTGCATCACCAGCATGAATTCATCACTTTCCGCAGATTCAGCAGGGACAGACTCAGACGTTAGAGGGTTAACAGTGCACCTGTCGAGGCCTCACAGCCAACCACAGGGTGCCTGGGCTCCAGAGGGGGGTGTCTGGTGAGAGGAAAAAAAAAAGCCCAGTATCACCACACACACACACACACACACACACACACACACACACACACACACACACACACACACACGCACATACACATGCATGCAAACCCCCAACACCCACCCAAACATAACCCCGCACTCTTATACGCACCCATGTGCACTGCAGTATGGTCACTGACCACAAATCTGCTGACAACAATAGGGCAACGGCCCCTTTTTTTGTTCTTTTTCACTGACCGATTACAATAATAAAATTTAAATTAAAAAACAAGTAATCTGGATTTTCTGCTTGAGCCGTTAATAATGTCTAACAGCTGTCACATGCAATATTGCCATGCGCTTAGGTGGGCCTGGGGCTGCCTGATGAGAGGCAGCCTGATACTGGGAGAGGGAGGGAGACCGAGGGGGAGAGAGAGAGAGACAAAAAGAAAGAGCAAAAAAAGAAGAAGATACAAATCACAAACAAAACAGCAGTAGTTGACTTTGGACAAATGTATCAGACCATTCAATCTAAAAGCAATATATTTTCAGTCCAACTATGTATGTTTAGCTTCAGTGTGTGTGTGTGTGTGTGTGTGTGTGTGTGTGTGTGTGTGTGTGTCAGTCAGTCATGGGAAGTGAACAAAAGACTTTAATAGCATTGCTGGATTGGTAATGCAACTTCACACTTCCTACAGTTAGGTGTAAAAATAGATGAAGAGGTTTTGAAATCCAGCGCCCTGAAATCCGATACAGGAAGGTATTACCCTGGCCGTCACTCTCACCCGTGGGTCTCTTTTGTGTTTGTCCTGAGTACACGCCCCATGCTCAAGGCAAGCGCTCTGTGGCACCATGCCACACAGTACTGTAGTGTGGGTGGCGGTCTGTTTGAAGAGTCGGTCTCTGAGGCAGCGTGGTCACTAACTATAGTCGAATTCCTCTTGCGTAGTCAGACCCTGTTTTCTTTGTCTCTTTTTTTTTTCACTCTCAGCCTTCACTTCATGTGGACAGTTTTGCTGGTGAATAAAGAAATGCAAAAAATGAAAAAATAAAAAAGGAACTGTCACTAAAGTTACCTGAGAGTACAAAATTCCAGATGCTGTTATTTAGTGTTGTTTTTTTTTATTTGTCTTTTTTTATGTCTGGATATTGGACACCTTGTAAGATGATCCACCAGTGACAAGAAACCTTCTGGGAAAGTCTGGGGTTTGCCAGAGTTTTAATGATACTGATGCCTGAACCCACTTGAAACATACCGAGAGGTATGGAAGGTGTTTGAAAATATGCAGGGGACTGATCCTTTTAGAGACAGTTTACTGCCCTTGCAAGTCTTTCTGGTTTCCAGTGGGAGTGTCGGGGGGCATGTGACAGATGGCGGCAGCATGCTGCAAGGTGCTATTTCAGCCAGGTGTACCATGCCAAGCGACACCTCCACACTTCAGGGTAACTCCTGTGACATCAGGTCTGAACCGTGTCATCTCACAACAGTCCACAAAACGAGCCCGACAGCAGACCAAGGTCCTTGCTCTGTTTTGCAGAGCTGGAGCAAAAGAGAGAAAGAGAGAGAGAGAGGGAGAGTGTGTACAAGACCCGAGCCAAATGCAACTTGGCCTAAGACCCACATTCTGTCACTGTACTTCCACAGCAGTGGCTCCTGGATACAAACAGCCCTTTAATGTAATATTTAAGATGTGTTATTTGAGATATCAGCTTTCTTTTCACTCAGGCAAGGCTCCTGTCTTGAATTTCTCTCACCAAATCCCTAAACTTGTTCAAATTTAAAGAGACAGGACAGGCACAGGCTTTCAGTTATGGCTGGATGCTGTTCTGCTAAATAATTACACTGAGCACGCAACACACTCCAGCCTCCGCTCTTGTCTGGGGTCAACAAGGATGGGGGGGGGTTAGGTTAAGCCAAAGGGAAGCTGGGGACAAACAGTGGGTGCTCACAACACGAGAGTTAAAAGGCAGAGGAGAAGAAGAAGCCTCCCTTCCCACAAACAACCCCATCCACTCACTGAGGTTTATTCTTTTAAAGACCCTGGTTGTAAGCAGCCCATTGCCAAATCCACGGAACACCTGTGTTTGTCTTTGAAGGGTCTTCCTAACAACCACAGACCCATGGGATATTCCAGCAATGAGACATTCAATAAAAGTCTCAGTAAAGTTATTTATTCCCCTTTGGAGAAAAAAATGGGAGAAGGCAGACAGCAGAGCTAACCTTTGAAGGGGGAAGCTGCTCGGATATCCAGCAAGGACATAAAAACCAAGGGAATGACAGGGACATCCTACCAGAAAACAATAAAGGGGGTGGAAGGGACTGTTTTTTATCTTTAACAGCAGCCGTAAAAAACACACAAAGCTGGGGTCTGCAACAATGGCCCGGAGCAGGGGAGGGTTAGCCAAAACAGAGGTGGCAGGAAGACCACCACTTCCCAGACACAAGGGTCTTCCTGCTGGAAAGAAAGGAGGCCGAGAAACGGAGGGGAGGAGAGAGAGGACAGCTAATGGAAAGGGAGACGTAAAGGAAGGGGAGGCAGTGCGAGCGAGCGAGATGACACAAATATGACCTTTGATTACATGGGGTGTTTAGAGCAGAGCTCAGCCATGGACAGCCTCTGAAGCCCCCTGCTGCTTTCACACAGCCACACCTCAGCAAAAGCACACTGATCAGAACAATATGGCTGAAAGATGAGCCCCCAGCCATAAATGCCAGCAGTAAAGACAGCTCCACAGCGTCTCCTCCTTTGACACTATCCAACATCTGAATCCCAGCCTCGCAGCCAAAGTCGAGTCTGTCTCCCAACTGTGCCGGAGCCAGCAGAACATAAAATTACTATTTCAAAGACCATGTAAATGAATTGGCTGAATTAGGCTGCATTAGATGAGTTAACAGGTCTGCTTCTCACTGTATCAGCAAGCACAGAGAGAGAGAGAGAGAGAGAGAGAGAGAGAGAGAGAAGTTGCCCCAATGTCACATTCCCTGAACACAGTGTAAACTATAAATCGACCACCTGACATGCATTACAAATGACTGCTTGTAGTAGGTGAAGATGGACAGCAGCAAATGCACCCTGACAGAATGTCTACCAGTTCTATGTTAACATGGTTCGCTGGGCAAGAAAGCAGGAGTGTGTTCTTGCCTTATTGAAACAAACTCGCCAGTATGTGAAAGAAAAATAAAGGAAATGTTCTCTGAAATTCTGTAACCCCGATGAGGAACAATGCCAAGGGAGGGTGTCACAAACGCTGTTACCCTTTTTTAAGCAGAAGAGGGTGAAGAGAGCACTCCCAATAAATACCTCTGCAAAGTCAGAGGAGCCACATCAGAAACCTGCCTCTGAATGCATTTTTACATCAACCCTGAAATATTCATGCTCTTTGTAAAGTATTCATGTGAACCAGTGTGCAAGTTAGTCCCCAGGGGGAAAGCGCAGAGAAACTGAAGGGGATCCAACACACTCAGCAAACAACATTCTCAGTTGTGCTAATGTTGCTAGCATACGAGGACACTTGAGGGGACACTAATGACCTGACCTGTCAGGGAGAACAACAGTCTGGGACCAGTTTGGTCACACAAGACGTAATCGTTTGACTGTTCTTACATGGTGTGACTGGCCTGTATTCATTCGGGTGAACTGACTGAAAAGAGAATAAAGAGAAAGAATTCATTAAGAGTTACCTGTCATCAAAAATTACTGAAGAAAAATACATAAATTAAAAAGTTATTTTTGCTCCAGAAAATTCAGGTTATGTATTTTAAAAGGAAGAAAATCTTCTCTTTTTTTATAAATAGAAAATACATTTTCAAATTGTGCTGCTTTGATAAAAAAAACCTTCCAGTGTGTATACCATGAATAATTGTTGGCTTCTTCTTGACATCTTGCCCATTTATTTGCATTATATCATGCTTGACATTTTCAAATATTATTAACATAATAAATCAAGGGTTGTACATCAGCAGAACACAATAACAAAATAATTTGAACTGTGCCTGGAGGGGATTTAGATAAACCATAAACTCATATGAAATTATTCTCCTGTGTTGATTTAATAAAATGCCTGAAATGCATAAGAATGAAGTCAATTCCCAAATCTTGAGGATATTAGATCGACTTCTCTCCAGCCGCACACACACACGTTACTGACAAGCCAACGGAGAACAATACACCACCTGTACTGCACATTGAACGATGATGACATTTGGAGGGTAGGTCTTCTTGTTGGTGCAGCACAATACTACAAAAGAAAGACCAAATCTGTTGGGGGGGGGCACCTGTACCCTGTAGCCAGCATTAGCCTTCATGCTCTCTACAAAACATCTATAAGAAAAAAAAAAAAACATGTGGACGCAGGCATTGTGTGAGTGTGTGAGTGTGTGTGTGTGTGTGTGTGTGTGTGTGTGTGTGTGTGAGTACTGCCAAAAGCAAACATGAATGGTGAGAGATGAATGGTGAACGGCGCCCATGAATTCTTCTGAATGGCTAATTATACCTCATGTTTAGCATGATTTTGCAAATGAATTCAGAATCGTTATAAACAAAAGAAATTAAGAAATATTTGATTAAACAGCCAAAATACAGCTTGAAGTAAAAAGGCTTAATTTGATATAGAAAAATATAAATAAATAAATAAACAAATTGATTGGAAAAAAAAACATTTTAACTTTGATACTGTATTTAACAACCTCCATCAACCACCTACACTGCGCCCACAGTAGAATTCAGTTTGAGCTCTTTTTTAGGCGTCACGTTAAATAACTTTAAAGGCATACATATTCCTTGCCTTGCAGTGACCCTAGATTCCACCGCTGCTGCATCATAACATGTTTTTTAGAAGCAACATTACCATATTTTCAAAGCAAACTGCCTCAGAAGTGTAACTGTTTGATGCAATCAATACGCCTCTGTTGTGACTTATTTACATTTCTTTTGTTTAACAGGGGTGGACAAAAATAAGAAGCAACAACAGTGTGTTATGATCCAGTTTGTTATAATGTTCTGGATATTTTCTTATATATCTTCCTTAATACCAATTAGTAGAAACCAAATATTTTGTATAAAACGTCTATGAATACACAATTAGACAAAGGGTCTGCAAACATTGAACGCATCACCATGGTTTCCTACTCTTCAAGGGTGTCTTGTGACATTTTACTCCATAGATTTCAACTGTTCAAAGATGACCCTGTACTCCATGAGGTAACTGGCACAAATGTGTGTTCTCATGTTTTCAAATGTGCACATTTTGATACACAAGACACCCAAGTCACTTGCTAAACCTGATGCCTGTGCTGAACACATTTGCACCCTGACACTTTAAAACCCAATATAGAAGGAGTATTTACTATTGCTGGTAGTGCAACGTTCATATGTAAACCATTCAGACCTGCTGATCCAGCTCCCTTCTTCTCTTGCTTATGGCTTTGAATGGCCCTAGGATTTTGGTTAAGCAATGGCTCTAGTTTGACACTTATCAATTTAACGTGGAGTGACGAGATCCTATTTCCGATTCAGCTCCATGAGCCAATAAGAAACCATGCAGCGCCCAACTCCCTATGTGCAAACTAAAACAGATCTTAAATGCCATATTTAAATACCATGGCATTTACCTAACTTATCAATTGGCTATTTGTTTAACTATGAAGCCTTTATTACCTTTGAGATATTTTATGTTGATTCAGCTTAATCAAAATTCCTTGCTGCAAGAGTTGTGTAAATCAAATTTCACCTGATTTATTAGCTGATATTTGAATAGTGAAACTATGTCAACAGCCACACCTGAGCTCAGCAACCGTTTATTCAAAGTAAATTCCCTTTTGTGCAAAAAAAATAATCAGCTTTGTGCTTCACTTGAAATGCAGGCGTGAATTCACGCTGATAAATGAACAGGCTTTATGGCGCAACATCAGGACATGAGCGTTTAAAACAACAGACAGCACTGACATAAATGTATGTAGCTATTGGAACAAACAACATATCGCTGGCTCTACATTGTTGTGTGACAAAGCGTTCGTATATGTTTGACTAACCTGAGTGGGGAGCCATTGGTATGTGCGAGGGGTAATATTTCCCCGGCGGGAAGTGACCGGCGTGCTGCACAGAGCTGTGGCCCGAGGGAGCGATCCGAGAGGCGGCTCGGTGCACCAGGGCGCCCCGCTCTGAGAGGAGGTGCGCCGGAGCAGCGAAATCCCGTCCTTCCATTCCGAGGAATGTTGAGTAATCCGAAATCCGGATAGGGCAGGTCAGGAAAATCAAATGCAACCCATATAATAATCCTTTCCGTCAGATCTAGGTGTTGCATTCAGTCGGTCGAAGGCTTCCCCAGCCAAAAACGTAGCAGCCCCCGATCATCTTTTCTGCCAGAGGAGAAAACCAAAGCAACGTTCATTATCAAGACAAATGAAAAAGCTCGATTAAAAATAACACGAAGCAAAATTACTGACAGTGCGGTGTAGCCTGAATATATATGTCGACTATCAAAAAAAAAAATCATTAGTGCAGCTCCAGTATATTTTGTTGTGACACGTTTGTCATGCCAAAATGTCATTTACACAGAGCTGAAATCTCATTTTCCTACCTGTGCCAAAACTGAGGGTGCAAAATAAGTCAGTCCGTATAGGTACGGGCAGCGAGGCATCCGAAAGCCCACTGAGCCCAGCTCACATTCAGCTCTATTGATCAGCCTAGGATATAGGCCTGCATGCATCATATAGAGAGGAGCACTTCATATTGCACACACACACACACACACACACACACACACACTTACACAAACAGCAGATGGCACATTTTAGCCCTCTAAATATCAATTTCTATTTAATACTGGTATCATATTTTAACCAAACATTTAACTCAAGTAGCCTACCACGTCAGCAGTTGCCAGCTGTCATTCTCTTTCTCTCTCCCAAAACCTCGGTAATTACATTAATATGCAATCAATAGGGCTATATTTATCAAATAGTGATTGCTGCAACCATGCAAAAATCCTACAATTCCCGTTCATGAAGCAAGTGTGTTGTCCTGTTTGGGTGTGTTGCCATGATGGAAGCCTGCTCAGCCTACATCTCAAGGTGAACAACGCTGCCTGCATTCTCCTGCTCGTCCTATTGTCTCCGATTGATACAGGCGTTGTTTCTGCTTCCACAACCTTCATCCAGCTCTCATTAGGCAACACCTCACTCTTTCCCCCAATTGCACTTCATTGACTTAATACAGGGGGGGTAAGCAAAACATTCTTAAAATATTTTATTTTGCATCCACTGCAGACACGAAAATAGCCTATAAATCCCATAAATATGTCGAAATAAATGAAAATGCGCCTTGCATCCATCAATGTGAGGAGCCTGGGGAAAAATTAACCTGGAATTCTAATCTCTAAAGTTACTAACTAAACCACAAAGCAGGAGGCTTGATGTTTAAAATAATCATGTAATTAAAACAGGGATGTATGAGCTCCAGAAAGACATGGACTCCTCTACGTTTTTCCGAGTGTGTGTATGTGTGTGTCTGTGCACGCACGCGCGCATGTGTGTAGTGTCATAGTGTTTGCGTACTCGCACATGCGCGCACACTATTCTGAGTGTGTGAGTGCACGTGAATAACTGCACTCTCACTGTCTTCATCTACCTTGACCTATTTCAGGTCAGGTAATCAAATGTAGTAGTAAAAACATTATATGCTACATCCCCTGCTATACAACAGTTATTTTTCAATTAATAAAATAAAACGTAATTTCACAGTAAAACAAAATATGCCTTTGTCTTTACAACAGTCATCTAAACGTGCCAGCCCATTCTTGTGCGTCGATGATGACTGAGTAATTAAACATACAGCAGGCAAACAGAAGGCAGCTTAATTTTTATAGATCCAAATAAATAAATTCTGCATGATGGAAATTTCTTACAGGCCATGTGTACGAGTTTGAATGATGTCTTCTCTATTTGGGGTAAGATTTTCTCAAAAGGGGATAACAGTATAATTTCCATAAAAATTAAATTAAATTAAAACAATATTTTATATAAATGTTGATGAATGCACCGGCAATTTATCTTCTTTGTCAGCTCAGTTATCTCCACATGTAGCCTGTAACAGCCTATAGCCTCCAATTCAGTTCATCCACAACAATAAAATCCTTCCACGGAGCTCTCTGGAACAAAATCAATTCAACCCAGACTTCTTAAAATATATAGTGTGTGTGCATGCATGTGGCTTCAATACGTTGAAATGTGTAAGAAGCCTTGCTATAGCAGGCATTATAACTAAAGCCTTCAATTTGGGGACTGTGGAGGATCCAAGGTGAATGGCTGCCCGTCAGGAGGTGGACTGCCTTTGTCTCCACACTGAGAAAGTGGTTTGCAGGCAGCCATTAGCCTACCTTCCCCCTCGCCATGCTGTTGCATTCAGCTCACTCTACGTCCACTCATCCTCAGAATAATAATTTAAAAAATCCTCATAAAGGCTACATGAGGCCGAAGAGACCGTTGTCGTGTAAATGTTCGAAATGTTCATTAATTTGAAATAAATTGCAGCTGCGTAAAACACCCATCGATGTTTTCTTTACGCCGAGAATGTGCAGATCCCCTTAACAAATACACGCTATAATTATTAAAACCCTTCAAATAATCGACGCCCATGGTGCAATTCATTTAGCAGCCGTCAATTTCATATGCAGGATCCAATCAAAAGCAGAAACGCAGATGATAATTCACATAAAGCTGTGTTGGTCCGATCGGGATCCAACTACAGGCGGTCCTACGTGACTGAGCTGGCCGGCAGGGAGTGCACCTCGGCCGGGGCGAAAATCAACATCTCTCCCCTCCCTCTAAAAACGCTGACTCTACCCTTGAATTTTAGTGCAAACAGATTGTATTCATACTTTTCATCCTAAACACAATGTAATAACGATGTACATTAATTCGGACAGTTTATCACATGCATCTTGATCTGAGAAAATTGTTCAATAAAGGCCTTAATGTGGACTTTCTTGAAAAAGTAAGGACGGATAATTTTAGAAAAGAAAAAATCAGGAGAAATGAAGTGAACGATGTACAGTTTAATATTTTATCTACTCACAGAAAGGCGCGAGAAGTCAAAATCGTACCTTATCTTTTCTCCCTACAAATGAATGATGTTTATCAATAATAAAAGCCTTACATAGCCAGCTAATATAAATCGGCTACTGCTGATTACAAATAAGAGAAATACATATATCGGAGCCTAATATATATATTTTGTCAGTTCAATGCATGAGCTTAAACTCCGACTTATTCCACATAGAATATTCTATTTCCTACATTTATTTTTCATTTGTAAATGATAGCAGTATACTGTGTATAATGAAAGGCATGTCATATAGCCTATAACATTTTGTACTAAATCTCAGACTCTGTCTTTTTACACCTACTAACAGGCCCTAAAATTGTTTCATTCAATAGAAAATAAAGTATATAAAATTACTACTTACTGGTATGTTAAATCCTTGCATAACAATAAATAATAAAATCACAAAACACAGGGAGGGAAGGAGTAAGGCCAAGTGCGACGCCCATTTAAAATCAAAATATGAAATAAACCATGTGGCTAGAGTGAAATCCTACAATATTTCCATCTGAGGCTGAGCATGAGCCTTCTGCTTCAGTCTATAGAAGCTGTGGGACTACGGCTTCCGGCCTGGCTGGATCGCGGCTCGGATCTCCGAGCAGCGGTTTCTCTCCCGGTGCAACTGCGTACCTCGCGTCTCGGGGCAGGGTAAACACGTCCTCCCATTGGTCGGATACCTGCATGTTAATGAGCTCGTGCCGCCCGCCCGAAGATCCGAGAGGTTCTGATTGGCCGTCAGGAGAGGCCAATGGTGTGGTGACTGGCAATGCTAAACAGAGTGAAAAGCGCCAGATTTAAAGCACAGGATGGTCCAAATCGACCACAATGAAGCTCAGTACAGCCTGAGCTCACATTAGAATGCAGAGCAGGTTGTTAAAGTACAGGAGGAGGTCATAGTCATCTACATATTAAAAAGGGAATAATTCCATTGCCAGATTGTGATTGAATTTATGCAAAGGCCTACTTCAAAGCTACAGTAAACTCCAGCCATGTATAGGTCTATAGAAATAATGAGTGGATGAAAGAGATTCAGGACTATCTCATCTAACTAGCCTTTAGTAAACTCACCATGCGCTTAAAGCCTTAATACATAAAACATTAAAAAGAATTAGGTACATACAGTGTCATAAAAAATTAAAATCACATTGGACCGTAGGAAAAATAAAACATTTTTGTTATCAAATTCAATGACAACTCTGATTTAATTACATTCATAAAGCTTCATTTTAAAAAGTGTGATAAAATGGATAGCCAACATCTCTTTCTCTGACTTGACCCAGAGAGTCAACCTGCCAAAAATAAAGTATAAAGAACTACCCATGACATTTTTTTCTTATACCAGGAATAATAATAAAAAAAAAAAAAAAAAAAAAGGAATTATAACCCAAATAAAGATGGACTGATTAAAGTCTACAGGGTGGGAAAAAAATCAAGCTGAATATGTATCTTTCAACTTTCAGCACAGTTCTCTTTTTTAAGAATGTGGCTAACTATTCAGGACACTTTTACTAGCCTGCACATCAAACACTCACTGTGCTTGTGTCTATATTTTTTACTGCTTAAGAGACACACTCGGCTTTCTGACAAATGGCTTCAAATCCAATTTCTTGAAACTCTACACTGAACGATGCAGACAAGACAGTAATTCCTACATTTCCCTCATGTTATTACAATGGACTTTGGTTATTACATTATGTTAAATGTTTACAAATGAATCCCCTCCTGTGTGCTGGGTTTTGATTGGCCAGCACAGCGCCAGAGCATTGTCACTCACAGAATGTAAACAAGACTCTGATTGGCTGTTGGCCAGTCCGCAATGGGCTGTCTGAAAAAAAGGCAATAACTGGCCCTGCGGTTTCAAGGCTTCCCGGGTTAGATGATGAAAGGGGATAAGAGAGACGGTTTCAAGGCGCCTCAAAGGCGGACCCCCATTGGCCCTGAAGCCATATGAGTCAAGCGTGAATCAAAGGGAATACTGCAGACAGGGGGAAATTATATGTTGGATATTCAGAATAATCGAGGTTAGTTTTCGGAATAATGCGGACTAAGGATGCTTAATTATTATGAAAAGTTATGAAAACAAGTGAAACTCGAAACATTTCATGTTATAGGCTGCACGTGAGGGGCACACAAAATGCTCCGCTCCGGCGGTGGATCGTCCTGCCGAAGTCCGGTTTAATGGAGAAAATCTGCGTGGAGTCTTTCACCATTTTAAAGTGTGGCTGCAGGCTGCAGGAGGTTTGTCGTAGTGGGAGTTAGAGCTGTGAATATATCAATAAAAACAGTGTAATCGGAAGTAAAATGTTGCTTTAAAAGCGTGGCATGCTGTTTGGTGTAGTTGTGATCTGTTTTTGTTTCTCTTCCATTTATTTATTTGTCAATTCAAATAGGCCCGTTGTTAAATTCTGGGGCGGATGGATATAATCAAAAATATAGTGCAACTCTTATTAAGATAGTTTGTTATAGTATTTATTTCCACAAAGGTTAGCATTATACTAAAGGTCTCTTTAATTTGGAGTGAATGAAAAAAGGCTACATTTTTGGTTAATATTTATTTTAAATTAAATAATTAAAAAAATACTTTTCTTTTAATTTGTTTAGCCTATTTCTAAAATGTGAATTAAAATAAAAATCTCATGTACTCTTGGTTTTTTTAACTACCAGGTTTGAAGAAAAGACAAAACACGTGAAGTTTATTGATATTGACGACAAATAATCAAAGTTAATTTTTTTGTGTTCATAGTAACCCCTGACCAATATATTGTTTTTTGGGTTTTTTTGTATTGCGATCAAGATGGCAATAATTAAAAGGCTATGCATATTCTTCTATTTACCTTTACCTTTTTTTGGGGGGGGGGGCACAAACTAACAGCCAGATATCTTAGATCAACCGAACTAAGCTCAACAATATGGCCTTATCTGTATTTGCATAACTGAATTTAATGGATTTTATTTGTTTTGCATCCATATAGACTGTGGTCATAATGATGCTTTTTTTGTGCAGCTTCCTGTGTGAGATCGTACTAAAGGTCGGTTGCTTTGCTTGAATACTAACGTGTATTTTAGCAGAGGGTGTTGGAATTTCATCTCATCATGGGCTTCTTGAGTGAGCGCATGCAATGTGAAAGAGCTGCTTGCACACACGAGCACGCACACTAATACGTGCGCTGTCTACACACAGGGCCTACACACTCACACACAGACACACCAAACAGTTGGAGTGATAATTAATGCGGAGTGAGTGATTTCTTAAAGAAGAAAAAGACCAGTTTTACGACGAGGATTGTCCTTGATCAATGAAGCGTCTATGATTGACAGTCTGTACCTCCCACCCACATCCACACACGGTGAAAAGGCCTTTGGATAGCAAGGATACACAACCTCATTGTGTATTATGCTTTTTTTTCCACACGTAAAAAACTCAAGAACACCATAAGCCTGGCTGATCACCTGACACATCTCAGTGTGATGTAGAAATCACAACATTGTTTTAGGAATACAACAAAAAACGCTTTGTATTCGAGATCAGGCAGTATACAAAGACGTTAATTATTTAGACAGTTGGATGCTTTAAATGCCACTGCAATTATATTTAAATAATTTAAATCAAAATATTCACAAATAAGTTCATACAGTCGTGTTAGGTTTTTATGTTTATTTTAGTCAAATCATGAAACTGCAGTCTCTTTCAGCTTAATTGAGTTGACAACTGTTGGCCTTTGACCCTTGTCCTTGTGTGTTTGTGTGTATTTGTGCATTGATGCATGCTTGCATGATCTCATTGAACATTTGTCAATATACTAATTAAACCATAATGAATCACGTATTGACAGGTATATTCATATGCATAAATCAGAAACATAGCATTCAGGAAGCACATTAAACCACCTTGCTTTTTTTGCATTTTCCTGAAAAAAAAAAAACATGTTTTTTTTGTGTGTGTGTAATGCATGGATTGGCAATCAAGGTGAAAACGTGTGTGTATGTGTGTGTAGGGGGGGTGGGGGTGTTCTGTAAGAACAGCCTGAATTATAGTGGCATATGGCATAACCAGAAGCCTACTGAAGGCTGGCTCTGTTTCATGGATCTGTCTTCACTTCAAGGGGAGAACCCTGATCTTACTACTCTAATAAAAACGGTTTCATTTTATTTTTAGATGATTCCCGCCGAGATGTAACTCTGGCTAAAGGGCAGCTCAAACACATTTCAGTTTTAGCAACAGTCTGTTCCAAACCAGGTCCTGTTAATTTGCATCATACCGTCTCTGACTGAAAACAAATGATTATTGAAGAAATCTGAAATGCCAATCAGAAGACGGTGGACACAAGAATGAAGAACACTGGGAGATGCATTAAAAAAAAGAATTGCTACAAGTATATAAATAATCAAAAATACATTAATTGACTGCTAAAAATCAATAAAATAAATTAAATGTACATTTTTTTAATTTAAACGTGACATTCAAAGACTTTGGCTCTGGATTTTGCAGGATATTTGTCTAGGCAATGTAAATATAATTATGAAGCTTCCTCAGGTACCTTAGTATGTACACACATACACAACCATGGGGGCTAACATCGCTTTTTAACCCCTTCAATACCTCACTGTAAAATCACAGAAAACCAGGACGGTTTCCTCTGCATCCCTGTTGGCTCAGAACAGAGATGACAACATTCGCTAATCGCCAGTGTTAGGAAAATGTATCACTAATAGAAATGAATGAAAGTTTTCAAAGATGAACTTTGTGTTTTTGTGGCCATGTGCTTTTCATTGAACCCATAACTCAGTGTTGTGACTCAGGGTGATACAATTGTGAGGGGTCAAATTAAAAAAGGATCTTATTTAACCCTTTTGGTTCACCCATGAAAGAATGAGACATCAGCATTTATTTGATTAAGCATTTGAATAGTGATGTTATGTTATAGAACATGTGAATAATATAAGATGAATTACTAGTTTCATTCAAAAATGCCTTCAGATTACCGCCTCAGACTGCATGTTTTGTGATGGTGAATGCCGAACACAGCTGTTGAAGGTTTTGCAACGCAACAGTGACATTGTGTCTCCGTTGTTAAACTCATCAGCCATGTTGGTACCCAACATCTGCAGCGTGGAGTCCTGGGGGAGAGCTAGGAGAGGGGGGGATGGGTGGTTGGGGGGCATGATGCTCCCATGGTGACCAAGATGGCTGTTGTCACTAAAAAGCTCTTGTTTGAGAGAAGAAAAGGGGGTTTGTGGTGGGATTGATTTCTCCCCCAGCTGTAGGTTGGTGGAGGACAATTACATAAGCATCACATGGCTGAACTGGGCAGAGATAATGTAGACCAGTTCAGGGTCCCAGTTGAAGGCTGGGCACCTCCCAGACCCCGATCTCTCCATCGGTAAGTTAGTCCAGTTCTTTGGGCATCCTTGCATCAACAGACCTCCTACATTCATTTTTACACAAATCAGGGATTATACTCTTTCAGCTCGTGAGAGCGGATCTATTAGGAATCTCTGATTTTACTTGCAATAGAGACAACAAATGACTCAGGATTTGTTGTGACAAGGAAATGATGCATGCAAATGAAGTCTATTATTTCATTTTATTTTAATTTAGTTTTAGAGTGACATAAAATAGGTTTAGTGAGTCATGCAGCAGAGTGCGCTTTAAGTTGGCTCATAACAGGTTGCTAAATTCTTCTGCATGCAGAAGACTGCCTGATTCAGGGAAACATTTTCATGAAATGTCAATTTCTTGAAGTTCAGACATTTAAGTGATCATGCTGGTTTGGCAGAATATTGGATCTGAAGAATGTAAAAAAGATAATACATAATATTACAGCTGACTGAATAACAGCGGGACATCCTTGCAAATAAAAGAAAAAGAAACGCTAAAACTTTGTTTAAATTAAAGCTTCATAATAAATCACAATCTTAGAATGATCTGGATATGAGCAGGCACACCACTGAAGATTTACATTTTTAAAAAATACAAAAAATTATTATAATGTATGCAAAGCACGTTTCCTCACTCAGTGTGCATGAGTGTTACCTCCAAGATTAAGCTCCGGATATTCTCGCTATGCTTGCAAATCATTTTGCCAATCAGATGACGCTCTATGCAGACAGCCACCAGACACAGATGAACTGATGTTGATTCATTCGTAGGTGAAAGAGTGCTGCTATTTAAAATGTTTTGGTTTCAGGAGGGGCTTATTGCAAGTACAGGTACCATGTACATTTTTACTAATTTCGCTTCATTTCAGAATTGCTATTATTGGACAGAGGAGTTGCATATGGCAAATGTATCTCACATCCTGCAGACCTAACTTGAAAACATGCCAACACTATACTCATCAAACTATTGTGTTGCTTTCCCCAGGAATCTAAAATGTGCCAATGTGCAGCTCAGAATGGAAAAACCTCTAACAGTGGCAGCATCCTCCCATCACCCACCTCTCTGTAAACTGTTCCGTAAACTAAATCAAGAAGGTGCTCAGACCGAGCCACCAGTTGCTGATAAATGATCAATAGCAGTTGAGTCGTTCAGGCCTTGCCGCACAGCAGACTGCAGCTCTAACTAAGAATTCAAGGTTCAGTCAAAAGGTAGTTAAAGGCCTTATGTACCAAAAACAACAACAACAAATAGCTCCTGATTATAACGGGCAACTTTTGAACAATCAAAGCAAAACGAGAGCATTCCCTCAAAGTCGTTTGGTGCATTGATTGCGATGTAACAACTGAAATGTACAGCTCTCTTCCTCCATTCACTACTATTGTTTTCTTCTAATCATCTCTCTCTCTTTATGTCTCTTTGCATGCAGTTATAAATCCAGCGCGGACATCATACCAACAAATAGTTTTATATGACATGTATATGCTTTTATGCATCAAGCGTCCAATTAAAAATTTCCTTTGCAACGCCTAAACCAGCATTATTGGTTCCCATTGTGACCCCTCTATAGCAGATGGCCCCTCTGTCATATTAATTTCACATCCCAATAGCTGATTGTGGTTCGGACATAAAAGTGATGAGAGCTGTATTTCAGTGTCCCGGCTGATGTGACTCCAAAAGATATGGGGGGGACTTTTTATTGATCTTTGAATTTTGCAGTTATCATGCATCTTTCTGCCTGCCTGACAGACCTGCAACACTTAGCGAAGATGAAAGTTTGACAATGCACCATCACTGCGATGCCAGAGCGGCGAGAAGAAGAAACAGCTGCTTGAACGGTCACTTCGATACATGTGCTCCAAAACACCAAATGCACCTCTACAGGAAGTAATTCTGGTTTCTGATTTGCCCCACAAAATATCTACAACAAATAAAAAAATTCTTGAGTTGCAGCCAAAGATGTTTCATCTTTTTGATGGTAAACCATAAATACAATATGTTTTAGCAGGTCAGACGTAGCAGTGGGTTGTCACATTCAATTCAAGTGCTTTCGTCTGTGTCTCCTGTGCATATAAATATCCTTTCCTGTGTCTTTTTTTATTTTGTCAGAAATGTAATATCTTTGCAGTTGTTTAGAATGAAGCTGTATTCATGTTTCTGCACAAGCCCGTGCACACACTGTACACATGTGCCAACGCAACGCTGCCCCTCTGACACAGATATTACAGAAGATATAAGTTAATATTATTGTTTTGGCTGAATATGACCAGGGAGTCATGTTCTCTGCTCTCAGGAGGACGTGACACATGGCCTCGGCCAGAGGATAGAATAATGTGTGGCAGAGTGAATGGCTGCACATGCTCATTAGTATCATTAATCACTGGGGACAGAGATGCCTAATGATAGAGGGAGGAGGGTCTTTGTAGAGGAAGGAGGGGAGGGGATATGACAGAGATAAAGGATTCCTCAAGAATATTAACATTTGGAAAATAAAAGTTGCTTTCTAGATTCATTTAAATGGATCTATTTTTGGCTCTCCTGGGACTGGAAACATCGCAGGGATTGCTGGAAACAAAACGGAACAGTGTAATTAATACCAGGCTTAATTGTCACTCTAAATCGTCATATAATTCTAATTTAATGTGGTGTTCTCACTCCGAGTGCGAGGGAAAATTGGGCTGAGCTCGTTCCCTTGTGGAAAAAAAAGGATCTCTGTAGGGGATCAAATGGGGTGTGTGACATTTTCTCACAGACGTTTGATTGTGAACTGATGAATTCCTCTTATGGGGCTGCTTTGCCGTCATTCGCACAGCGTAGTTTGCAGCTAATGGGAGTAGCAGAACCAGATCTCAGGGTGGAGGGTGCCGGGCCTGTAGCTCTACCAGCCTGTTCGGTGGGAGCTAGAGGCCCCGAGCTTGGACGTCCCTCAGCAGCAGCACAGGCTCTGGGGATAGTCGAAGCATGGCGAGGGCAGGCTGTTTGATCAGCACATATTTTTAATTGGCTCCGGGCACCCTGGAGTGTCAGCATTGCCACGGAGTAGACTCCTATTGCACCTTTCCTAATTAAAATCATTACAAATTCCAGGCGCATCATAAAGGATTAAATGAGAGTTGTGTGCATGTGTTCTTTTGTGAGAGTGTGTATGTTTTATCCATCGGTGTGCTTGAGCATGGGTGCGTTGTCTCCTTGATAGCTAGCATGTATAGCTTAATTGTTTTCTCCTCAGTAATAGTAAATGAGGGAGGACTGGCTGTAATCCTGGCTCACTAATCAAATTACAGGTTCAGAGAATCTCTTAAAAATACTGTTGAGGAACAAATGGCTATATATTTATTTAACATAGCCCAAACTTCTACTTTTGGGAGTGTTTAACCTGCGGTTTAATGCCTTTTATTGAATATTCACATCTGTCCTGCTGTGTACAGCGGCTTTAACGAGAGCAGTTTGTCATATTCAAAATAATTGATGTCAAACAAACTGTGCAAATCCATGGAGAATTATGTTTTGGAAGGCCTGGAAAACAAATGATCTCAAGAAAACTTGTATTTAACTTCAGTGGATGTTTTATTCATTACGTCTTTGATGGAAATAAAACTCTTTTGCCGTTTTTAAATGAGATGTTTGAATGATGAGGATGTTATGAAGCTCAGTGATCTTGCTGCTATACTATGCTTTAGGCGGGCTATATGGGAAGGAGTGGCTTCAGTCTCCTAAACAAAGGAGGCTTAAATCTCTTAAATATCTACCAGTGCCACTACGCCCCGAGGGAGCACAGAAACAAGGGAGTGTTTCTTTGGTCTGATATTGGAAGCTAGAGTTCAGAAAGGCAAAATGCAGGCGATGACTATGGAAGGAAGGATTTTTAAGATCTGGCTCTGTTGGAAAACATGTACCTAAAGCTTTCAAATCCACCCTGACACAAACATTAAAATCATATGACATTTGACAGAGAAAATTACTACAATTTATCACAGTAATAACCACGTCTGACTAAAGTTTAGGATGAATATCTCAGGCATGAGAAACTCTATAGCATTCAGGAACAAAACAAGTCCAAGCCGATAGTTATGGTGATCTAGGATGATGTCTTTCCTGGAACACAGTGGGGCTTCTATTCACATCAGCAACCAATAAAACTACAGCAATTCATATAATAGTTAATGGACAGTATTGTCCAGCAGTGAAAGGACATGTTATGTGTAAGCAGAAACAACAATGGATAGCATACAGAGGTTCACTGTTACTCTTGTGGTCTGGGATGTGAGGACTAAAGTCGCCGCAGATCGAGTTGTATAAGCACGGAGAAAACTACAATGTTTTTGATTGTCCACCTGAAAGAGTCGGACACATGGATACAATACATGCATGTGAGTTTAATGTACTTTAAGAAAAAAAAATGAAATGGAACTTTTGATTTTCTTCAGCTTTGCTAAGCTTCGTGATTTTTAGCCATTGTGGTGACTCAACTTTCTCAGAAAATGGGACCACATATTTTTGATGGCTATGTTTGTAGAATATGATCGTTTGGTTCCTATTGACTCAAGAGGAAGGCTTGACAACAGAGGAGACGTGGCAGAGGAAAGAAAGTGAAAAATAGATTGGAAAGATGAGCGAGGGTGGGGTGTCTATTCAACCGTCGACTGTTTCCTGTCCGGAAAAGTTCATTCATCATTTTCACGTCTTGGTGTCATGGCTTACTTTGGCTATAGCCAGAAGTGTGGCAATGATGACACTGAGGATTGATGAGGTGCAGGCGGGGCTGGCTAGCAGGGGTTTGGGGTGTGGATGGTCAAACCAGATGTGGTGTGAGGTGGGGCTACGAGGGGGACCTGATGAAGGTCATAGTGTTACCCGTTTTCCCCCATTAGCTGTAATCCATTTGCAGACACATGAATGTAGGTCATGTGTGAGGCCTGGACTGCATTTTAGTGCATAATTAAATAAATCCTCAAAAATGTCACTTGTCATTAGCAGAAAAAAATAAACCCATTTTTTTGGACATGCACTACTCTGCAACTAAAGCACAAATAACATACACAACAATAACATTTAAAAGAGTCAAAATAAGAATTCTGTTGGTTTGTACACTGCTGGATTTTACGTGAAAAGATTGAAACCCTCCTAATGTACATATGTCAAATTTGAGGACAGTGGATTAGCTTAGCTTAGTTTAGCACAAAACCAGTGGAAACAAGCAAGCTGGGTGGAAAGGTAATAAATCTTCCTGTCAGCACCTTTAAGCTCACCAAACATTATATCTTCTCTCTTTATCTCATACAGAAAAGGATGATTTGGTTGTGGTTTCAAACTTTCCACTCGCCAACTTGAGCTAAAGCTTCACATCTATTGTCTCATTTTTTTTTTTTTTATAGATGTTACTGATCTTTTTTTTATTGGAAGCGAAGGAGCTCTTACCGTTAAGTCAAACTGTTGTGTTTATGTAAAGGGATATAAACATCCAATTAACTGAAGAAACAACTTTAAACATTGACATTTTGAAAAATTACAACAGCAAAATTGTCATCATACTCGTCCTCACTGTCATTAAAAGCAGAGCGTTAGCCAAAAATCGTTTTTAGCTTATAGGATAAAGAACATAGGAGGACATTTCATTTAAAGCATCCGCAGGGACGACTTTAAAGGAGCTGGGTATTTCTGTTGTTGGGAGTCAGTTGTGGAATTGTGTAGAGGACCATTTAAGGCTGAAAGAATCAATGGCAGTTCAAGGAAATGTATAAAGAGAACTTAATAGACTGCATAAAATTGGCAGGTAGGTGTGCTTTTTATAATGAATGGAGAAATGAAGCCAAAGACTTTACATTTATTTTTGTTTTTTTTCCGTCATGTTGTTGTAATATTGGTTGTTAAGTATTGTATTCTGACATATCATCCATTTCTATTTTTTACTTGTTTTTTTTTTGTTTTTTGTTTTTTCAGTAAGAGCCGGGAAAATAATGTCTCTTCTCCCTGTTCCTTTACAGACATACTGTATAATGTGTTCAATTATTTTGAATTAGAACTATGAAAATCAGTTGGAAAAATAAATAAAATAAAAGTCATCGCTGCTTATGTATTGTGGATATTCATATTTTGTCCATGCTGGTAGTTTTTACTTCTCTGGTCCGTTTTAATGATCCAGTTTGTGCACTTGTGGTCCAGATGATTTGGCCTCTTTGAATTTGTGTTCAGTGTCAGTTATCCTCGCATCACTCTGTTAACTCAAGTGGTGATGTTCAAACGTAAAAAAAAAAAAATCACAAACAAGCTGCTTATTAGCCTGAGAAGAAGGCTAATCAGCACCATTGTAGAGTCATGTTAATGTAATCAAGAGTCATTCAGTTGGTTGTTTTATAGTTACAGTATTTTGCCATTGCCTAATACGCCACTGTACCTTGAAGTGTTTCGCTTGTTTTAAAATGTGAAGCCAAAGTCGCCTATTCTCTGTTGTGCTGCAGCTTAATGCTCACACTAGCAGCCACAGTGTTACTTCTTGAATGTGTGCTGCTGGACTCCCCCTTGTGGTAAAATTTTACACAACTGTAGAAGACCCCAGTCTGCCAGACAGATAGGAATACACCAAGATGTGGAGGGGTAACTGAACTCGAACTGAATTCAATTAGAGCCAAGTGTAATATCAAAAGGTGTTTTCTCTCTCCCCTCTCTGCCTCTCTCTCCCCTCATCGCTGTGAAGTGTATCCCCTGCTGGCGCTGGGCGTCCGCCGAAGAGTGTGCTTCTCCCAACTCAGTAGCTGATCAGAACCAGGTGGGTCGGCCTCCATGTGCTTTCCATTTGTGCAGGATGTAAATGGATTCAATTAGATCCAAATGCACAACCTGTCAGCCAGGGGGAAGTGGCCGACTTTCAAAGGCCATTAGATTATGGACAGGATTTGGAATAAAAACTTCACTGGCCGGGATTGTGCCATTAAATTGGTTGATGTGAAACTATTGAAGTGATTTGATGCCTGCATGCTGACTGTGCGCTATTCATGTAGGCACAAATTCTGTCACACACACACACACTCCCAAATCATCATTAGCACCCCCCCAACCCCCCCCCCCCCCCCCCCCCCCCCTTCTCCTTTTCCGTCTCTTTCTCTCCTTCCTTCATGTACACACACACATGCAAATGCAAACACACAAATGGCATACACAAAGCCGTAGTATACCCTCAGACGTATTGCCACTGGCCTCGAGAACACTCTGGTGTGTTACACACAGTAGCTCTTACAGCTTTAAAGGCAAATGGCTCCATCAGTCATGGCTGTTAAGAAGCCCAGCCATAAAAATTAAAGACTTCCAGCAAACTGACCGACTGTAACACGTCTCCTTTGTTTTGATTGGCTGGAATAATATGAAGTCTACTGTTAACATTCGGTTTCAATCACAGGTCTCTGTAAACATGTAAAATATGGTGGAATTGAACCCTGTTGAAGGAAAAAAATCCCCGCAAAGGAGTCTTTCATAAATAAAAAGTCTAAGCTGTAACACATTTTCACTTAATTTGATAAGGACACTTTACAGAACTTTTATTACCAGAACAAGCAGATGTGTTGACGAAATAACAGTTTCACTCATCGAGAATTGAGGCGGGGGAGGGGCAGTTGAGTTGAACAAAAAGGATTTGATATAGGTGAAGGAGATGGCGAGTTGACCAATGGTTTTAATGCAGAGAGCTTTGACTTTACAAGCCTGATATAGAAGTGAATCAATGGGACGTTTCTAAGCCATTATTATCAATCATCATTGCTTAAGACACCCTAATGAGCTCATTAGATAAGATGAACAGCAGATTGATTGCAAAATGGGGCAAGTAAAAAGTAAGATGTAGAGATGTAGAAGGTGATGGAGGAGAAAGGAAATAGGTCTCATGGATCTCCAGATAGAAGAAGAATGGGAGAATGAAATTAAACCAGAGACAGGCCATGTGTCTCAGAGCTGAATTTCAAATTCAGATTTTTTTCAACAATTATGAAAAATCGATTTCCTCACCTGCACAGGCCTTACAGATGTATTTAACTAAGATTATGAAGGCAAGACGGTGTCAAAGGGCTATGGAAATCACAACTGGCTTGACTTGTTTTTCGACTGCACAGGCTGAATCTTAGCTTTCTCTTATACCAGGTTACAGACTGAACGATTTTGGGCTTTCCCAGACAATAAGCTGATCTTTTGTGGCAAAATCTGTGCTTGTGGTTCCAAAACGATGGTCTTGAGACACATCATGAGAGAGGCTCAAAAGATGACTGATCTCCTGGTCTTCTGACCCAAGACAAATATCTGCGACATTGTCAGACATTAAGCATCAACTACCAACCAATAGAAATGCAGCATGAAACGACACACTAATCAGCGCAACCACACACGCACCAGGGCTGTCAAAAGCATTTGCTTACAATAACGTAACTTTAGTCAAGCTCATTTTGCAACACTGACATTCCTATTTTGGAATCTTTTCCTGAGCAACAACGTGTCCACATTTTTCTATTTCTTCTCTTCTTCGACAATAGCTGCTTTCAGCTGACCGCCATGGCAGCCTCAGCTCAATTAGGATGACGCACACTGATGAGGTTAATGACGCTACGTGTTGACTTGCCAGGCAGTGCTTATGCATGCACTGGACATAAGATCTGTTTTGCACAGTACGGCTTGCAACAAACTTCTAATGTTGCAAAAATTGCATAGGAGGCATCGTATGCAGAGAACACAGTAAAAGTTCAACGATAAGATACATTACGATATGACACCACACCATAGGATACGATATGATGCAATAAGGTACAATACATGCTATGCTATGTACTGTATTGTACCAAACCATCCAATACAATAGGATATGATGTGACGCCATACTATTAGATATGATACTATAACACACTATTTACACTTCATGATCCCCATTGGCCGATCAATTTTCCATTGACTCAAATGCCACATTTATTTAGCTGGCTTAAAAGTAGCAATGAGCTACCTTAACAACATGTAATAATGAGAAGGAAAGCAGTAAAAGGAGGAGAAAAAGAAGTACAAGAACAAAGGACGAATGTCAGGGGAGTCACAGACGCAAGAACACAACGAAGGCGGGGGAAACGATGTGTATGAGAGTGTAAACGATGTGATTTGGGCAGACATTTGTTCCCCTTGGGTGAGCTTGATAGGCCATTCAGTCTGAAAATCAGGGGAACACAAGAGAACCCCGCTGGTGTTGGATTTTGGCTGCTGTGGCACTATGCAGCGCACAGAAAAAAAAGTGAAAATATTCAAGAGAAGGTCAGTGTTCAAGCATCAGCAACACTCTCTGTTTTCCACCTTGGACGGAACAGATGTGCTCACTACTCCAGCTGTTACCAGATGTGGATGCAAGGCCATCTGCATGAGTTGTTAGAGTGTGTGTGTGTGTGTGTGTGTGTGTGTGTGTGTTTGTGTGCGTGCGTGCAGTTAAAGAAAGCAGGCACTGAAAGCTGCAGCCCACATGAGTCAAATTGAGTAATGTCACTATTTTTGATGATTAGATTCTGACACCTTCTTCTCCATTTACCTCCCTGTCCAGATTAGATTCTGCTACCCTCAAGAAGAATGTTGGCACTTTTATGAGGGGAAAAAAAACCCACATTTAATTACTGGAACAGACTTTGGAGGGAGTTCATACACTTTCAGCATCTTGTCACATTTCTGCATTAAAAAGCAGATCATAAAATGTTCCTGCACAAACACACTTTGATGTCATGTGTGGTCAATCATATCCCAAAGACTGCCTCTGTTCGAAAATATGACACACAAGCAGCACTTGCATTAGAGGAACTTAGAATGCTAACTATATATATATATATATATATATATATATATATATACTTACACTTAATACACTATTTAATGTGAGTCTTAGTTGTTTGACTGTTCTCTAAGCACACAGGTTTCATCGGCTGAACATATTCAAGGACTAAGATGGCGGCTGAAAGTGAAAAGGAAGATTGAAAGAGTAAAAAAAAGTCTTTTTTTGTGTAATCCTAGAATATAAAAGCTGATGAGACATATAAAGCCATAAAGTGTTATGAGACCCCAGGAGATGGTAGATTAAAATGTGCAAGGGCGATTTCCGCCAATAAAGGTGGAGACAGCGGCTGCTCCACCGCTGTGCTCTGCTCCACCAGGCAAAGAGAATGGTCTGAATGGATTTCAGCAACCTTCATAAAGCCAGGACTAAAGCCACTCCACAAAAGGGAATAGAAACTAAGCCAATCAATTATATCCCCCTCCTCCCCCCCAACAATGACAAGCATGGACGTTGAGAAATGCTTTCAGACCTGGTATACGTCTGAAACTTGCTGGGTTCTAGCATCCTGTGGCATTGAACAGGGGAGTCAGGGTCTACTCTCTGCATGTTCACCGCTGCTTTCATTGTGTGTGTTCATTCGTGTGTGTTCTAATGTGTTTGTGTGTGTGTGTGTGTGTGTGTGTTGAAAAAGTGCACTATTGAATGAGTGCGTTCAACAGAGCACGGAGCTCTTAAAATGCCAATGAAAATAAAGAGAGGGAAATTGTAGGCACTCTGAAGCAACAGGGAAAAAACCAACAGAGCGAGACAAGGAAAGCAAAACCTCACAGTGCCAAGAGAGACTTCGTAAGGTTTAGCAGCCCTCCACTCAAATATATGGGGGTCATAAATCCCCCACTTAATGTCCTATGGGCTCCACTTTTTTATGGGGAGTGGTTACAATGACAGTGAGTGAGTTCTTTTACAAAAAATGTTAATCAACATAGAAAAATTTAAGAAGGCTGTCTGGGCAAACTCCAAGGCTTACTCTGAAAAAAAAAAAAAAAAAAAAGCCATTCCAGTAATGAAAGCCGACATCATGCTCTGTTGCACTGCCCAAGACATTCAAAGGGATGTAAAACATTATGTTTCCACCGATGTTTGGAGAGAGTAAATCATTACAAAGAAGGCGGACATTCCCAATACATGAAACCGTGCTGCGAGGATGACCACACTCGATGAAACACTCTTTTGATTCTTTTGGCTTTGGTTTCTTTTTGGCTTGATTCGTAGACCTCGCACTGATAATGCAGGTAAACATGACACGAGACGTTTTATTTGGGTTACAGAGTTAACTGCCACTTACAAGTGACAGCACTCTTTGTTGGGATTGTTCGCGTTCAGGGTCGTTTAGTTCAATATGGACGTTTAAAGCGATTCACACCCTTCAAACAATGCATCATATTTTTCTAGTTATTTTAACCACAGTTACTACATGTTTGTTTGATTAAATTAGTGAGCTGAATGGAAAAAAAATCCACATCTTAAGTGACTTTACTCGCTGGTGTAGACCAAAGCCCTTTTCGTATTTCCAGTTCAAGGCACAATACTTACATTTATGATTGAAACAGAGGTGTAATGGTGGGACTAAATTGTTCCAACACTGGGCCAGCATCAGATGTGGTAAGCGGGGCGCTACAGTCAGCATGGAGCAGATGTTGTAGAACGGCGCTGTGTGTGTACACGGCAGACCGTCGTGTATGTGGAGTCGCACTTGTGATTCATTAACGTGAAATAAGACTAGAGAAAACCATTATTACACGGCTGCAGTATTTAAGTACAAAGACATGGAGCACGACACTAAGCTCAGTTGGCATCCCTCACTCTTCCTTCCTTCATTTGCTGTAACTCTCCAGCTTTCCTATCCTAATAAAGTGGGAAAAAAACTGACGCAGACCTACATCATGGCGCTGTTGCACAATTGCAATCAAATTTCAGATGAGTCATTGTCAATCCCATATCTATTTGTTCAATAAGAAGCTATGGGCAGAAGCTGTAAGGCTCAGCAATGTACAGTGATTTCCAAAGTGAGATCTGTCATGCTTCCTTGGCCTGCAAAGCATGCCAAAGTCTTTTAGAGAACTAAACGTAAGGCTGAAAATGAATCTAAACACCAGACGTCACTATTAAAACAACAACAAGAAGATTTGACTAGTGGTATCCCGCCCTCAGCGTTACCTGTAAAACGGTCGGTAATGAAGTGAGCCACACTCACTTCTTTTGCCACATCCACCCAGTGAAAGTGTTTTTCTGCAGTCACCTCAATCAACACAAAATACTGATCAGGGCTGAACACTGAACATTAATAATGAGTGTCAGTCTCACAGCTGCACCCAAGACTGAGAAGATCTGTAGCACAAAACAAGCCCACACAAGTCAATGAAATTACTGCAGGACTGGAAGTATAAATCTTAAGGTTTTAATCTTCACTTTTAGGGAATAGTTTGTCTTTCTGTCTGTATATCTGTTTTCATAAAATAGCTGCTGTACAGTGTGGACATCCAAGATATAACAGGTTGAGTTGGGATTTTTTAAAGGCTTTTAAACATCCCAGGGGAAGATTTTCAACTGTTGGGTAAGTCTGTTTCCTCTTGTTTTCTGTATGCTAAGTTAGGCAGATGACTAGTGACTGCATGCTGTAATTTTAAAAGGACAGATTTGATAGTGGTATTAGTTGCTAATCCAACTTTCACTGCTGATAGTTAGACATTTGGGAAACACTAAAAGAGTATTTCCCAAGTGTCTAACTACTACTTTAAAGCAAAAGTTATTAAATATTCCACTTCAATAAAATGATGGGACGCTTATAGGAGACATATTTTAATTATAAAGGTGAATAGGATAGGCTTAAATATCCTAACGTCTTAATCCAAAGTGTGGACGTCGCTAGAAAAACTCAAATGTCCAGTCGTTGTTATTCTTTAGAAGCTCAGAAATAAAAAATGTAACATTAAATATAAATTCACTTGTTCCAAGTGTGCTCTGTACTTTTTACAAAGCCTTTATCATCGTTGGGCCTCATACAGGCAAAGTATAAAAGTCCTGTCAAACAACTGCAATGTTTGAAATTCACATCTTTCTTTGTGGGTTATTAAGGTTTAAACATGAGGGCTTTGTGGATGGAAATGCTTTTCTGTGTGTATTCTGTTCATGGGAACTTGTTTCCTTTCTGGTTTGATGATTCCTTGTGTTTTTACTCCCTCCACTTTCTAACAGGCTAAGCATTTACAAGTGTGCACCGTCGTTCACTGTGGCATCGATGTGTTTTAACAATCATATGCATGCCCAAACAATACTCTGTCCAAGGATTACTCAGTGTTTGCTTTGGAGAGTCTGTTTGTTTTTTTTTTTCTTTTTTTGTCCTTATATCCATGACTCCATATACCCGAGCTGTGTGTTGTCAGCCTTCTCTCTCTATGTTTCTGCCTGTTCACAGTCAGACTTGATGGCTCATCAAGTTGTCATGGCCTTCCAGCTTTTACAACATTCCTTTCTTTATGTCCCAAGAGGCATTTGTTTCCATCAGTGCTGTCTGACTGAGCTGTAAAATAAGCCCAGGAGTCAAGCAAAAGCTTTGAGGTGCGTTCAAGGCCAGGTACGTTGTTTTGACACTGGACAAGTTCTGCCCTCATCAGAGTGCGATGCCACTTTGGCCATAATGCCACTTTTAAGCGTCTGCCTTCCAGTGTAGTATTGTGTGTGTGTGTGTGTGTGTGTGTGTGTGTGTGTGTGTGTGTGTGTGTGTGTGTGTGAAAGAAAAGATAAAAAGCTTTGTGCGAAAGAAAAGGAGAAGCAAAATAAAGGAGGTTTTCTTAACCCAGCCTTGGTTTCACGTTCGACAGAGGAGCGATCATCTGCGTTGAGAGGAGGAGAGAGGGATGGTGACTCCAAGCCCAACAGACATGATAGATGTCTTTAATAACCTCTGGCTGCTTTTTTTAGTGCCCTCTAGGATTTGTTGTTAATAAGATCCAGGTCTTATTATGATGACCACCTCTTTCAACGTCTCCCACATCGGGCTGGGCGTCAGTCCAGACAGTCAAAATAAACACAAAGTCAAAAGCCCCCCTCTCTATGTGCTGATGTGGCACTTGTTGAAGGTGCCAGCATGTCTCAGTTCAGAGCAAGGAGTCAGAGGCTTTACAATAGTCAGCAGTGAGGAGAAAAAAAAAACCCATCCTGCTTGGCGATCACCTGTTGAATCATTGTGAATCTGCGGCTCAGAGCCCTGCAGGCCGCTGATCTAAAATCGGCACATTACAAAGTGGTTTGCAAAGCATGTTCAGGTAAATAGCATTTGATGGTTTTAATAAGCATTTCCATTAAGAAGAGGAAGGAGCAAGAAGAGCTCATTGGGAATACACATTCCCTGCGTGGGCTGCGAGGGCAATAAGGACCAACACCCATCAATGGCAGTGCTGAAAAAGAAAATGAGAACAATTTTATTGTACTCCCATTCCTGTTGAAAATAACAATCACAAACACTCAGTCCTTTAGTGTGTCTAAGTAGCTCCAAGCTCTATCACAAGCATATATTTGGTGAGGGCCATGTTTTATTAATTTGCAGATGAGCTCAGCTATTGATGGCGTTGGCCGCCCATGGGTTCAATTAGGATAATACAGGGAGAGGGGCAGATTATGGGCGGCTATTTAAGTGAGGGTATATCTCTTCCTGACAGTTATAGTCCAAATGCAACAAATTGCACCTTGGTGGCTCTGAGCGGCGCCATATCAGTCCTGCAGAGATGAAACATGCCTGTGTGGCAGGTCAGCCGTGTGGAGACGACACCAGGCTGTGTGAGCCATGCAGCCTGCTCTCCCTGAGCTAACAACACAGACTTGAGTGCAGCCCTTTCCCATTCAGCTAATAAGAGCCATTTAGACAACAGCGGTTTATATGGTGGTGCGCTGAGTGCATGCTCTACCCAGCCAAGCCTAAACAGTCCCACTTAGCACAACTCTCTCTCTAAACTATTGCACTTCTTCTCTCTGGCACTCTCTGGGTTGAAAGCCAGCGAGTGTTGACAGCTGAAGAGGGAAAACTGACCAATAACACGTGTTGTTTTACGAATGTCAGGCATTGTGAGTCGGAATTCTCAAAAGTAGGGTGCTATGACTTTTCAATGCATCAGTATCAAGTAGTCAGTCAATATATTGTAATTTATGATGATATTGTAAGAATATAGAATGGAAAGGGATCTCTTTTTTGGTGATTCTTTGTAAATTAACAATAAGTAGGCAATTTGGGCTATTAGAAGCATTTTGATTTCCAATTGTCATTCCAGTATAATTGTCCAAAGTATTTAGTTGGTTGGCTGAATGCAGGAAAATAGTTCTGTGAATCTACCTATCTACCTATCTATCTATTACATGGGTGTAAATATACCACCTTAAAAAGGCAGTATAAGGCAGTGTAAGAACTCTAAAAAGAGGTAGCTGTATTGACATTAGCAGCTAAAAACACTCTTAGATGGCGTATCCCATCTGCAGGTTGGCTGTAAACTGTGGCCACACACAGATGAGGAAGGCTTGGATCAAATTCCTTCATTGCTTACAGTTAGCTGAACTGAAAAAGATTGGCCGTGGTTTTTCACACAGCAGAACTGAAGTGTGAATGTGCATGCAAAACAGCAAAACAAATAAGGTGTGTTTCTGATACAGTATTGATAATACTAAGCTACTGCAGTGACTATTACACATGCTCTTTCTAACAGGCGACCATAAAAGGAGAGATGGTTGGTGCTATAGTAGCAACGAGACACTCAGCCTTTCTTTCTGTGATCTGGGTTGAACATTTATGATGATTGATCTGGGCCTTGACTGTAACTTCTCTGTGCAATGAAAAAGTCTACTGTACATTGTCTCTGGGGCACATTGTGTGAAATTGAATAGGGGGGCTGTAAAGTGGAACCAGAGACACTGACCTAAGCATGCCAAGTGTGTCCCTTATCTTCTACATTTCTGCTCAGTCCTTTTAAACCATTAAAACTCAAGGACAGCTCTATAGAGAGTGGTTACTCTCCTTTGTTTAGGGAAATGACGACTCTCTCTCAGTTACATTAGGGTAGCATGTTTAGGCTACAGTCAGTGAGATAACCCAGTCCTCCTCTCCACGCCCTGACAGTAAGAGTCGGGGAAAGAGTGAACACTCACAGGAGCAGCGTGGGCAGCCTCAGAGAGGCTGAGAGGAAGATCCTCCTCAGTTCTTGTTTTTTAACTCAAGGGCAGGTCGTTTCCCTCTGAGTGCTGCGCCCTCATAGCCATACATTGTGTAGTTTTATAACCTCTGTCTTCGACTTGACTCAGCTGGCTAGCTCTTCCAACGGAGCAAACCCGGAAAGTCATTCTGTACTCTTAACAAAATGCAGAATTTCGAAAAATATTACTGCATGAAATCCAGAGTTTGCATTAAAAAAAATACCCGTCTTAATTTCTGACCTGTGAAGTACTTTATCATTCTGACCCACTAACCTCTTCCTTCTCCTTGCTTGCCTGCCACGGCTATCCCCTATTCCCCGCTCCAGCCAGGAAGGGGCAATAGGGCACTGCTAATGTGCTTGGTGGGTCATTAATTCTTCGGATGGCCACGGGGGCAGCGTTGCAGACGAGCTTTGTTGTTTGATGTTGGGTGAATTGGTGGTGGGGAGGCAAAGCAGATGTTTGTGTTGGCTGGCGAGGGAAAGCAGTACACTTGATGCCAACCCAATCACCATCTCATGCTAGGCAGCAGCTGCCCAAATACCTTTCAGCCAAACTCTATAGCGACAACCACCATGGTGTATGGAGTATGGATACTTTAAGGACTAAATTGTGAAGTTTGCCTTTTTGTTCAAAGTCCAATTATTTATAGAGATTCAAACTAATTCACAACTCCGAAGGTGAACACTGATTCATATAAAACATACAGTCTGCTTGTCTGTATTCGTAATGTGCAGCTGATGTTCACAGCACTTTTTTTGCCTTTGAGAAAAGATTGGATTTAAAGAGGACACAGAGAAAAGGAGCCGGAGACTAACCCAGATTTTTTCGCTGGCCACTGTAAAAATATAACAATGTATGCGCATACATAGACCCCAGAACAAGGGCAGTTCATTTAACTCTCTCCTGCCTCTCCACTCAACTGATATGAGCCATTCATCACCACCCACCTCTCATATCTGTGTGCTGCAGAGAAAGGACAGTGTGAGTGTGAGTACGGGTGTGTGTGTCTGTGTGTGTGTGTGTCTGTGTGTGTGAGAAAACAGATTAAAGATAAATATCTTCTACGTAGCCCACACGTTTTGATCCCATTGTGGAAATCCTCCAGCATTTATTAGATTCAGACGGAGAGGAGTTTGTGTCCAGCTAACAGTCAGATTGTGCTGCCCTCTACTGCCCTTCTTATGAACATCTGGACACTGAACATCTGCTGAACCGAAAATAAACACTGCAAGCTTGAGGCCAACACTGTGCTTATATCTATTTACTAGTTGTCTGGTTTAAATTGTTTTTGTTATTTTCCCTGTTACTCACCAGCCATTCCTTCTTGATCTACATGTAATCCAGTGGCACGGCATGTTTTCAGTTTTGCTTCTGTAACCACATCTAAAAATGTAGTTTTGTTGAACAGCATGTGTAA
Source organism: Symphodus melops (assembly GCF_947650265.1). Lineage (NCBI taxonomy): Eukaryota > Metazoa > Chordata > Actinopteri > Labriformes > Labridae > Symphodus > Symphodus melops. The sequence goes on along the minus strand of NC_136707.1, from coordinate 18,381,946 downwards.
TAGCCTTCTCCAGTATACTCCTCGCTGACGCTGCCTTGTTCTAAATGTTAATCTCTTCTCTTTAGCTTGTACTTTACCAGAGCATTATTATTACATAAACATCCATAGCTTTAAAAAGCCCAATAAGATTCTTCAGAGGCATCTTAGAGTTCACATTTCCTGGTTAATTATTTCTTTAATGAGCATCAATGTTTCACTTAAAACAGAAACCTGAAATATCACTTGGAAAATATTTATCCAAAGCTGCTGCTTAATTGCATCCTCACCACCTTAATTACGCAGCGCTCGCCTCGCTCTGATGTGATGTTTTGGCTTCAAGATACAAAAGGCCGTTCAAAAAGGGCCATGCCCTAGATTAAAGATTTACTTCCCGCTCACTAATTGTCCCTCTCTGTATGATGCTGTACTTGCTTTATTTTTGGTAGCTGCCTTTAAAGATAACAAGAAGGCGGGAACGTGCGAGAAGAAAGAGCCATGTTGCCACGGCACTGGAAGATTTCTAATGCTGAATTATCATTGGCACATTCGTCACCTCTAACTTAGTGGGGGTGGAGCAAAGGTATCAAAGGAGGAACGTAATGAGGAGGACCCAGAGTAGACGGCAAGGTAACCGTGGTTACATGCGGTGCATTAATGTATGTAATCTGTTTCTGTCTGTGACAAGACAAGGACATGTAGCGTGCTAATTAAAGAAACCTTTCAGGGCTCCTCGCTTAGACACAGGTCATATCTCATTAATGATGGTCTCAGTGCATGGGGAGTCATTCATTACCGGCCATTTGGAGGCAAAAAAGGAGGATGTGGGGATGGAGGGAACTCCTCTTTGCATATACAGTACAACCATGGTAGCTAGGAGGTATTTCCTCAGAGGAAAACATAGCGGGCTGAATTAGATCTTTAACATGTTAAAGATAGTTAGAGAATTAAAAGAAAAAAAAAGGCTAATTGCAGAATTGAAATGTGCAGTTCACTTTTCAGTCCAGAGGGACAAGATGAAATATTGTATTAAAAAAGAGTGAAGACCGACCTTCTTCAAAAACAGTAATTTCTATTTATTAAATGAAAAAGTATTTACAGGAAAAACAAAATCAATGGCAGGTTCATGTCATGAAAATCACTCGATACAAAAAAATAAATCACCGAAGGAAAAAAAAACACATTGCTTTCATATTTGACACACCAGTCTGAAAAAAATAAAAAAAATAAAAGATGAAACGGCCGATCTCAGTCCTGAATGAGGGCTCTGCTGTGACACTGATCCTGCACGTGCAGCCTCATCCTCAGTGTTTGTACCTGGATGTTCAGTGCACGGGGACACATGGACAGCTTCCAATGAGTGGTAAGTGCAAAGGCAGAACGTTTGCCTGCAATTGGTAGCTCCAGTAGAATAAAATAAAAACAAATGACAAAAACCTTGGTCTTGGACTGAAAAAAAAAAAAAACTTTTCCTTACTCAAATCCATCGTGCAGTAGCCCTCTATATAACAAAAGGAAGATCGGTCAATCTAAGGGGTTTGAAAAGTGATGGACCTCATTGGGGGGTATGTGTAGTTTCCTCTTTGTGGCCACGAGAGGTTGGTTATTTTGTAAACTTGTCTGTTATTCAATTATCAAACTATTTCTTTAACTTCGACTAGTTTAGTTATGCATTTTAAATTCTTCCCCGATCACGCCGTTATTTAACTTTGTTCTGTCATGATTGATTGGGGCGTGAATCAAATTCACCTTGGAGAAAAGACACGACAGATGTCATGTCAAGGAAATAAGGATCTGAGGCTGCTTCCTGTCTGAGGTCAATGTGACAGAAACAGCATCACATCTGAAAGGGGAAGTCATGATATAGCTTCGTTCCTTTGGTTGATTAGAAGTAAGAGACGACTTTTTCTCATGTCACCAGCTCGTGTTGTCATTCGTTGATCATGAGAGGAACGTTTGGGTTGTTTTAAGGTTACACACACACACAAAAAAAAAAGAGATTCTGAGTAGACTCCATGTTTGAGAGGATTTTAAATATAGAATTGTTAGCTAAAAGCAACACTGATGCATAGGTCAGGTCACACAATCAATCGACTATGTGGGTGTTTTAAATTGTAACCAGTAGCAGGAACAATAAACAACCTCACTGCCTGTTAAACACGGGATCAATGACCCCAGTTTCTAAATAAGCAAACCTGTTCCAAAATCTATTCAACTTTTGTGTAGGTCTATTAAAAAAAATTGCGATCCACGCTAAAACCAAATCTACAGCCTCACCCTCCACTACAAATGGGCTAAAAAAAAAAAAAAAGTCTATTGTAAAGATTTTCAAACACTCTTCACTAACGGGAAACAGGAAAGAAGTCGTGTTCGCGCTCATGGCTTCTACGTGTCCCGAAAGAAGGAGTCCCTGTCTGAGAGTGAAAGCAAACGAGCAGTCAAAGACGAGTGCAAATCCTCCCTGAGACAGAGTCCATGTACTGACACACAGACATCAGATTCAGCATCATAGTCCAAGTACCCTACTAGGAGACTAAACGAGTCACACTGACCATCCTAGACATGCATTTGGTGCATGACCAGCAGCTGCAGTAGCACTGTTTTCAAGACAACATTTAAGACAAAAACACAGGGATTCAACAGTCAGCCGGTCACAGAGCGGCTCGAAGAGCAGTGTGTGAAGCAGACTGGTCGAACACCAAGTGGATCACAAAAAACGTTGACGTTGATCACACATTTATTATTGCTAAAACGGTTATCATTTGGATTTCTTTGAACGATGAACCCCCTGGAGATACCTGACCAGGAGCTGGCCTCCATCCACAGCTATGCCGAGCTGTGAGAGATCATCGTAAGTGGAGATGGATGGGAAGAGCTGAGTGAAGTGAATCAGCGTGTGATGCTGCGAAGCGGCTCCTCTGGTGGGCAAAAAAAGGGAGACTGAAAGAGTTGTCATGTGTCTCTGACGTGACCTCTGCTCTGCAGGCTCTGGAAGTGGGCGTGCCTTAGGATGCGGTTGATCTGTTGGTAGGACACCGGGTTTGTGGAGCCGGACAGTTCTGAGGGGTCGTTGGCGCTGAGGGGACTGCACGGGCCAACAGCGCAGCGACTGCTGCAGCTCCCAGCCGCATGTTCAGGACTGCTTATGCTGCTGCTGCTCTCACTGTTGGAGGACTGAAATGCAGACATGTAAGCAGTGAGCTAGCCAGACACGACCATCACTGTTATGTGACGTGAAACTCAAAACTTTGCTAAAGAGCATGCTAGCTTTATGAGGTATCTGCACCAAAACAAGCTTCCCAACTGGGACTGGGAATTTGGATTCATCCCATATCCTCTCATGGTTTGTTTCTTCCGCTGTAAATCTACAAAAATGTTCCCCCTAAGGGTTCAAAGTTCAAACTCTTGCGCACCTGTATACAAGGCATGAGAGCAGAACAGAATTAGCTGAGGGATTTTGCAACAGTCGATGATCATTTTCGTCTGAAATACAAAGTCGGATCTATTTAGTCAGTCAGTAGTTGGACTTGAAATGAAAAATGTTCTCCAAAGGTATCTACGTGCTAAAGTAAACTACTTTGGCAACTGTGATAAGTATTCACATCGGCATGCGAGGGTGGATGTGTGATTTTAACAGATACGTTAAGTGTTGCCACACCAGTCGTAGGATGTAACTTTTTTCAATTTCTCACATATAACATCTTACAGCAGTATCAGTGTTCACTAATCACTAGTTTCTTTTTGTGTGATCAGATGAGGCATGTAAGAGTGTTTTATGACTGGACATCTGAAATTAAAACCAATCTGTAAGAACTACAGTATGACTGAAAAGTAATGTGATCCCAGTTGCGAATGCATTTACACAAACTGTCTTTCTGAAAATCTGTTAAAAGAGTTTCTGCAGAAGAGTGCCGTTCCCTTTGACATGTTTGTTTGTACCTCAGAGTCCCAGGCGTCCCGGCCTGGCTCAGGAGACAGAGGGTGACCTCTGCTCTGCCTTTTGGCTTGTGGCACCAGGTGGCCCGTCTCCTCATCACCGCGCTGCCGTTTCCTGTTCGGGTGCAAACATCCACAGATATTTAAAAAAAAAACTCACACTGAAATACTTCATCTGCCCCATACTGTATGTAAATCACGCATAGATGCCACCCTAATTTGAGCACCTGTTATTTGCCTTTGTTTAATCTAACAATGGTTTTATCTTACGTCAGTACTCAACATTTAAATGGCTGCTGCAGGCGGTCAACAAAGGCCAGTCACGTCGCTGAATCACACCCCGCTATATAAAACATCACATATTGCAGGCCTTGCTTACCTGCTTTCAGTCAACATATGATGACAATGACTCGATCTCGATGGATGTATGTTGTGTTTGTTGAACCAAACTGGAGGTCCCAAGTGCTTGATCTTCACGACTTGTCAAAGTTGATCCTCTTCTGTCACTCGATGGCCTATCACCGAGTTAGCAAACCTGCAACGCTTACTAGCTCATCATGCTGATACCCATGTCCATCCAGGCAATGCTAACATAATAACCTGATATAATTAGTAACAGTGGCAGTTTATGTAATTGGCTTTTAGACTGCTTACAGACTGGGCGTCGACGAGCTAGCGTTAAGCTGGCTATCAGTTACTGAACAGGCTATTCTCAAACGCTTTGACGTAATTTACAAGCTAACGTCACCGCCAGCTAACCTTTCGGCTTAATTATTTTAACGATTTGTCAACAGAACAAAACACATATCAAGCTTAGTTTCTCTGACATAAATAATCTGACAGCCACCGTGTCAGGCGCTGAGCGAAAATACACTTGTTTGGTTTATCCTAGCTAGCTTTGTCAGTAAAAAAGCTTCAACCACAGCTAACAACCGCGGCTGTTATGTTTACATGGCTCTGCGCCTGCGCGAAGACCTCCGACGGTGCTTTTAATGACTTTCGGAAAAGATATAGACATTTGTGCTTGTTAGAGATTTTTCAGTAGACAACTTTTATGTTGGACTTTATTTGCAACTCATAGATAGTCGTCATTTTCATGGTGACCGATGTTAATGACAAAAGTGATAATCTTTTTTATGAAGGCTCCATCAAGTCTGTTGTATACATGTAGACTATTGCCGGTTCGACATAAAAAAAGCTAAAATGTACGAGTAAGACCTAAAGGCAACATACGTAACAGCACAGACGCAGATTTTATGGAATAAAAAACAGTTTTAGTAACTCATTTGTTGGATGATTTGTTCATCAACATTACCTTTATTTAGTAGTTTGTGTTTTAAAACATTTATTTTCTCCTAATGGGCAAACATTGCCTCTTAATTATTAGTTTAATTACACCAAAAGACGTCGCTGTTTGCAATGCGTTTATTCGTAATAGTTTAAGTAGGCCTAGTATTGATCCAAGGATTTAAAATAACTAACATAGCCTCCAAAATAACATATTTATGTTTACCAGTAATGGCTGCAGGTCTCGTCATTAAAAAACGATTGTAGCAATTTAATACCAACGTATAACACCATATCCAGGACCATGCGTTAAATAGCCTATATGTTATACAGGAGATAAAAAGCTACAGGCCTACATGAAACGTCCAATCCGACCGAATTGTTGACATTTTCAACCCGGAAGTTACACCCTGTAGTGCAGCATTTCCAGCCAGCCAATAGTGGAAAAAAAAAGAAAAACGCCTCCGCCAATGAGTCAAGCGAAGGAAGGAGGTGAGATTAACAGGGATTCTTAGCAGCAGCGGTCCTGTTGGGATAAAGGGAAACAACAGCAATGGGCAGCACCGACTCCAAACTGAACTTCAGGAAAGCAGTGATTCAGCTGACAACCAAAACACAGGTATGTATTTATTCGGGTTATTATGGGAGAAAGATGGTGATGACAACGAGCGCACTGGAGAGCATCCCCGAGATATGTGATTACGTGTATGATGTGGAAGAAGGAAAACAATCCGTTATTTGTTGCATTGGGCATACAACAATACAAATGCATTCATTTTGTATGATCGACATGTTCAAGGTAGATTTCAAATGACTGCATGCACCGTATGGCTGTATATCGTGTTTGTCATTTAAACTGATGGATTAAATGATGACGGATTTCGTAATACAGATTACCAAAAACCTTTAATCAACTGCATTTGGTATTAGTTCTGACGACAAGAAAAAATAACGGCGTTGTTAAATCAAAAGCTGATGACGTAGGTCTGAAAATGACCACATTTGCAGATGCGGCAGGTGCACTGTGCTGAGATCATTGTGCTAGATAATGCTTATTCACCGATACTAGTAGTAGAGCTTGTGTTTACATTGCCATTAGAGCATGCGGGGTTGCTGGAGGATTAAACAATCACGGATATAGTATGATGTATGGTGTAAAATGACTTTTTAACGCACTGCAAGATCAATAAGGCAATTGTATCTGAAGTTCCACGAATGTAAAATGCTCCATTTGGCTCAGATGGAAGATAAATGACAAGAAAACATGTTTTCTCCAGCCAGTGGAAGCCACAGACGATGCCTTCTGGGACCAGTTCTGGGCAGACACCACCACCACGGTCCAGGATGTTTTTGCACTGGTGCCAGCTGCAGAGATAAGAGCTGTTAGAGAGGAGTCTCCCTCAAATTTAGCAACCCTCTGCTATAAGGTACACACTGTTTGAACTGTCGATGCATAATTGATGCAAAACATGTTGATAAGATTTTACATGGGGATGTCACTTATTTTTTAGGCTGCATTTGGAAGAAATGTTTAAAAATACTGCATGGGTTAGACTTTTGATTGTCAACTAAAGCCCAGCACAAGTGTCAGTCTGTTATTAGCATGGCACTGCTCTATGCTTTCAGATGAGGGAAGAAGTGAGTCAACACCCACTCCTTTCCCTTCGCTACCCCTTCTCTTGGTCCCGGCTTCCGTTTGAAGCTGCCTATCAGAAACAAAGCAGACATGCTGTGTACTTACGGCATAATCAAATAAAGAGGGAGAGACAAGAGCCCTTTAAGCTGAGCAGATTCAGAGGGGGGAGACCTATTTTAGACAGAGTAAATCAAGTACAGTTCTCTGGTTCTCATTGTCAAAATATACTGATTACTAATAGAACAATGAGGAGTACATTTCAAGTAGAAACAGTGATTACTATTGGATTTTCATTTTCCAGAACTTTTACTGTCTAGTCATAATTAAAATGGAACAATAAGTGTTTCAAAGATGTTTGTCTTATTCCTAATTCAATGACTGAGAAAAAAATGGTAAGAATACAGAACTGCTTTAGCAACAGACTGGGCTATTAAAATGTCAAAAAATAACGAAGATTTTGAGAGTGAATTAAAATGATCACACAGTGTGATTGCCTCACTCTTATGTACTTCCAAATCCGGCTTTTTTGTCTCCCTATAGGCTGTCGAGAAGCTTGTACAGGGTGCAGAGTCCGGTTGCCCAACCGAGAGGGAGAAGCTGGTGATCCTTAATAGCACTCGTATCCTCACCCGCATCCTTCCTTACATCTTTGAGGACCAGGACTGGAGGGGGTTCTTCTGGTCCACGGTGCCCGGAGCTGGCCGGGCTGGGGTGAGTTTTGGAACGGGAAATAAAAAAGCAATAAGACGGAGCCACATAAAACAGCAATGAACGCTTCATGTATTTCATCATGATCCATCTATTCCAGACAGATGAGCTGGACGATGACGATGGAGCTCGACCGTTGGCTGAGTCGCTGCTTCTGTCAATCGCTGACCTGTTCTTCTGCCCTGACTTCACAGTGCACAGTCATAAGAGAGGCCCTGTGAGTAACCTCTGTCCCATTAATCTGCAACTGTCACCTGAATGAACAATTTCAAAGGAACAATCTGGTTGCTGAGAACTGACTTGCTGACAGTTTAAATGATGCTTTGAGATTTGTTTTATTGTGTTTTGTGCCTTGAATTTTATTTTAGATGTGACATTTTTTTTAAATGTGAAACTTTGATGTTTTTTATGCGGCCTTCTTGGCCAGGACAAACTTAGACCAGAGATTATTTTTTTTATCTCAATGGGAATTTTCCTGGTAAAATAAAAGGTTTATAAAAATAAAATAATATATGACCACACAGCACAAAGGATAACTGCTCACACAGCTGAAAAGTACTGACATTTTTATGGTTGTTTTTAGGGCATTTTTTAAGGACATGGTTTCCTTCTTCCTGGTCTAAAGTTGCCAAACTTACCTGTCAAGTTTTTTTTCTGAAAGAACATAATATGAGATCATGATTGATGACACTGTCAGCCTTACCAGGAAGAATTCCTTGTCTCCCATGAGCTAGAAAGGAATGCTGCATGTCAGCATCTAACTTTTCAGCTCCCAGGAAGTGTTCTGCACTGGTTTTAACTTCTAATTTTCATCTTTAAGCCCATATATCATCATAAGTCCTTCCAAAGGAACATTCAGAAAATGTAATAAAGGTATTATCTGCTGATAATTGACACTCAAAGTACAGTATTATTAACAATTAAGTTTAAAAAAAAAAAAAGAAAATAAAGAGAGAGAGAGATGCAGAAAAATGATGAACAAACCGACCAACAGAGCAACAACAACAGCTAATACCGATTTAAAGCTACAGTGCCAATAATAATGAGGAAATAACAGGTGTAATATGAGCAATAACAGCAAGTAGCAGGAAGTATTGATAATAGACAGATCAGCATTAAAACTTATGATAATAATAGAGGTATGACAAATAAAAGTGGTCATATCTATCTAAAACATGTTGAGAAATCTTATTTTTGTACTTGAAATATTTTAGAAAATTATTATTGAATGTTTTTGTGGATACTTCCAGGACTCAGTGGAGAACATGCAGTCTATAGACAGCTGTGAGTACATCTGGGAGGCAGGTGTAGGCTTTGCACAGTCTCCACCTCTAAACTACATCCATGATCTGAATAGGTGAGTCAGCCTCACTCTTCAAGATCTGCATCTTAAACAATACTTTCTGTGATTGTTTTTTTTTTTTTTTACATTGGACTTACTCTTCTGTCAATTTACCACTCCGTCTTCTTCTTCTATTTCTCCTTCTCACACTGGTGCTCTGCAGGACAGAGTTGCTCAGGTTGTTACTAACCTGCTTCTCTGAGGCCATGTACCTGCCGCCAACAACGGACACAGGCGTCCTCAACCCTTGGGTGACGTTCTTCTGCTCCACAGAGAATAGGTAATGTGTAAATGTGGACACACCCATTAATGTATTGTCAAAACACATACCAGTTTAGGTGTAAACATCAGTGAGGGAGTGATTCTTTCACAAACAAATCTGCTACCTGCTATCTTATCGTTTTCATCTCAGAGGGAGTTTGCTCAGTTGTCATGGAGATGGTTCATGGCTTAGTTGTTAGTGAGCTAAAGCATGTAGGTGGACCTTATTTTTCTTCTTTTTGTTAAACTACAATGTCCAGAGTCAATAATTCTCTTCCATTTTTGCATTTGATTCCTCCTTGTGTATTCCAACTCTGATTTCTATATTTAAGTGCTTCAATAGCTGCATACAAGGATTACAAAAATCTTCTTTGCCTGAATGTAATACAAGAGTTGAAAAGGCGACAGTTGACACACGTGCAGATGATGAGCTAACATTGTCTTCATGTCTTTGTCTCTAGACATGCTCTGCCTCTGTTTACCTCCCTGCTCAATGTGGTGTGTGCCTATGATCCAGTGGGCTACGGCATCCCGTACAACCACCTGCTCTTCGCAGACTACAGGGAGCAGCTGGTGGAGCAGGCTGTGCAGATCCTCATTGTGACGCTGGAGCATGACGGAGGGGTTCCCAACCGCCCTCCATCCCCGTCCAGCATGGAGGAACAAGAGGTACAACACAAGGATCTTTTTGTATATTGATCTTAGAGAACGTTTTTAGTGCCACTCACAGAAAGGTTTCCATCTTTGTGCAGTCTACAGGCCCTGAAAACCTATTTGTGAATTACTTGTCAAGGATTCACAGGGAGGAGGTAATCTTATTATTTCCATTAAACGCATGAGGATCTTCACGATCGGATGTCCAAAGCCTGACTTCATCTCTTCCTCTCCAGGACTTTGACTTCATATTGAAAGGCCTCGCTCGTCTGCTGACCAACCCTCTGACCCAGACCTACCTGCCCCACTCTACCAAGAAGATCCAGTTCCACCAAGAGCTGTTGGTGCTCTTCTGGAAGCTCTGTGACTTCAATAAGGTTGGAATGAAGGACTAAAAGGCAGAGTGTGGATTTAAGAGTGTGTGCTATTAATCAACAAAATCCTACTCGTGTTCCCTTGACAGAAGTTCCTGTTTTTTGTCCTGAAAAGTAGCGATGTGCTCGACATTCTGGTTCCTATACTCTTCTACCTGAATGATGCCAGAGCAGATCAGTGTGAGTCTCACACCTGTTTCGTTAGCTTCCTTGCACTAAATAGGCTTCCTTGAGGCTTATGCATTCTTGACTGATGGCGTGTTATATCCTTGGTTGCAGCCCGAGTGGGACTCATGCACATTGGCGTGTTTATTTTGCTGCTGCTGAGCGGCGAGAGGAACTTTGGCGTCCGTTTGAATAAACCCTACTCCGTCCATGTGCCCATGGACATCCCTGTGTTCACAGGCACTCATGCTGACCTGCTTATAGTGGTGAGATCTCCCCCACATGATGTTATTTGAAAAGTCCTGTATTGCTTCCTAGCATATAATTCTCATAGCAGTCACTTGTATTTGTTTCGCAGGTCTTTCACAAGATTGTCACCACAGGCCACCAGCGACTGCAGCCACTGTTTGACTGCCTGCTCACAATCATTGTAAATGGTGAATATCTTTATGCTACCTGCCTGTCTGTATCTTATGTCTAATATGTTTTCTCTTTAAAAAATACTGTATATGCCACCTAATCAAAGCACAATTCCATTTCTTCTAAATATATCCTCTACCTCTGCAGTATCTCCATATTTAAAGAGCCTCTCCATGGTGGCAGCCAATAAACTGCTCCACCTGCTGGAAGCCTTCTCCACCAGCTGGTTCCTGTTCTCTGCAGCCCAGAATCATCACCTTGTATTTTTCCTTCTTGAGGCATTCAACAATATTATCCAGTACCAGTTTGATGGTAAGGCACAGCTGATTTTTAACAGAGTAAATCAGAAAGCTTTCTCTACGTGTGTTGATGTTCAAGGTGTACCAACTGAATCTGCTTCTATTTCTCTCCCTTCAAGGAAACTGCAACTTAGTGTACGCCATCATCCGCAAACGCAACGTTTTCCACCAGTTGGCAAATCTGCCGTCTGATCCGGCTTCCATACAAAAGGCCTTACAGAGAAAGAGGAAATCCCCAGATGTGATTTCGCGCACCAGCTCCCAGGAGACCGTGTCCATGGAGGGTTCTCACCCTGCTGTGCCGGCAGAGCCTGGCACACTGAAGACCAGTCTGGTCGCTATACCAGGTACTGACTTCGGCATATCTGCCATGTGGAGGTTACTGATTGAATGTCTAACTGGCTCACTTGTCACCTTACTGTACTCTTTTTCTCTACAATTCTCCGTTGGCATATTTGTTTTTTAATTATATTGGAATATGAAATGGGTTGAAAATGGAAGTGAACCAATAGATGTTTTTGAGAAAGTCTGTTGTAAAGATATCCCATTAAAATCCCACTTCATAGTATTTTAAAGGATAAGGTTAAAGAAATGGACTTACTAACATACATATTTCTATTTGCATTTTTTCTACATAAGGCAGAAATAGATTTGCGTAAGAATGTCTTTTTTAAAGTCTGGTCAAGACTATATCCTGGAATATTTCTCCTAAATATGGTATTTTTACGTTTTCAGCCATAGACAAACTGACTGAGAAGTCCCAAGTATCAGAAGATGGCACCATGGTGTCAGTTCCAAAGACAGACTCCCTACAGGCAGCCCAGCCGGACCAAAGTGCAGCTGCTGGGACCAGTGACACAGAGTCAAACTCAGGCAGAGACAATGAAGTGAGTGTCCGTGTCAGGGTGTGTGCAGGTTTTTTTTTTTTATATGCATGTTTTTAAATCTATTTCTTGACATTCTCAGGATGTTTTCTACACTGAAGCAGAAATGGAGAGAAGACGTTTGTCAAGTGCGTCTTCAACATCGTTTTGGGCTCCCACACCAGAATGGGTCAGCAACTTCTTTTACCCTGAGTTAGTCCTACAGCTTTCAAACACATGACACATATGGGACGACCTTTTAGCTGATTTTGATTCTCTATTTTTGTCCCAGGTCCACTCCTGGAAGTGTAAACTCCCCCTGCAGACTATCATGCGACTTCTGCAAGTGCTAGTTCCCCAGGTGGAGAAGATCTGCATCGACAAGTATGGAAACATGCCTGATCCCATTTTTGTCTGCATGTAAAAATGGTTAATGGACTTGAGGTTGTATAGTGCTTTTCTAGTCCTGTTACTACTCAAAGCGTTTTTACATCGCAGGTCACACCTTTACCTTCACACACTGGCGGCAAAGGTTGCTATTTAAAGTGACATATTATACATTACCAACAAAGCAGTGGGAGGGTTAAGAGGGGACCAACTACCAACTGAGCCACGGATGTGAAATATTCAGATTGTTTTTTTTTTTCTCTAAATACGTTTTGTTTCTCCACAGGGGTCTGACAGATGAATCAGAGATCCTGAAGTTTCTCCAGCATGGCACATTAGTTGGCCTGCTGCCAGTCCCTCACCCTATCCTCATCAGAAAGTATCAAGCCAACGCGGGCACTGCCATGTGGTTTCGTACCTACATGTGGGGTGTTGTGTACTTGCGGTGAGTGAGTCATAAAAGTGGAGTACTTTGCACACAGCTGTCTTTCCAAACTACCAAAGACTAACCTCTTTTTTTTCTGGTTGTCTAGTAATGTGGACCCTCCTATCTGGTACGACACTGACGTCCGCCTTTTCGAGATTCAGAGGATGTAAGGCGAAGACTGAAACCAAGATTGTTCAACTCCAAAGTTCCTCTTCTCTTCAGTATCTGCTGGGTTTTCCAGGAAATTTCACTGTGTTTGACTTGCCTCCGTTATCACCTTTGAATTATAGAAAAAAATGAGATAAGATGGAAGATGATTGAATTATTAACACTGTCCATACACAACTGTTTGTACATTTCTTTTCACCTCAAGACCGTAGAATGTCCGTTGATGCACTGAGATGAGCATCTCTTGAAGGCTGAGGCTCTCGTTTTGGCCGCAAACAAGAGAAATATTGTTCAACCTATCAGAGGGAATAATCAAAGATGATGTGATGCTTTCTAGCAGAGGCTTGTGACATATCTTGGACGGCACATTTTTGGTGTTTCACATTAGTCGTATACTTGCCATGCTTTAAAGTGAACTTGCACTCTTTCTGAGTCGTCTGTTATTATGGTTGTAGTTTGTAGCGATGTAACTCTACTGGATTTTGGAGACAATAATACAGATTGTATGTTTTTATGTATCAGGCCAGGTGAACGTTTTGTCCTGACTGGCTTTGCTTTCGATGCTAAATGTTAAAGTGTATTTTCCTTAAATTATCCTGAAAAATATATTATGCATCTGTGAATTCTGTTTGTCAAGTTACTGAAATGTACTCCTTAACACTTTCATGAATTATAAAGAGAAAAGGCCACTAGTTATTTTAAGCACAACCACAAGTCTGAAAGACACAAATGCAGAAGCAGGCCTTAATAACATGCATAATATATGGAAAGATGGTAGATCTGCCTCAAACGATGGCTCCCACACTTCATACAATCCAGTCCAACATGGACTCAAACATTTTGCTTCTAACCAAACCCCATAGCGGACCTACCAGGCCCCTATTTGTAAACAACGGAGAGCTAAAGATTAAAGAAGTAACAGTCAAATTAAACCAACACAATCATTTGAAATAGCCTTTATAATGGCTTAATACTTTCCAATCTAAAGCCGAGCCAAAATATGCTGTGCTGAGTAAAAGCTGTCATTATGCACTGTGACCACTAGATGTCACTGTGTCCCTCTGAAGCAATCAGGAACAGGTCTGACTGAACGATCGTCCAGTGATTGTCTCAAGTCCATCGACAGAAGAACCTCAAGAGGGGTCACACAAAACTATTATGAAAGATTTAACTGGACTTATATTATAGGCTTTTAAGTGTTAGAGAGTGGGTACATTTTAACTCCTTGAAATATGAATACTAAATCGATTTAGAAAGAAACGCGTGTTAATCCACACTGAATTGAATTGCCCCCCTGCAGATTGATTTAATTGTAGCAAAGTTTTGAAAGCTAGCCCTTTAAACTATTTGTTATGACTCCTATTTTAAAAGACTCAGTAATTCTGAATCTTTGTCCAAAACAGACATCCAGTATTCGATGGTTGTATTGCATGACCTTGTAATGAAAATATGAGGAGTGCAAAAGCAACAAAAACATCTACATAATTTATTTTTAATTGATCAAGTTAAATTATAAAATGTAATACAAAAATAACTCCGTACTGAATTACTCTGTATGCTAAAATATAAAAAATAATGTCCATCTAAGAATATGAGTACACCTCAAAGAGGCTGGCAACAGAGTGCATGCGGTAGAAGATTCCAAAAGGAAGCCCAATATTGACGATAGCAGCCCACATGCTGAATGTGTAGAACTTTATCTCGGTGTGATGATCAAACTGGGGGCGGGCACCGAAGGCAGGCATGATCCACAGCTGTCAAAACAGAATATGTGAGTAAAACTCATGGATCATTGGTTTGTGACAACCAAAGAGAAAAGGGGGAAGGGGGGGGGGGGAGCATAAAGTCAACTTACAATGACGTTAGCGAGCAGCAGAAAGGCAGAGACTTCCTTGAGTATAGTCGAGAGTCGGTAGTTGGACTTATTACTATATGTAACAGTGCTCATCTCTGTGTGTTCCTGGAAGGCGTGGGCGCTTGTGTGCAGAGCTGCTTTCTGCATCACGTGAAAAGGCTCCCGATTGAGGCCTTCGATGATGAAGTAGTTCTGCAGGCCGAGCTGGAGCACAGTCAGCACAGCCCAGGACAGGTTGAGGGTCTTCAAGTAGCCTGGGGCCCCAGTCGCCACAAGAGCCACGATGCTGAAGTAGCTGATGAAGAACTGGCCAAGGGAGGCTCCAACCAGCAGCCCCACGTCCAGGTTGCGAGTGGGGTTCTTCTCCGACACGCGCTCCCTGTGGTCCAGTCTGTAGACGATGCAGCCAATCACAGAGGCGAGGGACATCAGACTCACTATCACTATATTCATGATAAAATGAACAAGCAGGGCCCCATTTCTTTTTTCCTTATCCTCTGTTAGCATGTCCACCTCATACATTATGAATGTGACAAGTCCTGCGACAACTAAGAGAATTCCCATCAAAGGTCCTAAACACACTTCCTTGGGATGACATTTGACATGATGGTGGATGTTGTCCTCGACAAGCCGGCCAACGTTTTTCCACATGACATAGGCCAACGCCGAAGCAAAGAGGCTGTATTCCATGTTGAAGGGGTACAGGTAGTAGAAGGCCTCTTTGAAGGTGTCACACGCTAAGTGGCTGCATTTACACTTTTCTCCATAGCTGGCTGATTAAGAAAGAACAGTTTGAGTTACTCTCCCCATTCATGAATAAATGAGACTAGAATTAAAAAAAAATATTCAGTTGTTACGTACCTCTGTACACTTTGTGTGAGACATTTACATACAGATCAGGAATCTCGGTTTGGTGAAGCGATTCCTCCATCACGGCTGCCATCCACACAACCAGGCTTGTTGAAAGCGTAAGAGTGAGTCCATACCTGCAAGTAAAAACGAAAACCAGTTCTTAATCTTCGATATGACTTTTTCAATACCACAACACAAACAGAAGTCCTACACGCACAATACTCTTCACACTGTTGAAATTGCCCAACTAAATTTCAGCACTGAAACATTGCCAGTGTTGTTTTTTGTCATAGCATAGACAGTGTGCAGCAGTTTGCTTGCAGTTTTTGATGAATTCATTCCTCTCCTATGCACCAATGTTACAAAGAAAGACGTAGCCATTTTTTTCCCTTCTTCTGTTCTTTAAATTAGTATCCTAGACATTAACCTGACTTTCGCATCTTTGCGAGATACCACAAGGACCTGGCAAACTTCAGCATGTCCCATCTCTGCTCTCTGCATCACAGCAGCTTTTAGTTAAAAATATGAGGGGTTTTATTTATATTGTCAGTCATTGAACACCATGACATTGTATTGTCTTAAAACAAGAGGTTAAGATCAATTTGATTCAAAAACATTGACAACCTTGCATGCAAAAGTCAACGCATGAGGGTCCTACAACATTAAAATATATTTTTACAAGTGAAAAGAGAATAAGTTACCTCGTGAAATTGGTGTGAAGATGCACACAATCCTTTGCATGAATCCAGAAGAAGAAGGTCTAAAAAAATACATGTTTTAAACGTTTTTCTAAATGATCACAAGACTGCATTTTCTTGCAATGACACACTTAACTGCAACAACCTGCACAAACAAAAACACTGCTTGCACAACAGGGAAGGCCACTGTCACAGCAGAGGCACAGTGAAGGTAGCCCACATAGGTGGCAACCTTGAAGATGTCCATGAGGAGACTGAGAAGACCAAACAGCAAAAATCCAGCTGGAACAGAAAACATTGAAGCGAATAAAATAGATGAGAACCATCCTTGACAAAGAAACAGCAAGTCAGAGTTCTCACCTCGGAGCCACACGGGGCAAGCATGGCTATCTTCGAGCATGATCGCTTGGTCCTTCCGAGAGGTGACAGCTATGTAAAACAGCATCCACGACATTGTGAGGAGGAAGAGAACGATGAGGAAGACCTGCCTGTGCACAGCAGTAATGGCCACACTGTTGAAGGCACTGCCGCTGACCAGAGCACAGCCCAGGATCAGGATGTTGATGCAGATGATGTCAGACAGAAGCCATCCCCCCCTATGGTGCGCCCTCTCCATTACGGCCTCCACATGGTGAACATGCTCTCTGGCTGCCTCCAAACTCGGTGGATGTGAAGGACTGGGCACATGTTGGATGTTGTCCATCTGTGCTGCAATATCAATGTTAGACAGATGCCCCTCTACAACATCATTAGGTGTTTTTCTGCAGAGAACAGAGAAGGCCCAAATCACCTATAGCGGTTAGGTCATGTCCCATGTACGAGGCTATGGTCCTCCAAGTGGGCATAGGTTCAAGTCCCACCTGTTGCTCCTTTTCCACATTTCATTTCTCTCCCCAGTCCCATCAAATACAGGTACACAGCCCCAAAATGAATGAAATAAATAAAAAGGGAGGGCTTAGCCCAGCTTTTCTATGTAAACCCATCATCCCTGGGTTTACCACATAATTGTCTGGGATGTTTTAGAAAGGGCTGGCTGACATCATTATTCACCTTGCACATATGGAGTCATCAGAATGCTGGACTAAGCCCCAGATCTCCACTGACTCAATACAGCCCCTTCATAACAAAAAGCATTACACAGCTGACAAAGAGTGACACTTCTCTAAACCGTTACATTTTGAAGAGAGAAAATGTAACACCACACATTTACCTAGGGAAAAGCTTGTTGCAAGTCCGGAGAATCTTTTGAGCTACAGATCTCATGGTGTCCCTCCCTCTGACCAAGCCTACTGAACGTCAGAAGAAAAAAAGGGCGCAACTTTTTATTCCTCTATCAGAAGTGTATCTGATTCTCTCATTCTGCCGGTCAGACTGCTCAGGCAGCTGCACACATGAGGTAGCCTAATCAGGTGTTAATTAGTTCAGCTGATCAGTTCCTCTGACGTCTCACCCCCGCCCCCTGCTTTTCAGTAGTTTAAATGCGCATTTCCCATCGGAACGTCCACGTGACTTCCCCTTTGGCAACGAATTTTACTGTGATTCCATGTAAACAACAAAGTTATCTGCATGCATCCATGCAGGCGACAGACTGCCTCAGGGGGAAAGTGAGCTCAAATTGAAGCATGGGGGTTTATTTGTTATGCATATGCTTCTTATCTGTTTCATGGAGCAAGACAACCACCTTTTCTCAGAAACAAACTGGTTCTGCTGACTTTTGACATTTTAGAATCCAAAAGCAAACCATTTCCTGAAGCTGGAAAAAAGCAGTGGCCTACATAAAAACCTGAATGATTCAAATGTTGATAGCATTTACTCTAACAAATGTACTTTATGAAGACATAAATGACTATTTAATGACAGTAAGGTATGGGTGTATCATGTAGTAGAGTATTTTATTGCACTTCTCTTTAAGTGTCATGTGGGACACTATGCTGTATCCATTTTTTTCCAGACCTCTATTTTTCACATTTAATTCTGTTTTACATCCGAAATAGATGTAATATGTTCTGAAGAAGTAAAGAGCCAACGTATTGAATTTTCTTCCTGTCCACACACACCTGCATACCATTGTACCAGAAGAAGGAATAAAACCCCAATCATCACACCATTAACATTCCTTATGCATTGTTTTCGATAAAAGGTCATGTTCAGTTTCTAGACTGACTTTAAAGTTACTGAGGGGCAAAAGAAGAAAAGAATAAATGTATAAAATAGTGTTTTTCAAATATGTCCCTGCAAATGTCAAAAATCAAAGTTGCTGATCCTTAGCGTAGAATCATTTACAAAACCTTCAGCACTTTGTCTAAGTCATTTACAATATCTGTAAAATATCTATGACTAGAAGAATGGGAGAAAGTGAGAACAACTTTAGGAGGGAGCACTGTAGATGCTCTCGATGTTTTGATGGTAAATTAAAAAGGGAAAAAGTCTTGTAGGAGAAGAGAACTTGTAGGTTTCTTATTAAGAACATGTAAATGTTTTACAGGTCATCCGCTTGAGCAGGTTGTTTTTGTCCGTCAGCAATTTTACAAGCTGTGTGCACTCGTGTTAGTCACACGGCTAAAAACAAAGGTCACCACAGTTTTGCCCGGTCCGTCAGAAACAGTCAAGATGCTGAAAAGTTCGCACCTCCTTCTCTTCTGTCTCTTTGGAGCAGGGAGTGCCCTGTACAAACAGTGGATTCCAGATACCAACTATGAGAATAAGACCAACTGGGACAAAAATGCTGTCCCATGTGGCAGTGACACAGTTCAGTTTCTAGCGCAGAGAAAAGTGTCTGTGTTTGTGGAGACAACGCACGCTGTACGGGAGATGAGGCTTCCATTGGATGGGGAGTTCATCCTGAATTCTGGAGCTGGATTTTTTGTTGTTAGCGGAGAAGAGCCAGGCTGTGGGGCGGGTGTCACGACAAAGTTCAAAGATTCAGAAGGTCTACAGTGGTTCAACCCAGCTCTGTGGCAGACGGCGGCAACTCTGGACGACCTGGAGCAAGGAAACGTCTTGTTCTCAGTCCATGAGGAGAGCGTACCATGCGAGTATGAGGATGTGGTATTCAAAGCCCGCTCCTCTTTCAGGGTAGACACCAGCTCGAGCCAGTCAAGCATTCCTGTAAGATCTGTGTACATGCTCATGCTAGGGAGGAGGTTCGAAATACCTTCAGAATTCTCCCAATATCTCAGCTCGCGCACAGGGAGGCTCCAGTTTCACGGATCTTCTGTTGTTGCTGTTGGAAGAGCAGCGTGTGGGGATCCTTCCGGCTGTGTCTGTGGAAATTCTGTAAACCGTAAGCGGATCTGTGACACTGTGACATGTGAGTCTTTGAGTTGTAAAACGCCTCTTTCCCCTGTCGGACACTGCTGTAAAGTTTGTGGTGCTATTGTCGATATCAAGTTCTCTGCTGATTTCAACCTGCAGACCTACAGGCAACGGATCCATCAGCTTTTTCTTATCCTGCCAAAATATAAATCCATCAAGCTGGGTTTGTCTAAAGTCGCCAAATCACAGCGATTGATGGGGATTGTCCCTTTTGGTACCACCTATGAGATCCAAGTAGTTATCCTGGATGGAGAGAAGGGAACACAGGCAGAAAATGTGGCCTGGGACATCGTCAAAGATGCCCGTTCTCATGGCTCTACCTTGGGAATCACTGGGGCTGAATTTCAAGCCTCCTCTGGGGGCAGCAGTGGTCAGTCTGGAAACAATGCTGGGGTTATTGTTGGAGCTGTGATTGGAGTTTTAATTTTGATTTCCCTGGTTGGTACATTGGCCGTCCTGGTTCGTAAAGGTTTTGTTCAAATGCCATCAATGCCTTCGATGCCTTCAATGCCTTCGATGCCTTCGATGCCTTCGATGCCTTCGATGCCTTCGATGCCTTCGATGCCTTCGATGCCATCTCTGAGCAGATTTAAGAGACACAGTGACATTGGCGAGCTCGGTGGGACCATTGATCATGGCTATGATAATCCCATGTTTGACAGGCCTAACATGATGCCAGATATCCCTGCTCTGTATGGGAATGAAACTAATTCTTCAATCTCAATGACACAGACAGGTGTGCACTTTGTGAATCCAGTTTATGATGAGAGTGAAACTGATTTCAATGCCTAAAAAAAATGTGATTGTAATGATTCCATACATTTCAACTCAAAGATTCTATGGAGCCTGTAAAACAACAAGCCTTCCTAAAGTTTTATGACAGTTCAGAAATGCACATAAACTTTTACAACCAAATCGACTTTAGACAAATAAAGTTGGTACTGGCTGACATTTGTGTACTTTTTTCCTCATTAAAATCACATCCAAGACCAATAAAGTTGCAGTAAAGTCTTATCACCTGCAGCTGCAGAGTTACAACTAGATGATAGTACATTTAATATGCATGTGAAAAAAACATGTGTATGTGCCTTAACTTTTCTACCTTGTAATTTAACCTTAACCATTGTTTTTACCAGATCGCAAAAGAGAACAGATTGTATTATAGATATATAAGAAAAATGAAACAAAGGCATCATTTTGCATCAAGCAGAGAAACCACATTATCTTTCTTGGACAGCCAGGTGACAACATATAAAGGCTCGATGAAATTAGCCCCGTACTTGTGGAGAAGCCTCATAGGACCAGTGACATCATAGAAAGACACAGTGCCTTTGAGGAAATCAATGTATAAACCAACTTTGGTGATATCAGAGACTTCCACACCTGTCTCCGCGCCATCATGCCAGGCGAAGAAACCTCTGCTGTTCCTTCCAACACACCAGGAAAAGTCATTCCCGGTGATGCAGCTCACGCTTTGCTCTCCCTTACGATCAATGCTCTTGTATGTGACCCCTAAGTGTGCACCCTCCCCGCTCAGCTCTGCTTCAATGTAGTGCCTCCCCAGGTAAAGGCTCTCCACAGTCATCGCCTGTCGCCAGTTCTCGAAGCGTGAAGGGTGATCAGGGTAGCTGTGCTGCCAGGGGCTGGTGTTGGTTAGCTTTCTGTTGTCTTCCTTTACGCGAAGGAAGTTGTGAGTAGTGTCTGGGTCAAAGGTCAAACTCCTTGTGTCTAAAATGAAAGGGGAATATAGTTTTAAAAAATCCAGATGATGTCAAATGAGCAAGCAGGTACGATTTGCCGTAAAGAAAAAAAACCTTAAAAAAGAGTACCAACATTTTAAAAAGTCATCTCGTGTCTCAGGATCAGGCAGGGATGAATCTGGAAGTTCTGGCATCAGAGATTTAGCACCTAGTTTATAATTTTGGAGAGAGAATATTTCATATTTTGATTAGACATTAAGGTTTCCTTGAAGTACTGAATATCATGGAGTAGAGCTAATAGGTTGAATGAAAGAAATCTCTGCCGACACCTCTGATTGGATAAGGAAAAGGATAAACTTTATTGATACCCCAATGGGGGAAATTTGGGTGTAACAATAGCTCCAAAAAACAGTAAAACAGGGAATATAAACAGCATCAAATAGCAAAAAGAAAAAAAGAACAGCTATGAGCCAGTTTACATTAATTAAATAAAGGGGTTAAAAAAAACAATAACAGTGAGCGGCGCTGGAAACGGAATTGGCTCTACAAAGGAACAGAGGGCTGACACGCTAAAATGGCAAAGCTGAAATAAGTAGATAGAATGATCATTCGTGGAATAAGACATGTCACTCGGTCCTGTCAAAACCACCGATGTAAAACTTGTGGTGGCCCTAAAGGAACACTCAGGTCAATAGAAAATCATGTGGGAAAAAAACGATATATTTTTAATATCTGCTACTCATCAGTTAAGTCATTGGTTGCCATCTTTTCTGCTGGGCCCCCCTTTGCCGGTGTAAAATATTTTCAATCTCCACCATTTTCACCAACTCATGAACGTACTAACACACACTAAACAGTGTTAGTAAAATAAATCCTATATCTTTAGACTTTATCTCAATCATTACAACAACTTAAACAACTTGGATTTGTCTTGAGCTACAGCTCTTCTGATTTCTGATATGCAGCTGTGAGACTGCCACTCTTCAATTTCAATTCAATTTCAAACTTTATCTGTATTTTATTTGTGCTGACTGGGGCAACTGCAGAAGAAACCTCTCACACAGTTATGACATGGCGAAAGGAAGAGGTGTTGTTCTGTGCATTACTCACTGCTGTAGAGTGGAAGCTGAGGGCTAACTATGACTCAGCATATTTTCTTCTTTGTTTTTGCAGTTGTGACGTCTGGCGTTGGTTCCTTGTTATCTTTACAATTAACCTCCTCTTACGTCCTCTTTAAAAAACTGTGCACTGCATTGTTAGCAGTGCAAAATAGTGTGAATCGATTTTATTTATAGCCTTGCTGCATTACCCTGTTATAACCTCGGGCCCCCTTTGGAAATAACTTCACTGAAATACTGTTTGTTATGTGGCGTGAGAAAGATCCCCAAAGTCAGTACTTTTTTTTTCTTAATGGGCCCATGTATGTCTGTACAGAATTTAGGGCTATTTATCTTATAGATTTGTTTTACTTTGTTGCCATGATTGAAGTGATAATCCTTTTGCAGACAGTGAGGTTGGCATATATGGACTGAAAGAGCTAAAAGAACAAATGTCACTGAATGAAGCAAAATTCTACATGTGGAGCAGGAAGGTTTATTTACTTACAACTTTTCCACGCCAAGTTCAGTTTTTCCTTGTAGGATGACAGAATCCGGTCACACAACTCCTGTGTTACATCAGCCACTACTTGAACATAAATGCTGGTCAAATGGTCCATGCGGTTGATGTATGTTGTTGGAAGACAAACATCTGTTAGTCCTTTCTTCCACTCCGAGTACTCCTAGAAGCAGATGACAAACAAAACATGCAACTCTTCTTCTCGGATCCCTGCATTTCTTTTTCTGTGATTACCTTAACCCTCGCTTTGTGTACATCAGGGGTGTCAAACTCCAGTCCTGGAGGGCCGGCTTCCTCAGACTGTTAGATGCCTCCCTTATCAGGCCTCTGCAGAGCTTGATGACAACACATTGGTTTAAATCAGGTGTGTTAGAGCAGGGAGACATCTAAAAGTCTGAGGAAGCCGGCCCTCGAGGACTGGAGTTTGACACCTGTAGTGTACATCATCAACAGACTGGCATCCAAAATAAACTGTCTCAGAGAACATCTTGTGATAATCTCAGCGTTACCTGCAGGAAGTCAACATCAGACTTGCACTTGGACAGTTTGTTCATTTGAGCAGCAGTTTTCATCAGCTCTGTTCTCCTCTGCTCCAGATGTGCCTGGATGCCCTCTGCCTGTTTGAGTGCCTGTCTCTTCTCTCCTTCCAGCACCTCCACCGCCCCTTTTCTGGCCTCGTCCACGGTCGTCTGCAGCTTTTTGAACTGCTCCTCAACAGTAACGAAAACCTCCTGCACTAACGACTGACAGGCCAAACAGGCCGGGGAAAAACAAGGACACACACAGTTAAAACAGAACATTACTGTTTAAACGAACGCATCATACTTTGCATCAACATACTGGAACATACTTTGATCAAGTTATTGTTGCTTTGCAGCTTTCCGATGGCTTTTTCAGCTGCTGCAGCACTCTGAGTGATCTCTTCTTGCTTCTTCTGCAGCTCTGCCTGCACAACAATTAACACAAACACACTGCAAAAGTTGTGAAAATTGAAAAATATGAAACAATTAAAGCAGTAAAATAAGGCCAAAACTAAAAGACCTCGATCTGTGCGCGTGCCTCCCCGACGGACGCAGCCGAGTGTCCCTGATGCACCTGTGTCTCACAATCTGGACACACACAGCAGCCATCCACCAGACAAAAGCGTTCGAGCGGAAGATGATGAAGCTCGCACGTCCTGCATTCGATGTTGTGGAGGGGATCGACCAGGCGATGGTTTTGAAATTTGGTGTTCTCCAGATGTGGCCTCAGATGTGCCTCGCAGTAAGACACCAGGCATGTCAGGCAGGATTTGAAGGCCTTGCTGGGGCTGTCCATGCAGGAGTCACACAACACGTCATGTGGTTGCAGGGTCTCAGACACTTTGACGTTAGGATCCCTGGGTTCCTCCTCTACGTCTTTATTGTGCTCACCCTCCTTCAGAGTCTCCTCATTAGTGCTGCTGAGAGTTGCCATGTCTGAGAGTGTTCACCGTATGCCTTCGATACACATGAGACTGTTAAGATTCTGGACTGTAACAAAGCCTGCTCCTCACTCACTGCTTTCCTGCTTTTCCTGAGATCCTTTGGGAGCATAAGGAAAGAATTAAAAAGCCACGCCCAAGGTATTTTGTACTCAGCCTGCTATTCTCTTTTTTTCACCACACCCCTGTTCAGTTCTTCTCTTGTTTGCCTTCTCTTTGCTGGGACTCTGGAGGCTTCACACACGGCAGATCACGCGGAAGAGAGGCGGAAATGACGAGTGTAATATGAACAGGGCAAAGAACACCAGTCCCTCTTATAAATGGTCTGCCTTGTCGAGTGTTTGATAATCTTTGGGAAAAAAGTCTGGCTAAAGGGTTTGAACAAGATATTTTTTTTTTTCCTACCCATAGGCCAACGACTGAATAAAAACATTACATAAACTGTACTGTGTCATCCTGAGAGCATGCAATCACTTTAGTGGACTTAAAGGAACTTCGTGGGAGAGTCAGTGCTTCCTTCTGATAACAGTGTTACATAACACAGCAGCATTTATCTACAACACAACTTCCTGACTTTGTGCCACGCAGTGCGGCGGAAGGCGTGACGCTCATCTTTTATGTACGAGAAACATGTGGGGATTATCATAATGCCAAAACAAGTATTTTCCACTGAGCAACTGTCTTTCTAACACACAGACGCACACTCATCAAAGTACTGGCAGGAGCACAGATGATGTCTGTGTAAACAAGAAATCAGACGGGAGTTTCACTGACCTTTACAAACCACTCGTATAACTATTATACAAATAGTAACACTCAACCACAGTCAGCGGTTATGTAGTACACCAAGCATTCGTTTACTTTACACAGATGCTCCATTTTCCCAATGGAATACCAAACTAACAAACTTTTAACTTACTACAAAACAAAAGCAAATAATCAAGGTTTATAGTTCTAAAAACGACTTTTATTTACATACATTTGTTTAGTTATGGTCCTAACTGTTCTAAAGCATGGCTGTGATTTAAGTAGAAATGAATGAATCACCTTTTATTCTAATTTATCAAAAAAAAACTACCAGGCCACAATGTCATCTCAATATTTTATTTTAGAATATCAAAATCTTCAATGAAAAATAATGACATTAAGGAATTTGTGCATTTAGTGTGTTAGTAAGTGGTTATTCTTCTAATCGCAGAAATGTGACTGAATGCATGACTTAAATGGCAGCTATGGGATTTCTTCATAAAGGACACATTTTGAATGTCAGGTTGTGTCACTTAAGCTGTCTTGGAAATCTTTCAAAACATTTCCAGACGTCCAGGATTTCTTCCTCACACACGTCCCTTACAGCATGAAGTTTTCCAGGTTCGATAGGCGATGGGGGTTGAAAACAAAGGGGACGGACAAAAAGCAGAGTCCAATATTGTAATGACAGGTTTTTGTTGTCCGTTGTGCCACTCATGCATGCAATTTAGCATATTTATAGCACCAGTGGAAAATAACAAACTGGCAAGCAGGAAGTAAAGTGAAGCAGCTTCATTACATGCACGGTTCGTGCACCAGTCGCATTATATAAATGTCATCACCCATTTCCCATTGGCTGACTGTGGATCGTTCTAAATATTTCCTGCTTTGTTCACACATAGGCTCACACTTGTGGTAGATTAGAAGGAAAAAAGTCCAAGCAGAGTTGGGTTTGAAAAATTCGACCATTTGGGCCCACAGATGCAGCGCGTTCCCGAAACTCAGGAGTTTTTGTGCATTTGTGAAAAAACCATTCGCGGTTCTACCGATGAAATATAACAAGTGGATGAGTCGGGTCAGTAATTAAAAACATTAGTATCTTTATTTAATCCATCTAAAATGTGGACATCATTAAATATCCTTGTGCAAAACTACTCAAGACACAAAGAAACACATGGTCAAGATTGACATAAGCGATACACAAAGAGTTAAACATTTCCTGTTCTATGGACTAAACCTGCAACATAACACACTTTATGAACAATGTTACACTGTGTGCAATAACATACATAGACAGCGTGCTTTCTGATGGTTCACAACTCTACAGCAATCTTAAGGAACAGCTAGCCCACATTACCAGTGAGCAACACTTGTGACATGGCTTGCTGTATGTAAACATGTAGACGTGATATGTGAGCAGGGAAACGTGAATGGCTCTGGGTCAAAGTGTTACTAAAATGCTGTAACTGGAACAGTTCATAATACATCTCTGATAAGATTGATGTCATATATATTTTTTGAGTTGAAATCAACTTTAAGCAGATGCACAGGCACATGCGATGCAGGCACATGTAGTGTTAGGAGTTACCCCACAGGGGCAGACACATTTCAGGGGACACAGAGCCGACACTCAAGTCTCTGTCGACTAGTCACATGGCATATAGTGACGCTGCACTGATTGTCTTTCAGTTTGTTTAACCATGCAGTGCAGGGGAGTCCAACCAACCGGCATACAGGGATGTTTTCAGCGATCCTCCCGAGGCTTACAATACACTGTAACAGAATCCTGTTAAGAATTCATGTCACACTCGACTCTTCTTGCTCGACATATTCATCTTGACAGTGTCCTTTCTGCTTTGTTACCGCTGAGGTACCAAGAGAGGTAAATCATCCCGTCCTCTCTGTCCGTACGTGACATTCACTCCACAATGATGCACTGACCTTAAAGGCTGGGTGAGCACACAACAGGAGGTCCGTCCCCAACAACTTTTATTATCTGCACGTCAGAATGGAGACAAGAGAGAAAACTGTTTGTAGCTGGAGTAAAGAAATAACATGACAAAACACACGCTGAAATCTGCTCGACTCAAATTCACAACACTTACAGTTCTGTGTCCTCAATACGGTCTGGCTCTTCTATGGTCTCCAGGCGCGTCTTGCAGGCGTCTAAGATCTTTTTCCGAGGTCCTAATGGGATGTGGATACTCTTAAGGTCGTGGTCCGAACACAGCAACAGTGCTTCGAGGTCAATCTTCTCCCTCCTGAAGATGGAGAAGAATTCGCTCATGCTCTGCGCGGCGAGGAAGACCTCCAAAGGGCTCGTGTCAGCTTCGTCGTCATCGTCCAGCCCTAACTCGATATCTTCCCAGGGCAGCTCCTCCACGTT
Source organism: Symphodus melops (assembly GCF_947650265.1). Classification (NCBI taxonomy): domain Eukaryota; kingdom Metazoa; phylum Chordata; class Actinopteri; order Labriformes; family Labridae; genus Symphodus; species Symphodus melops. The sequence goes on along the minus strand of NC_136707.1, from coordinate 18,354,411 downwards.
CCTCTCCTGCAGGCTGCGCGCACTGCCGATGCTGTCTTCATCCAGACCCGGGTACTGCTGCAGCCGACTGCGCAGTTGCACATTATTACCCGGGCGGTCCATGCCGGCCTCCTCTCTACTGTCGAGGTCAAACATCCCCCCACTCACATAGTTCCTCCTGAAGACCATAGTGCCCAGACCAGGCCGGTTGAACAGTGAGTCATGTCCTGAGTCAGTGCTGATCTCGGAGTAGTCCACGTCGTGCCCGTGAAGGTCCGGCTCGCTCATGGCACGTGATATGGCATCGTAATTGTCTCTTGGGAACATGTCGCGAACGTTGCGTCGGCCTCTGTCTTTGGGGTTGACATAAGTCCCCTGTTTGACAAACATGACATCGTTTCCCAGCTGAAGTCCAGAGAGGGAGCGCACACTCTTCCTCCCGTCCTCATATATCTTAAAAGTCCCGTCTCCTTGTTTCTTCTTATCCAGCTTCTTCTGAATCTTCGTCTTCCCTCGGTTCGTGGCATGAAGAGTAGCCTAAGAGGACAGGAAGAACATGGCGTTAGGCACAAATCACAAATGAAAAAATAAGACTTACCCGACATTCCTTTCGATGGCGTTCACAAGGCCACTGGTTTCTGCTTTATGTCTGGCTCTGTGAACTCTCAGGAGGAAGGATATGACGTGAAAAGGTTGACACAGAAACACCAAGAGGCAACCTCCTGTGTTTGAAAACGAAGCCAGTGTGGAAGTGCAAAATCTTGCGATCCGTCCAGCGTCCGCTTGATGCTGGCTCCTTGTGCACACATACACACCCCATTCAAAAAGAGTCTTATTTACAGCAGAAAGTGACATGTTTACAGCCTGGTACAAAAAAACAATATTGGTCCATTTAGTTGTTGTCGTCACGGGCACACACTCATGGTTCACTCATGCAGTTTATCCAAAACATTTCAGGACATTTTCAACAGTTTGATGTTTGTGTGTAAACCCAAACTATGTTTTATAATATAATTATGATATAATTATGATATACAAAATACTGACCTGGGAATATGGCACACTGACTGTGGCTGCATTCAAGTTGCGCAGCTTGTGGCTAAGAGAGCTGCTGGTGTAACTCGAAAAGCTCATGGCGTCTGACGCAGAAGCCTCCGAAGTGTCCTTATGAAACTTGCGCTCCATGCGCTTGTGATGTTTCTTCTGCATCCTCGCGCACTCTTTGATTCGCCGCTCAGCGTCGCGAAACGCCCGGTCCTTCAGCTTGCTGACCAGTTTGGTGTTGAGGCCAGTCTGCTTGACGGCGACGGAATCCAGGTAGCGCACGCAGTCCATGTGATTCTTTGTGGCAGCCATGTCCAACGGCGTGTGATAGTCGTTGTCCAGGCACCATATGTTGGCACCGAAAGACACCAGGAAGAAAAGGCAGTTGTGGTGACCGTTGGCAGCTGCCAGGTGGAGTGGCGTGTTCCCCCATATGTCACATTTATCAGGGTCTCCTCTGTGGGACATAAAACATATGTGAGACACGACCCTTTGACTCTGACATTTACATTTCTGGTTCAGACAACTGCCATCATACAGGTCACCTCATTAGACTCCTAGATGACTCACTCATGAGTAAGCATTTGATATTTTGATCTTGTTTTTAGCACTGACCTGCCATGCGTGAGTATTTAATGAGGCTTCTTTTAATAATTGATACTGAAGTTGAAACACCCCATTACCCTTACAGAAAACCAACACATATCTTGTGTTAGCATCTAATCTGTTTTCAAACGCTATTACCAATTCAAAAAGAGAATGTTGTTATAAAATGATCATTCAAAAATGTGCTTACACTATGTAGGGAGTCTAAATAACGATAATAGCAACATTTAGCCTTGGCGGGTAGTCCACGACCTTCCTGTTACCTCTACCTGTGCTGCACTGTTGCTGTCTGTCTGTAATATGACCACAGGCTTGCCAGCACCGCTGCTTCACTACACGTATCCAGTTTCAGGGGAGGTCGGCTAGGTCGTGCCTGACTCGAAAAAGCACAGTTGTGCTAGGCTGGTGATGTCATGCTTATTTCCTCAGGGCCAGGTGTACACGCCATCATCCAGCTGTTGATGGGGAGGACAGATGTCTTTGTAGCTTCATTTCTTTTCGTATCATATGGGTGATAGGCAAATCTATAAAAGCTCATCTTCTTACGTTTTTTTCTCACTGTTAAACTTTGGTTCCAACGATCCAAATGACAATCCCTGTCATTATCTCAGACATTCAAAGAAAATCAGAATTTATTTCTAACAAAGGAGCTTGTTCTTGGTCACTAAGTTGGACTAAATATCTGATACTTGGACACTTTTCAAAGTCACGTGTTTTAAAATGATACATTCTCTGAAATGTTAATGATCGACAGTATCCCTTAATGAAGCTGTAAAAAAACAAACAACTACACATCATTGGTCCTATTGCAAGCGGAAGATAAGAGAGCCACAACAGCCCATTCATATTTACAGGTCTGCAAATATTTAAATCAAGTCCTTGAGAAATTTCTATTAGCTACTTCAGTGTGTCTCTCAGAAAAGAGGAGGTCAATCTCTAAATTGCACAATCACATTGGCAACATGTCTCTACCAAATCATTGCATTAGCATTTTTGCAGTGTAGACTGTGCATGATTCTGCTTGCAAGTTTTGGAAATTAAAAACAAGACATTATTCAATGCCTTCGCCTATATTTGCTGCTGTGTAGGTGTGATAGGTGTCACACCTACACAGGTTATGTTTGACCTTTACTCGACTTGTATTGAAGTTTCAAGTTCTGTTTTTGTGACAACCCGAGTGTTCACTTTAAAGACGATGGTAAACATTTCTGCATGAAGCTCTCTTGTCATTAGACGTCACAGCCCATAGCTTAACATAATTTACTCGGCGGTCTTGTGTATGCTGCCAATCTGAAAGTGTGGCCTTGTACAGACTGCTGAATATTTGATACGACCGTCATGAAGCTACTGTCAAACTGCAAATGTATTATTGATGGATTGTATTGTGAGGTATGTGGGGTCTGATCTGCCAGATCCAACCTGGGTGGCGTTTTAGCAAAGTCTCATTCTGATTTCAAGCCCTTGCTCTTTCGGTCTGTTCAGAACGACGTCGATTCACATCAGGGGTTTAAGGAGGTCAAGTGTTCTTTGCGCTCCAGTGGAGGGATTTGGCTGTTATCACTGGATATGAGGACAATAAAACAATGTTCAAACCAATAAATTACCCTACGCAGATATGAAATAATTTAATGCTGTCAATTGATGTCCAAAATAAACACCAATTAGATTTGTTCCATTCACTGTATATGTTGAGATGAAATATTTAGAACTAGATGAGCTCACATTACATAATGTGCTTGTAACAGATAGAGACATGACAGCTTTATGTGTCATAATTTACGCCTGTTGTGGAGAAAAGGCTGAACACAGCAGAGACAGGCCTGGTCACTTGCCCCTTCCCTGTTCTTTATCACATTATGGGCTGTTTGTATCTTCACTTCCTATGACAGTTTGATGTTACTGAAGGCCGCCCTGTGCAATATACTTGCCAAACATAGCGCTGCGTGTCATCTTTCCCATGAAATTGTCAAGCGATATTTAGACTTATCTTCATTATGATGTCCTCTGCGCTCACGAGTTTGGCCCACGCTAGGAAACTTTATGGCAGCTATTAGTTTTTAATGTCAGCATCACATGTCACTCAGGAGTTCATGTTCGCTGCTTTTGCGAGGGGAATACTTTGTCCTAGGCAGCTAAGCCTAGTTTACATTTACAGTTCGTGGGAAATAAGGAGTTTATCTCGTAGGACTGGAAGCCCTCCTTGCTGTGTGTTTTAGCAAAACTTTAAAATCAAATGTCCTTCACTGGCCTGCAATTGGACACATGCATGAATGACACTGTCCAATTTTTTCCTCACACAAACTATACTCGATTAAGCAGCTTCATAATGGGCCCATTTTTCTGCCTGACATGCAAACCAGGTCATGCAGAGAAGATGAGGAATGGGCTGTCTTCCCCCCTATCCCAACTATCCCTGAATAACAATCAATTTGCTCTCTTTGCTGAAGTAAGCCAGCGTTTACACCACCCTGCAGACCGCTATCCCAATGTTATTTACTGTAAATGTGACTATTAAAAAACATGTGATGTAACTGGCTTGCCAATTACGTACTACTGTAGTATTCTATGGAGCATCTACATCAAAACAATCAAAACAGGATAATGAAAGGTTCCATTTCAACTTACAATTATGGTAACGAAATGATTTATACTTAAAGTATTCAGTAAGCCCTGACAGTGTTTTTTATGGACTAAGATAGACACTTGTCAGAACTGCAGAACAAAAGTGTAATTTGATTACTTTCCTCTTTTTTTATTACGTGATGATATAACACGAAAGGAGAAAAAGTAGTAGATGTAAAGAGTGGAGAAGCTTTTAGATTTTATTTTTCATTTAATTGCACTATCCCCCTTTTGTTCCCTCCCCTATTTCCCCCTTGATTACTTTCTTCTATTCACTAGGAGAAAGTCTATTTCCATAGACTGACCTCATACAATTCAGTCATTGTTGAATGGCATTTGAACAGTCAGCTTGTTTGAATAAGTCACATGTTTAAGATTGCCAGAAGTGGGTTTTCTGAGAATAACTATAAAGTTACATCGTTACAAATGTTTCATTCATTTAAAAGCATTAAAATTGATTTTCACTCAACAGTCTCCACCCCCTTAAACATATAGAATATAACCAAACACTGTCAGAAACAAAGAGGGAGGAATGTCCGCTTTCATATGGATATAATTTGTGTACATCTACTATTTTCAGCACATAGCCTATTTGGAATTTCTCAACATGCACATAATTAGCTACCAAACTGGTTGTGTTGTAAAAAAAAAAGTGCTCTTCTTCGCTAGGAGCATGAGAAGGGCCTGTGGTCAATGTGTTGGTATGTCAGGGTCTGACTTTTCCCTGGGGTATGATGAACTCAGATAATTAGGTTACTGCACCTTGCAAAGAGTGACCTACATGTTTGTGGTGTATTGTTTCTGGGACTGAGTATGTTGACACTGCAAAACGTTGTGCTGAAGTAGCCTATTTAAACATTACAATGTTCTTTTTACATTATTTATAATTGTAGAGTTTGTCAACTTGATGAGAGATGCCAAGTTATTATTGAAAAAAAAGCAAAAAGGTCAAATAGTTCCCTTGTACTGCTACTACCTGAAGACGGACACGTAGCACGCGCGCTTTACGCACACGCCCTGTCACGTACAGTAACTTCTACCCACCCCCTCGCCACGATCAGCCGCAGAGCCTCCAGGTTTCCGTGATAAGCAGCCCATAATGTCGGTGTCATGCCATCCTCATCCGGCGCGTTCAGATCCTTCCGAGTCGCCTCCTTTAGCAGGTCCAGGTAGCCGTCCCGGGCCGCCTTGTGGTACCTGTCATTCATGATGCACAGTTAGTCCACCCTGCGTGACTCCATTCCGGTTTATCAACGAAAACACCACCGTCATCATTGTCGATGCAGCGGGAGAAGACCGCATGAAGAGACAATTTGTCCCACTCTCTCCCCCCTTAAACAGTCGCCCCTGAGAGGCGCAGTAGGCAGAGCGCGACTGTGGTATCCAGGGACGCCACGACGCGCGCCGTGTGGGTAACAGTGCTCCCGGTGGCCGAGGAAGACCAAAGCAGAACCACCGAAAATGTTTAAATCCACACGACCCCTCAAAACTGACCATTTACCCTCGGCTACTTGTTCCTATTCCTGCTAAATATTGGGATTTCAGATTTTATGGTTGCCAATCAAAGAGTCAGCGGCTTCCTTGTATCCTGTTTTAAAAGTGCATTATAATGTGATGAACGGAAATATAACCAAAAATGATGCAGCTATTTCTGCATAGAAAGTCTCGTTGCTTATATTTTATCTAAACCTCTTTCATAGAGGTAGGCCATTATTTACTACAGGGCTGTTGTCATAAGGATGGATTTGATTGTTACTTCTCTGATAGTCTCAGATGCATCAGGCAACACGTAATTGTAGGTAACAAAAGATAGGAAAACTTACTTTGTAATAGTTTGCTGCTAGAATACCTTAGCAAAACATAACTAACCTTCAATAACCCTTTTGAACTGATGCATCAATTCTGACAAATCATTGCTCACAACAAATATGTAGTACAAACAGGAAATGACTTGCAGACTTTGAGAATGTAAAAGTATTTATCTGCAGATGTCACTTTGGGCCTGGCAATCGGAAAGAAAAGGAGTGACTCTCTTCTCGCTCACTCTCCGTGTGTTTCCATGTTCCTGTCAATAAACCATTGTTCTCACTTTTTAACTTCCCCTTACAGGGTTCTTCAAAAACATGCACGACACAAAGATGGAGTGTTGCAATAAAAAAAGCACCTTGGCCACTCCCTGATGAAAAACATATAAATGACCACCTGATTACTATTTACTGATCTCAACTGAACATAGTTGGGATGACAACTCAGACTTCAGTTCTCAGCCACACTACCCAGTTAAAATGTCCATAACAATAGCCGGAATAGTGGCCAGGCTATTCATGTAATGCACCCCGGGCGTTCTGCAGAGACAAGATACAGACACACATCTCTTTCTTGAGCCATGAAAAGCATTAGAGATGCGAAAGCATTCCCTTCCAGCAGTGAATCAAAGAAGGGCGAGTAAGCATGTTACGCCTGTTTGGAGAATTTAGATCACATTTAGATTGTGAGGTCACATTTGGTCTCCTGCAGCAGAACAGGGGGATCAAGTTGAAATAGACAACGAAAGAACAATTCATGAAAAGTACCAAAAAAAAAAAAAAAAAATGCTTTGCTAATTCTAAGTCATTTAAATTCTCTTTTCCCTTGCACTGAATTTTAGTTTTTCTCTGACTGAAGGCTGACTGAAGGGAATTAAACATGTATAATATAATATCAAAACATTTGCTGTTAATCAAAAAAGAAACCGGTTTCTTCTATTTTGTAGGTGAAAAGAAAAAAAACAAGTTTTTCCTGGAAACATCTTTTGAACTTTGCATGAATATTTTGTGCAAAACATGCTGTGTTTGGTAATAATATGGTGTTGTTCAAAACAGATTTATTGACATTTATGACTCTTTGCACAGCCAACCACAGTGTTTTTGAAGGCGTATATAAGCCATGACGGCTCAGACCACTTCTCAGGATCACACTTCGCATCAGGTAGGCTTACAGGTATCCTGAAACCTTTTTCTTTCATTTCTCAAAGGTCACTGTTTTGTGAAATTGTCATAAGAGCTCAATTTTGGTAATAAAGAGCTTCTTTTTTTTAAAAAAAATGCTGTTTTAGCTGTCCTATTACTAATGATTTTATCTGGGATAGTGTATATAACTCGCTTGAAGCAAACAGCACAGCTAATCCATAAAGACATTTTTGTGGATTCTCACTCAATACAGTTAGCACACAAGAGCTAAAAAAAATAAAAAAGGAAATTTAATCGTATTTGTTGATATGAAACTGGTGTTTTGTGTAGATCCAACAGGGTGACAATTATGCAGATTTTGTGCCAATGGTAAGGTTTCAGGCGGGCGGGATCAGTCTTTACAGTGAGCCAATAAGTGGGTGTAGCTGTTAAACCTGTAATGTCTCATTTGGGACCAGATGCAACTGAGAGTTCATTTGTGAATAGGTCTGAGGAAGAGGAATCATGTGCCTGAACACTGGATATCCATGCAACTGTCTGACCGACGGAAACCCCTGTGAACCATGCAAGATGACGGCCAAAGACAGGCAGACAGAGGAGGCCCACCTCTCCAACTTCAATATAGCGGGTGCGGCGGAGAGCACATGTGAACCAGAGCTGAACGACTTCTCCGATGGAGTTGGGAAGGAACGGGGTCGAAACTGGGGATGGATGCTGTCTGGGATTATCTGTGTGAACATTCTGATCCTGGGCTGTGCCCTGGTCAGCGGCATTGCCTTCAGCAGTGTCAACATCAGCATGCCTGACCTGCAGGTTTTCCTCATCATCCTCCTTCTCCTCACCACCATCTGGATGTGTTATTATGTCGTCTACACGGCCAGGAAAGAAAATGCTGTTGTTTACAAGGATGGACACGCCGGACCTGTATGGCTCAGGGGTAGGTTGATGTTGTACCTGCTTTACAATTGTCTTTGTCATGTTCAGCATATTTGCTGAGTTTAATAATTGCGTCCTTGTTCTTTATGTGGTTGCTTCTGCAGGAGGTCTTGTGCTATTTGGAATTCTCAGTATCATCATGGACATTTTCAAGATAGCCAGCTATGTGGGCTACCTCCACTGCGACTCAGCTGTAAAGGTTGCCTTCCCTGTTGTGCAACTTGTCTTCTTTATCGTACAGGTGAAAATGCCGACTGTAAAGAAATTCAACACTGAACCAACTGTTTACTATTACAAAGTGTTAACATAAGGGCTCTCTTTTCAGACTTACTTTTTGTGGATACACGCCAAGGACTGTGTGCAGCTACACAGGAACATTACACGGTAGGTGCTTACTGGATTTTTGTCTTTGTGAACATGTTTACCCTGAGGGTATTTATTTCGAAACCTGAGATTAACCTGGACAACTGGTGATATTTTTATATCCAAGCTGCTGACACAGTTCAGATTTAATGGCAAACTGAGCTTTGCTCGACATTTGTAAATTCAGATTACATAATTTACATAAGCAAAACTACATTTCTGTTGGGCAGTGGGCCCATCAGAGAATAAACCTTCATAGAGGCAAATAAGGTGGTGAACAAATAGATCTTTTAAATAGATAAATAGTTTTTAGTTACATTTTTGTAGTTTTTATCGTTCCATTTTTTAAAACTGTCATTAAGCAGCCACTTTCAAGTTGTAAAGCCTTTTCTTTTTTTTTCCAGCCTTTATTGGAGAGACAGGACAGGACAGAGTCAGTAATCACCCCCTCCCCCCCATCCTAGCCTACCCTTCTTTCTGCATCTTATCCCATCTCCCCCATCCCATTTTCAAGCCCAGCACAGTTTAGCAGATGGCTGTTCCGTCATGAGCCTGCTGAAGATTTCTGCCTGTTAAAAGGAAGTTTTTTCTTGCCCCCGCTATGACGGATTAAGCTGGGCTCTTGTAATATAGCCATAAGTAAGGTCCTTTACCTGCTTTTTGTAAACATAACGATGAGCACGGTCTTGTTACCTGCTCTTTCGTTAATGTTAACAGACAAACAGTAAGGTCCTTTACCTGCTTTTGTAAAGTGTCTCGAGATAACACCTGTTATGAATTGACGCTATACAAATAAAGATTGATTGATTGATTGATAATCAGGGACAAAGAGAGTAGAGGATGACATGCAGGAAAGGTACCACAGGTCAGATTCGAGCCCGGGCCAGCCACTTCCAGGGCCACAGCCTCTGTGCATGGGGCGCGAGGCTTTCTTGATCAGACAAATGCTAATCAAAACTGGTGGTTTAACAGTCCAGAACCCTGACTAGAAGTGTCAAATGTTTACATTATATTTATAAAAACTGCTTGATTGATAGCTGCAAAAATTGTTGATCTTGGTTTTTTTTTTTTTTAAACTGTGCTACTTCTTCGACTGGGTGACTCACCCAAGCTTGCATTCATACTCACTCTTTCGCCCCTGTTTTGGTCTCTGATCCTGATTTCTTTGTGCTTCTCGCTTGTCTTCTTATTTAGTTGTGGGTTGATGCTCACCCTCGCCACAAATCTAGTTTTGTGGATGACTGCCGTCACTGAGGAGTCTGTTCACCAAACAGAGTATCCGGAATATCCAAGTAACACCACGAAACACTCCAGACGAAATTTGTACATCACTAAAGGTAAATAAAGAATCTAAAGAAACCAAATATGATGTTAGAATACAAAAAACCCCCATCAGAATATAATACTGTTGTCTTCTTGTTCCTTGTCATGTGTTACAGCTGGTTACGGAGACGATAAGTGCAAATGCAGCCACACCTCATGTAGCATCTTCAAAGAAGCGTATTACTACTTGTACCCCTTCAACATTGAGTACAGCCTCTTTGCGTCCGCCATGGCCTACGTCTTGTGGAAAAATGTGGGTAGAGTCGTAGACAACCACATCCACCACAAGATCAAGTTCACTCTGAGGGGCGTGTTCTTTGGTCCCCTGATAGGCATTCTCTTAGTGGTCGCAGGCCTGGCGACCTTCATCGCATACGAGATGCAAATACAGAGCGATGGCACAGATGAAGAGGACATAGATAAAGCAGTGATGATGCACTTCATCATGAACATAGTTATAGTGACCATGATGTCTGTTATCAGTGTGATTGGCCTTGCCATCTACAAAGTGGACCACAGGGAACATGTGTCAGATAAAAACCCCACACGCAGCCTGGATGTGGGGCTACTGGTTGGGGCCTCACTGGGGCAGTTTGTCATCAGCTACTTCAGTATTGTTGCAATGGTTGCAACTGGAGCCAAAGGCTACCTAAACCGGCTAAACCTAACCTGGGCTATCCTGATGGTGATCCAACTCGCCCTGCAGAACTTTTTCATCCTCGAGGGTCTTCACCGGGAGCCCTTCCATGAGCTGCAGCCAGAGGTCACTGTGGTTCCCAATCCATATGTGCTGCAGCCAAGCAAAGAGCTAAACTGCCGTGAGGGATCCAAAATGGAAGCAAAACTGGGCCCAGTACCCATAGCGCACAGCCTGCACAACCACGCAGCCGAACACCGACCCAAACTGTTATGGAAGAGACGAGTGCTGAAGGAGGTCTGTGTGTTTTTGCTGCTGGGAAACGTAATAGTAAGTATACCATTCCCACTTTAATTCGCCAATTCACTGTTTCAAAAGAAAAAGAAAAAGAAAAATACTTAATCCTCTCCTGCTTATTCTTTTTTTGCAGCTGTGGATCATGCCAGCATTTGGAGCTCGCCCCCAGTTTGACCATGACTCTGAAACAGAATTCTACCAATTCAAAATGTGGGCTGTGATCGTCAATGTTGGACTCCCTTTTGGCATCTTTTACCGGATGCATTCGGTCGCCAGTCTGTTTGAGGTTTTCCTTACGTCATAACTCCAAGTAAAAAATAGTAAGAGCAAAAAAGAAATCCTTGACGTGTACAGCCAACTATTTCAACATTATTTTGCCGTTTTGTATAATTTATTAGTCTGTTTGATGATGCTTTGTTGTATACTATACATTATGTGAAGTAGATATTGACTGACTATTTGATCACCTCGCTCGTTATCGCCTGTAAATGTGACAATACAAATGCATTCAAAATGTTAATTTTCAAATATAAATAAGTCTGAAGCTATACCTTGAATAACTAGCTCACAGTTCAGACTCTGCATGCACATGATAAATGAAAGCAATGTTTTACACTGCAAAAAATGAATTGTAATTGTGTCACTTATTAATATGTTTATTATTACAATTATTAAAAAAATATATATTGTGTCAGTGGTTTTACTACTTGAACTAATGCAAACACAAAATCATTTAGAAGGCTGATCTAAAATTATGGATCTAGAATAGCTTATCCAAACAGAACATTGATCCACAGTTTCAATTGTTTTAGTTATTTTCTGTTCCAAATAAAATTAAAAAAAAAAAAAAAAAAGGCCTATGGCAAAATCCTAATTCAGCCTCCAAAATTCTCTTTTGAAAGACTTCTGTAACTTATTAGGGGACACGTCCATTAATCATGTTTTGATTTAGCATTTATTAATAGGCCTGTGTTTTATTGTAAGAAGAAGCAGAAGCTTTACAGGAAATTAAATGTCATCGATTCATTCATCGTTTTACCCTAAAAGTTGGTGTAGACTTTTACTAAACTTTTACTAAACTTTTACTATTAAAATGACTTTCCAAAACCTTTATAACAGATTACAAGCCTGTAACAAAGGACATAGGCCTAAAGCAAGGATATTTTAAAAAAATACTTTAGTAAACTTACCTGCGTCAGGCACGTTTGGGGCGCCACATGTCTGGGGTCCTGAGCACACGGCTTTGTTTACAACCACGTCACCCGGAAATGCATCCTGGAGTGTCAAAATGCAAGGACAGGTAAACGATTCTAAACTTGGTGTTGTGAATAAATTAAACCTTTACTTGATACTTAACAATAATTTCACAATAGTTTAATTTCTTGAATATCGACGACTTTTCAGATTAAATAACGACTGCGTGCAGCATTAACGTCCGCGTGCTCATATGTTCTGTTTAAAGGACTCCCAAGAGGCTCTCCTGTTCGGTGAGGAGGACGACAACATCGGTCAAACAAAGTCCAAACTAAGGTGAAAGGTGTCTTATTTTTTATTTATTTTTTTGCCTCAGAGCAAATGTGTTTATTATCCCATGAACTGAAAAGACAATCTATGTTTTCAGGCACCCACTGGCCTCTTTCTTCCATATCTTCTTCAGAGTCAGTGCCATCTTGGTGTACCTGCTGTGTGATATCCTCAGTGGTCGTTTCATCGCCTGTATGGTCACCATCATCCTCCTGTTGTCATGTGACTTCTGGACCGTCAAGGTGGGCAGGTCAAGGAACTGTTGACCCCAAGACAAACATGGAAACAAATCTCATGTCTTGCCTAACATCTCATTTTTAATTGTCAAAAAAAACAGCAAAGTTAGAAGCCCCAAAATTTTAACAGACCGATACAGTATGAATGGTGTAATTAAATGAGCAGGTTCAAAAACAATTGAGCTAGTTTATTCCTAACCTGGTTTCATGGCATTGAGTTTAACACCATTTGTTCCCCTTTTCATAAAAAATGTTGGACCCTTATATTGAGCTGGTCTAGTTATAAAGATTGTTAGCTTTGCTGACATAAGATGATAAGATGTGTGTTGTGTGCAGTACATTGGGGAGTACTCATATTGCAATTATTTTACATTGGAACAATTGCAATAGGATTCGTGTTGCAGAAGGAATCATTCCTACTAACCATGAATCACACTGCAATTGTTCCAATGTAAAATGATTGCAATATGACTACTATTGTTAGCTTTGCTGACATAACAAGAAGATAAGATGTGTTGTGTGCAGTAAATGGGGAGTAGTCATATTGCAATTATTTTACATTGGAACAATTGCAGTGTGATTCATGGTTAGTAGGAACAATTCCTTCTGCACCACAGCTTTGCAGGCCAGGGGATTTCTAAAGCACAGCACAGTATTTACTGGTGTGTGTTTCATTTTACTTTCATTGAAACATTTGTGCTCCTATACTCTGGTTTATTGCACTTACCTATGTTGCAATTTTAAAATTTGAATTGTGCAGCCCTAACTGAAAACCAATAAATGCAGCAGACTTTCAATCCCTTTTCTCCTCCAGAATGTATCTGGCAGACTGTTAGTGGGTCTTCGGTGGTGGAATCAGGTGGATGCAAATGGAAACAGCCACTGGGTATTTGAGTCAAGGAAGGTAAGCAGAAGTTGATCAGATGCATCCAAAAAAAACCTCGAGCTGCCAGTAGGCTAATTAACAAAAGGCCCTTTTCAGCACAGTTGAAAAAAGAAAACTTTGTTCTGAACAATGGACGGGGTCTCACGTGGAGGAAAGAGGTTAGGGAAAAACAAGATGGATTGAAACTTGGTTTCCAGGTCAAACAGCCTTATCATGTTTCCTCTTTTACAAACAAACGTGACCTTGGCAGCAAGCTGCTGCTCACGGGAGAGTGATAGTGATCTTTGTAAAAACAGGAATATTCAAAGCAGCAAGAGGCGACTGCATTCTATAAAAACATGCTGCATCTAAAATTTCTCAGACAAAGTAGAGGTTGCCAACATAACATCGACTTCACATTTTTTTAAGTATAACTTAGCTACATGACCTTATTGGACAATTGCAGGCAGTGTAATTTAGAAAAGCTGCATTGTCCTTCCTCAGACATAACATTGACACAATGGGGACGTTGGATATGAGTTTTCAAAAGTCTTTTTTTCGGGGGGGTGGGGGGATTATTGTTGCATGAAATGAAATTAAACCTCGTTTGCTTTTCTAAACAGACACAAAGTGTAAAAGCAACATCCAGTGCGGAGTCCCGGATCTTTTGGCTCGGACTCATCGTGTGCCCCATCTTCTGGATCATTTTCGTTTTCAGTACCATCTTCTCTTTCAAGCTGAAATGGCTGGTCAGTTGAGTGGTAATAAGATGAACTTGAAGTGATATTTGCTGTCTATTTAGCTTGTAATTGTTGGTTTCTCTCTTTTTTTTTTCTGGTGTTTTCCCCCCTGCACAGGCTGTAGTGATGATGGGTTTGGTTTTGCAATGGGCCAACCTCTACGGTTATGTCCGATGCAAGGTGGGCGGAAAGTCCAATCTGGGAAACATGGCAAAGAACTATCTGAGTGCCCAGATTTTTAAACAGGTATAAGGACAACAATCACGCCTCTTCCATGATGCTTTTCTCTATATCACAGGATATATTAACCCCTTCCTTTCTGTTCTTTTTCACGAAAGGCAATGACAAAAACAGAGGAACCTTGAAGTTGATGGCGTACTTTATATTTCACAGATTTTTTTGAAGGAGCAGGCTGCTCTTTCTTGAGGGGATGTTTGAAATTCATTTTCATCTTTGGTTACATTTTGTTTTGATTCCTGCTTATTTCTTGTTGAATGATTAAAGAAATCATTTCAAATTGTGTAGTTGTATTTTATGTTTACTTACACTTATTGATAAGTGAGAGTTTTACTGTGAATACAGTTGCAGTGGTAGATAAACTTAAAATTTTTTTTGGGGGGGGGGGATTCGGTGAAAGAGTGCCTTGAATAAGGGAAGAATCTCTAAAATTGATGAATGAAACCTTTTTCCCATGTAGCTGAAGTTTAAAGGACACTTTCTGACCTGCACTAAGCGTCTATGTACTTTATAAAAAAGGTTACGGGAAATGTTTTGTTGGATGGATACATTTGGCCCCATGAATTGTATGCCTACTCTACAATCCTGGACTTTAAATTTGACTCAATTAAATAAATGTTATGTAAATGAAACTGTATTTAGTTGATGAGAATCATGTGTTTCATTAAGGGAAACGTGCTGATTAATCACGTTTACAATGTTGGAGATCAGAACTGCTTAAAGATCACCAGTTACCTCCTGCTGCTATAAGAAATTGTTGTATTCTATGAATAAAAAAGACAACAGTGTACAATGTTTATTTCTCTTAAGGATGCTTTCGATGTCTTGTGTAAGGCGCTTTGAATAGCCTCGTTGTTGAAATGTGCTATATAAATAAACTTGCCTTGCCTAAGGATAAGACTATGAGTGAAAAACATAGGTACTCATCCTGTGAAATAAACGCTGAACTTTAAATTACTGAAGTATGTTTAAGAGATATGCTACTGGTCTCACTGATATCTCAAGATTTACACAACAGGGCGTCAATAGCCGATGTAGTTTTGTATATTGGGCACCCTTCATGCAGAAGTCCTTACAGCAGCTACTGTGGGTTCAAATCTGACCTAATCTCGGCCCTTTGCTGCACGACCCCCCCATATGATCCCCCCAGCAGATCCTGTATAAACAGCTGTTCTATCTTATAAAGGTCAAAATGCCAAAATAAAAAAAATAGAATTCCACCAACACAATCCATGCAGATTATCCAACACACAATTAGGTTTTCAAGATTACTTTTAATGTTTAAAAAACTTAAAACTGCCTTTTATTAGTTTTGTACAAATAGTGGACATGCAGTAAACAAAAACAAACAAAAAAAGTATTGTGAAACGTAGCTTAAAATAAATGCTTTCATCTTTACTTTGGAGCAATACTGTGGAAACAAGTGCAGCAGGTTGACCACTAGATGGCATCAAAGGACCATCAGTGCTCGGCAGTTTCTGCAAACCATTTTTTGCTTTTGTTGAATTTAAAATTCCATATTGATCAAGATAATCACCGCCAAAAATGACTCAGATGTATCATTTTTAGTATTTTAAATACTCAGGTTAATCAGAGGATTCAATTCGGAATAACATAACATTAAGAGTAAAAAATGAATTTATTGTTTTTTGATCAGAGAAAGGCTAACAAACTAATCTGACATCAGAGACAAACTTCAAGTTCTAATCAGCACACTTTATTAGGCGTATTCAAGTGAAGTCAATAATGTGTTCAAAGTGTATGCTATGTTTTTACTTTATCAGTCGCTTATCTTAGCAGATAAATGTCAAAAAGTGAAGTCTAATCAGAGTATTAAGTTAAATATTATGGAAAGCAGTGTAGATGTTTTATATAAGTATTAGTTGTATTATAGTATTTCTTAGCATGCATAATACACATTTAGCTTGTTCTATCAGTACCAGAAATCAAAGTGATTGACTTCACATTTGTGAAAAACCATCACACAAGACATGGCAATAAAATATGCAGTGCCAAAAATTAAATACAGCCAGAAAAATATCTTGTCCACTTTTTCAGCAATCTTCTTATATTTCTCACCCTCCGCCGTCTTTGCCTTGAGCTCTTCAATGAAGTCGACCAACTTCTTGAGCATTCCACTCTCTCCCTCGGAGGCATTCAGCTTTATCACGCTAATGTCAGCTTTGGCTTCTGCAAGGAATGAAGAAGCAATCATAGCAGGCCATGCAATAGTTTAAACATGAAGCCCAGGAAAGCTCAATGTCAAAAGCATTTCTCACCTTCATCCTCTTTTTCTTCCTCGTTCCCCGTGTTTCCCTGCCTTGAATCTTTTTTGGAGCAGCAGCAGAAAATAAGACTTCCATTGTTGGCCAACCCGGTCAGGATCATTGAAATCAACATGCTGAACACCATGAAGACTAGACAAATACAAAAGTGGGTTCCTGCGGCACAGACAGAGAGACAGAGTTACATATGATGTTGTACATACATTTAGTGCGATGAGTTGATTTGTGTCTGACTGACTGATGATTGGGCTGCACGAGCTGTCTCCAGGCAGCACATTGTTGAGAATGATAAGGAACATGGTGAAGCTGAGAACCAGAGTGACCTTGAAACAGTTGCGTTCACCGCCTCCCAGCGGCAGAGCGAAGCTAACCACGTCAGCCAAGACGAGGAGAATACTAGGCAGCATTAAAGTTATGAAGGGGTTGAGATATTTCACTGACAATCCAACCTGAGGAGAAAAACAGACACAAATCCTATTTGCAGAACTAGCCTGGTTGAAGAAAGTGATAAATGTGTACTAGTTAAACATGTAATGTTGTCTCCAATATAAGACTAATTCTTTCAATACACGGCCCATATATACAACCTGTACGTCAACCATCTTACCTTGATGTAGTTGCGGTCATCTCTATTCACCTGTTGTTCCAGGGATACATAGTCTGTACTCCAATCTCCATGACTGCCAGAAACAACCTTCAAATAATCGAAGTTCATTTCTGTACCACATCCTGGAGGAAGAAAAGTTGTCTTTAGAACGGCTCTTCACAGAATTACCTTTTAGATGTGACAGACTCACAATGGGCAGGGGCAGATTCATGGTGTTACGGCCCTCCTTAATTGGATCTTATTTGCCACCCCTGGTGCAAACCCCAAATTCTAAACTGTGATGAGCTAGTTGCCTTGTCAGAACTGGGACCGTAAAATCAACTGCAGAGGCTGTTTGTGTTGCAAAAAATGCAGAATCCCCGTCAGTCTGGATCTAAATGCCAATTATAGTGAGCAGAAATAAACCGGTTTACAGTCTTTTAACAACTGTTTTAGATTCTGCATATTATATATAAGATATGTTACTTTTTCCAAATAACTCATCTATTTTCAAATACATTATGACTAAGATTTAAGAATAATTTGGCATAATAAGAGGCGTGGCTGATTTGACTATCAGGTGGGTGTATCGTAGCTTTGCGAGAATGCTCTGCTTCATTTCTAAATTTAATGACTGACTTTGAATCAGTGATTTTTTTTGTGTTAAAGGGGCATCGATAGATCTGTGGGTGGCCGGAAAATATTCATTTGAAGGACAAAGGAGAAGCTAGCGAAAACCTGAAGACCTTGACTGTAAGTATTTGGACACCAAGTGCAGCTGTAACGCCAAGCGTCAGAGTTGGAGCGCATTTTCAAGGGATTGTTCAAACCTTTTGCTGGGAACGAGACAAAGACTTCCTGTCACTGTTGCGATGAACAGATAGCATCTGCAATGACGGCTAAGATGAACCAAGCCAAGGCGATACATGTACAAGTCAAAGGTTTGGCCCCAAACCAAGAATACCTTAAGTATCCACTCACTGAGCTGCAGTTTTTGCTGAATTTTGATTTGCTTGTCCATGACCAAAGATTAAAAAAAAAAATCTCAATCTACTTCCAATTTTGTAATTGTAAACTTGTAAATCAATGGTAATAAATAGACCACAGAATGAGTTGAATGACATATTTAAACTTTTTTTTTTGAAGAAGCTTACCACCAGAGGTCCAGGTTTGGATTGCAACAGGGCATTCATCACCAGCGAAGGGATAGTTGAACAAGTTCACTTCGCAGTTCACCTGACCATTTATAATGACAGAGTGCTTCACCGTACCATCAGAGTTTACTATCAGGTCTCGGGAGCTGTGCTTCATGCTGGTTGATATTCTACACAGGTGAGACACAGATGAGTCAGACTAACTTAAAAAAAAAAAAACAATCAGGAATTCTTTGTTAACAGTTTGATGCGTGTATGCTCTGTAAGTGACTGACCCATTTGTTATATGGATCTCTGGAGTCCAGACTTTATCTACTGGAAGGACGACTGTATCAAACGGGTAAACAGATTCGTCCCAGGACAACTCTGTATCCTTCCACACCTGTGGTTCAAGATCAAAGTTAATGGTTTTAAAACAGACTCTAAATGTCTTTCAGACAATTTGGAAATACTTTAATGCTTACGAGATCGGCTCGAATTTGACTTATCAGCAGGAGATTCTTAGTGTCCTGTTAAAAGAGACAGTACATGTTGTTAGTAGCATATAAATATCAAAACTACTAAAGTTAAAACGGATATCTTATGACATTTAAGTTGGGCCTCAACATATTTTAAGGGTGAAAATGTTTAACATTGTGGAGTTCTTGGATAAGCTCCTTTACCACAATGAATTGATAAGTACAATACTTACAACTGACAGAGTTTGGTACTCCATGAAAGGCACTTCAATAACTTGGGTGCAGTTTTCACTCTGTGGCTGAGATGAGAAGCCTCTCTTGATCAACATTTCCGCCAGACATCTACGGCTGGTGCAACTGGTTTTAGGATCCGAACCTCCTGAAATAAGAGATCAAAAGTGAGCCAAAGATTTCAATAGTTTTACTGAAACACACTTTTCTATCTCTTTCACAGATATAAGTGAGAGACACTTACCTGTTGTTTGATGAATGAGCAACAGAACTACCATCCACACAATGTTGGTGAAAAAAGGCGTCATTCTTTTTAACTGCGTCCCTGCAGGAATAAGACTATTACAGCGCAAAGTTTTTTATCATTCCTTCTTTCCTCGGCTTTCTTTAGGTATCTGTCTGACTTGATCCTTAAATAGTCCTGTCTATGACGCTCAATCACAATTTAGTCAATGCTGGAAAAACAGCAAGACAATACGGCCGGTCCACAATTGTGTGGAAGAAGACATTGCATTATTAATCACGCTAAGTTTTGCAGCTTATCCGTCATTGATCCTGTGTAAACAGTCCAGACAGAAATGCAATTACTCTTACTCTCTGTTTACCTTTGAGCAGTTACAGGTAGATCCACCTGTCAGTTTTCATTATAGCTGGCCATGCTGCTCTACATTACAATGAGACTGTGGTTGTAAGACGGGACGGTGACCTTAAGCTGCCAATAATGACGGCAGGAGTCTGCCTCAAAGACAAAGACTTGCATGTGTGCTGTGGCTTCAGAGTAAAGTCTGCGTGTCTTCTTACAGTAGGGCCATTAAAAACACTCTGTTTTGACTTTCTGAGTCAATAATGATTTAGTTATATAAAGAAAATTATTGCTATGCTGCACTGCCTCTGCATGTATGCGAGTTATTACAGCCTGGAGGTGAAGTGTGAGCTTGAACATTTGACATAGGTCATGAAAAAATAAAGTCATTTTGTGATGATTAAACTTAAAGATAAATCTGTCATTCATTTTGTCCTTGAATGAATGAGCATGTTTTATTGGCATTACCTTTATTTATATGCCACAAAGAGACAAGCAAGAACACAGATTTGGAATGGAAAAATGGGCACCATGATGGGGCTGTACGTCACATTTATTTTTAGGGGTAGTAAAGTGATTTTAAACCCTTCATACAACATGATATTGTGTTCTACATACTTTTCAGCTGCAAAAATGTTGCATAATATGTGATCCTAGAGTCTGTTAAATAAGTCAATTGTGGGGCCCTCCGACCAGCGTTCAGCAGGGCAGCGAGACAGAGGCTGTTGTCAGATGGGGAAGGTTTCCAACCGTCATTGCAAAAGTTTGCACATTCTCGGCCGCTGCATTGGGGCCCCCTAATGGTCTGGGGCCCCAAGCAGTTGCCTCCCTAGCCTGGTGACAAGCAGCGCCCCTGTTTTTGGACTATTGGACCATTGCGTAACTGGTTCTTTTATCTGAAATGTGTTTCATACCTGATTAACCTGATCATTACCTGTCAGAGCAGAGGTTATCACCATGTGGTCTAAAACATGTCAGACAAAGAGTACACTTCAGTGCTCTCCAGGCTGTTCAGGCTGTCTCTCATGCTGGTCCCACGGCCTGCTTCCCATCTTCATTCATAGTTGTTCTACATAGTTCCTGTTATTTTTCCTTTTGGTTTTATTAAGAAAACACTGCTGAATACATGTACACCATTGCTTCATATACTCAATTACTAATTACTTCTAATAAAACAGTATGTTTGTATATAAATTAAGCTTCCCCAGTCTTTCTCCCAATATATGATCATATTTCCTTGGGTTCATTATGATAGGAAAGAGGGGGAAGTGGCTGACTCATGGATACCACAAATAAAAAACACTCAAACTGCTTGCCTGATCTCCTCAGGTAAGGTTGTTTCAAAGTCGAGGGGCCCTGCTTGCAAAGGCTCTGTCTCCTTTAGATTCAACATCTCTAAGATGTAGTTTGGGGCAAGAGCAAGACAAGCAAAACAACAAAGGTGTGGGGGGGTTTTTTAAAGGTATTTTTTGGGCATTTTTGCCTCCAATGGATAGGACCGCTGAAGAGGGACAGGAAACATTGGGAGGAGAGGCTTCAGTACATAACCGTTAGGGTATCAGAACACAAGAAAAACAACAAAGTCATGAGAATAAAACAATATAATAAATGCATAAGAAAGACTCCCAATAGAGAACTGAAAAATAAAACCTCAAACAAAATGAGACTAAAAGCGCTCACAAAGAGCCAAAAAGCTACTTAAGAAACCATACATTAATAAAATTGACCCAGCGGAATCTTTCTTCAATAAACAGAGCTTGTTGATGTTCATGTATGTCTCTTTCCTTCACTTGTCACATGCCATTAAATACATGGCTACTCAGATTAAAACAAAGGCTATAGTAGCTGCGGCAGTTTCCTTTATATTTGAGATTAGGTAAACCTAAAGTGCTGGCCTCACATGGAGCATGACACTTCAATCAATAAATCCATAAACAGTCATGCAGTTTATGGGTTTTATTATGTACTGTTCTAAAGGAAGTGACACTATTTTCTTCCAGCCAACGCTTTCACTCATTCATTATTCAGCCTCTGCCTGCAAATGACAGACCTGTTTTCTAGGTTATCTCTCAGAGGAATGTCTCTTATCTGTGTCTTCACACATCATCCTGAAGAAAACCAATACAGGAAGATTCAGGTAGACTTCAGAAGGTCCTGTTCTATTTTTAAAAGCACAAGAAGGCTGTTTTGATGTTGTTCACCTCTTCCTTACAGCCAGTGGTGCTCTTATGACTGCCATAAATAGGCTTTAAAAGTCAGCATGTCCCGGCGGTTCAAGCTGTGATCTCTGCGGCCTTATCACAATCATATTGAGGACGAGTGGGACAAAGAGAAACCCCGTGCCAATAGCAGGGATCTCTACCTGGTGGAGCAAAGGTTAACTTTTCGTCTAATGACTCACAGAAATATGAAGACAAATTACTTTTATATACTCTGAAAATTGCTTAACAAGCCATAAATAATCGGTATTTATCTTTTGTTATCATTAAAGTCTGTTCAGATTACATAATCCAGAATCCATTCAGAAACAGTTAACACATTAAGAGGACCTTCAAGGTTTGTGCATGAAAGGAAAATATTCCATGGGTCATAAATTCTTCCACATTGTCCAATAAGATTTCAGTGGGAAGCGCGATATTCGAAGAAAACAAAGACTTTGCCTCAGGACCAGAGCGGCCGCTCAACACTCTGCAGCAAGCTGAACACAGAGGTGACTTGACCTGTGGCAACATATCGTTCAATGCTTGGCAGGTTCTGATGGGCTGATGTGACACCTGACAACTCTCAATTCTACTCTGCAAGTAAGTTGAATACTTAAATACACACAAACTATGCAGAATGTTTGAGGTAAGAAGCTACAGTAT
This sequence comes from Symphodus melops, assembly GCF_947650265.1. Taxonomy (NCBI): domain Eukaryota; kingdom Metazoa; phylum Chordata; class Actinopteri; order Labriformes; family Labridae; genus Symphodus; species Symphodus melops. Next base: position 18,331,893 of record NC_136707.1, on the reverse strand, counting down.
TCCAAAAACAGCTGAATAGGTACAAATATGTGTAATAAAATATTCTTAAAAAAGTTCAGCCGGCAAAGAGGGAATAACCACGAGATGTTACAATGAAAGATTATAAATGTTCTGCTTATAAACATATCTTCTGAATGATCACCATGAACACAAGACACCTCACTAAAGATGACAATACATCTTTGAAAACATTTCCTTTGTCTGTTGTTTCCATGATGCATTTATTGTTAAACATAGGAAATCATTGTTATGATTTAAGCCACTAAGTGCATTTAATTTTAAAATGGAAAATCATGATTAAGATTGTTTGAGCATGTCAAAGAATCCAACAAAATGAAAGCTGTTTCACAATTTTATCTGAAGACTTTTGACAGCAGTCATAAAGCAAAAACTATAATTTCAGAAGGTCTCAAATTATTGTCTTAGAGGAGGACCTGAAATAAAGAGAAGGAAGTAAGTGTAATAGAAATGTATAGGTCGATACAGAGACAAGGACACATTTACAGTCGAGCAAAATTGTCGCGATAAGTCAAACGCTGTACCTCAAGTCCTGGTAGTTTTCCCTGTTGGTTTCTTGTGCAAAGAGAGCTGAAGGAGGGGTGGACATATCGGCCCCAGTGATATTTTTTAAGACCTCACTGTCCTGTAACCTGTTTTCCGTCCATGCTCTCACTGCCTGCTGTGTAAAAAACATGAAGTCAAGCTGCAGCAGTCTGAAACCTGGGACACTGCAGCTTACGAGTCAAGCATTTGCCTATTTATAACTGATGGTTACTTGGTAACTTGCTTTCCTTGCATGCGCTCTTCTATTCTACTTAAGGAAATATTCTGCACCGATGAAGAATAAATGATTGAGTGATTAGAGAAAGGACAACATGTTATCCTGGAATTTTAACTGCTGTCTTGCTGTTCTGAAAATGTCAGTTTTATGACTCATTCGGTGACTATTGAGCCACCAAACTTGCACAACAAGAGGCTGATTTTCACTTTAAGGTCTCATTGTGCGTGTCATGAGTTCAGTGAAAAAAGAAGCTAATGCAAGCTACAAGAAAATCGTATTTCAATCAAGATTGACCTAACTGACAGGATCGCTGTATTTCATTTTGCACAAATAACTTTCAATCTTATGATTGAGACTGTGTTTGGCTCCACAGTGAAACCACAGGTGTGAAATTAAACTTTTCTGCTCATAAACTCAGATTAACATCACTTACAGGCTGATTTATACAAGCAATAAAAGTTCTATAAAAGCTGGTGTGGACGGAAGGAAGAACACAGTGTGCGAAATGTGTCGATCAGTGATCGTGCTTACTCAACACTCAAACGAGAACTTGATAAGGTGCCTTTCATCAGTCACAAGGAGCTGTCAGATAATTGAAGTGCTGTATAACACAGAGATAAAAAAATAAAAAAAATGTCTGGACTCCGGAGTGTTTGCTGTCTCACTGGATACAAGGAGATGTGGTTAAAGTTTGACATTTGAGGAAAGATTTGGAGGTGAAAACTTTTAGAGGTGGTTAGAGGGTAATAATTAACCCTCATAAGGACAAACACAGATTCAAGTTTTGCTTAATTAACCATGACATACTTTCTTAGATCAATAGTAGACTGTTTATGGGCATCCTAAAAAAAGAGGCACACTTTCATTTTTCAGACAGTTTAGACCTGTCAGTGTGTTATTGTCTTTTAAAAGGGAGTTTGATGTCCCTGATCCCAGAAGCCTGAGTGCATGTTGTTAAATGGTCATTGCTAAACAAAGTGTGAAGAAGGGTTTACATATGACGACTTGTCATGGGGAAATATAAGGGGTCTAAAGCTCTGTTCAGTGGACATCAATTCTAAAATATCCGGAATGCATGCATACATTGAAAAACCGTTAAATGTACAAATACTTAATGACCTTCAATACCAAAATCTTCTGCACACAGAGCGTCAACAGAAACGAGGGGGAAAGTATGAAACTGTTTTTTTGATTGTTGAATAGAAAGAGAAGTTATGTGTTAATGTATTACTTTTTTAAATTATAAATACAAACAGAATTCAATAATTTTAAAAAGACTGGAGTACCAATATTTAATTGAATAAAGCACACTCACAAAGTATCAATAAGTTGAAACTGATAAATGTCATTGTATTTGAAAAAAATGCCCATTTAGAATTTTATACCAGCAACACACACAGGTTGGGACAGTGACAACACAAGACGGTAGAAATTGTGAAGGATTTTTGTGCTTACAGCAAATGTATATGGGCAAGTATTTTTTCAAATTCATGCAATTTTCAAAATTCGTGACATATGTTGACTTTGTGCTATTTTCAATTAAGTATGTGTTTAGTTTTTTTATTTACATTCATTACAATGTCCCACAACTTTTAGCAAAGGGGGGTTTTGTTAAAAGCTGCAGATGTAACACTCCTAAATATTAGGAAACATTTGGAGAAAATCTCCAAAGTTAAGAGTATATGAGATGCATAAACTTAATGCTTAAAGGGTTCCTGTTCTGCTACTCTGCTCCAGGAAAAAAATACAAACGGCTACGACTGCAAAATTGTTTTTGAGCGAGCTGTTTAGTGTTTTTACTCACAGTTCACCATTCAGTTTGCCATCGACACAAGGGTTACAGTTTTGTCAATAATATTGCTGGTTTGCAATCAGTTCCTACTTCCTTCATTTGCTAAGGTTAAACCTTGTTGAAAAATTCCTTAAAATCTGTAAAACTAGTAATTAAATTAAACAGTAGAAGAAACACAGTTAACCAAAACCAGGGTTTGGATTGAGGACAGAGTCCAGGCTGGGGAGCCTTGACCTGGTTTTTAGTTTTATAGGTTTCAGATGGTAACAAAACAAGCAGTTTAACAGGTCATGTTGTTGATATAAGAGTGTGATAAACCAATTTTCACCTTTTTTGTTTTAACAGGTCACAAAGATCACAGTGCCTTTATACGTCTGGTACATTTGGTAGTAAAAGTTAATCACTTCTGGTTATAGATGAGGGATAAAAGTGTTAAACCAAAGCACTATTCTATAACATAGATTCTGATTGTCATAATATGTTCCTCTGCCTTTTCTTCCCAAGTTGTCTTTTTTAATCAAACAGCCAGATGAAAAACGTCTCCCTTTATACAAGTGTTCACATTAAAGTGTTAATGGTAAGCTTTGTAGAAAAACTGTGTAGGACAGTGTCCAGACTGTAATGGAACGTCTGGTAAATTATCAACAGGTTACAAACTCCTGCTCTTGAAGTAGCCTACATTTTTCACACCCTGAGCTGCAGGCACTGCTCAAGTCATTCACTGCTGCTAGCCTGAGGCCCAAAGTGACCTACGTCGCTTGCTCAAACATGAAGAGTTCAGCTTTACAAACAAGTCCGGAGGCCTTTTACACTTTAGCCATATGTAATGAGGGAAGATGCTGTCCTCCCTGCCCATGCATGCAAAATACAACTGATAATTTCTGTCTTTCTGCAGGAGCGTGAAAGATAAAGTCTGGTCAAAATGAGCTCCGACAGAGGTGACCAGGTAGTCGTCGATACCTACTACACCACAGTCCACACACTTGGCAAGAAAAATGAAGGCAGGCGGCTCCGCTACATGCAGAAAGATGGCCGCTTCCCTGTTGTTTTCCAGAAGGCCCCTGGACACTGGAGCCCATACTTTCTGGACATCTTCACCACACTTGTTGAAATCCGCTGGAGGGTGATGTTCCTCATCTTCTGCCTCTCTTACATCCTCTCTTGGATCTTTTTCGGCCTCTGCTATTGGCTCATTGCATACATACACGGAGACGTAGATGATCTAGATAATGCACCTTGTGTGGAAAACGTGCGTGGCTTCACCGGAGCCTTTTTGTACTCCATGGAGACGCAGGCTACTATTGGCTACGGTTTCAGGGGGATGACGGAGAACTGTATTGTGGCCATTATCGTTGTGACGGTTCAGGATGTGTTCAGCTGCCTCCTTGACACCATCATCATTGGTATAGCTGTTGCTAAAATGGCATCTGCACGTAAGAGAGCTCAGACCGTGGGTTTTAGCAGCTGTGCCGTGGTCAACCTGCGAGACGGGGTTATGTGTCTGTCATGGCGACTTGGAGACTTCCGAGGGAATCACATCCTGGAAGGTGTCGCCAGGGCTATGTTAGTCCGCTATGTGAAAAAGCCACAGGGGTCCATTTTGATGTCATACCAGGACCTTGAAATCCAGAATCCAGACATTGTCCTCGCCACACCGGCCACCATTATCCACAAGCTGGAGCCTGGGAGTCCCTTCTACAAACTGGGACCTGACGCCTTACAGGAAGAGGACTTTGAGCTGGTGTTGTCTTTCACCTACACCGGAGACACTACAGGAATGCTCCACCAGACGAGAACCTGCTACAAACCAACAGACATCCGTTGGAGTCAGCGCTTCCAGGACATGCTTAAAGTAGGGAAGAAACATTACAAGGTAGACTTCGCTCGCTTCAATGAGACCACGTGGGTCCAGGTTCCACAGGTCAGCGCGGAGGAGTTTAACAGGGGGAGACGTCCTGCAGTGGGGAATAAGTACACTGGTTCTCTCTTTACATCAGGCAAGACAAAGGGACAAGCTCACCATGTGAATCGTGACATCACTGAGGAGGTGTTGCACCAAACTAGTTTGTAGTGTAAACAACGAGAAATATACTTTTCCTAAGTTGTGATAAAGAGTGGATTATAACAAATTTAGAAATGTAACAATGTGATACTCATGTAAATATATTTATGTTAACCAGATTCTTTTTTTATGCATAAGCAGCAATTTTTTGTTTAACATCAGTAGGGAGGCAGGCAGCAAGCTAGCATGACACAGCAGAAGCTTAAACATCAGAACAGGCAAGCCTAGCCTAAATCATAAACATCATAAAATAAACGAGATATCAATTCTGGTTCGTTTGACTAAATTCACAAGGGCAAGCATGATGTTAGTCTGAAGCTTTTGGGGTTTTTTCTTCAGCTTTGCTCACCCATTGTACTCTGCAAATTCCTTTTTAATAATATCTGCGTCAGTACTAGAATTTTTGTGCATGCAAACCTTTTTTCATTTTTATAATTTGTTAGCACCCTGAAGGTGGAACGTTTTTCTTATTTTGTTTCTCAACAAAGGCAAAAAAACAAAAACAAATACTAATACTGTGAAAGTGTTAAGAATACTTGAATGTTTAATCAGTTTGAACCCTTTTTATGCACCACGGTGTTGTTTTCTTAAATATGTTTTTTGTTGAATGCGAACACATTATTCCTGTCATAGTGAATGTGAAGTTATTAAAAGATAGCCCTCTAAAGCATCTCATTGTCAATGGCTCCTAACACAAACACACAAAGTAATACACAAACATTACACAACAGCATTACTTAACAAATGACCAAATTAATATCTTCAATGAGGCATACATGGCTAATACTAAATATATACAGACATGCAGCAAAGGGTAAATCTCACCTTCCCTTTAAACTCATATCACCATTGCACAGTGATTGTAAAGACATATGAATAGCATAATGGCTTCAAATGTTAAGACATCATTTATAGATAACTTCTCAAATGTAATGAAAATTCTGAGGAGCAATTCTATTGGAATATGCTAATTTGAAAATTCTTTCAGTCATTATAAAACGCTATAAGCTTTATATAAAGGAATCCTAAGACCCCCACCTTGGGTTTAACTTGAAACTCACCTCAGGTTGCTAGTGCAAATTTTTCATGAAAATAAGCACCAAACAATATGGCTTTCTCCTCAATTAATACAACAAAAACTCGTGTCAACATTCATCTTAAGGACTACGTTGTTGTTTTTTTTGGTGGCTCTACACTGCCACCTTGTGTTCACTCAACACACTTAACATCACTCATCAGTGATGGTGATCACCGCCTGCTGTGCAAACCCTGGTATACCTGCTTTATTCTCACTTAGAAAATTACATAGATTCAGTAATGTGACCCATATATTGTAATTTTCAGTAAATTTTCAGTTTCAGTATTTTAACTTATTCAAGGAATAACGCCTTTTTTTAAAAATATTTTGGAGAAGTTTCACAAACGTCAAGTTTTTGAAGGTCATTGGGTAAAATGTGTCTCGAGTCCTCTTACCTTCCTCTCTAGACAGTTAATCGCATAGTAGACTGTAAATACTGGTTAATAAAGACCCTCCATGCTCACTCTCTCGAACAAGCGCTGCAGCTTCCTATTGGCTGCTGGTCGGATGAAGGCGGGGATAGGCACACGTGTTTTAAAAGTCTGTCTTTGCATCCTCTAACATCTTCCTCAGTATTACTGGAGAGGGTTATGGCAGAATTTTCTGCGCCAGACGTGAAGCTTAGTCAACATAACAAAAGAGCAGTAAGAAGAAAAGGGAGCGTGCAGTGTGCAAGACTGGCACATATGGGACTTATCACGACAAGAAGACGGCAGATTTGCACAGAGAGGACCAACAGGTAGGTGTAATACGCGGGACATATTTATAGCTATTACGACTGTGATGTCGCGCGGAAGTAAGACCATAACATAATCAAATGGTTTATAGATATGATATATGCCAGATGCAATCTGCAAGAACTGATGCGATCTCTTACTGCAAAAAGGATGGTCTATTATAAGAACACCATCTACAATTTATTATACTACATATTATTATTGGCTGCATGTTTTATACACCTGCTAATTGAGGTTTCAGGGCGTATCCGGTCCAAACATGTGCTTGTTTTAATTATTACACCATAACTATGTAGCTTATGAAGTCAGTGCTGAATTCTCAAATACTTAAACGATGCTGTAGAATGAAACTGATGAAATGCAAATAACTGAAGTTAATCATGTGAAATCACAAACAAAATGTGATCAACTATAATTCAGAAGCTTACAACAATCAACTGGGTGTTTGGTAAAGTTATTATTGATTTGTGTAATAATAAATAGAGCAGCTTTATGTAACCAGTTTCCATCTGCCTCTGCTGTCACTCTAAAGGAGAAAGCATGCAAAACAAACAATCACAGTTTGTGCAGCCGATGGAGGCCTTGCTCTCACCATTTTACCATCCAGCAACACTGAGAGCTGTGATATAGTGAGCAAATGAAACCCCAGCGAGGAGAAACACTGTATGCTCACTGTATTCTCTGTAAAGTGTAGGCTGCGAAAGTTGCAAAGTACCACACAAATGTCCTTTTAGCAACCCTCTTCAACTTCACTCCTCTCATGTAATGATGCATTGTAGGTACATTCTATGCTTTTGTGCAGCCAATAACCAAGGCTCATGAAAGAATGACTAACTAGATAAAAGTAGGGAAGTTAACCTGATCTAAACATTGTGTATTATCTCATTTAATGTGTTTGTAAATGTAGTTTGCATAATGCAAGAATGTGTTCAAATGTGCTTAAAAGAGGAATTCACTGTTTTATGCACTTTTGTCAAATCACTGGAATGCCATAAAGAAAATGAATTGGCATGCATTGATTTGTGAATGGACTGGGCCCCATATTCCCAATAGTATGCGTGACAGGTTGCTATTTGTAGTCGACCCAGCTGTGACATCACAAGTTTAGAAAAACAAAGAATAGGGGAGGTATTTAGGATCGCGTCCTGCACAACTCAACCCACATGAAATTCAATCACTTTCCTTTGAGTTTAATTCAAATATGACAACATGAAGGAATGTGAAATGTTTTTAAAATCAAAATTTTAACTACTTCCTTAAAAAAAAAAAAAAAAAAGGCTATTCGATTTCCTGTCAAACTTTGTCTTTTTTTGGATCATTTGAGTTTCAGATGTGAAAGAGTCAAACTCGGAGATGGGACGTTATTTTGGCAAGAGCAGGACATGTCCGGCTGACCATGGTCTGTTGTAGCCTGTGGTGCTGCATTTTATTGGACCTTTCAGGCCACACACCGAGTCGATAGCTTTTCTAATTTAACTGTCCTTGTGACTCTGTTACATAGGGCGCAAGGTTACCGTTTTCAGAGAAAGACAGCCATCCTCTAGGAAAGCTCTAGCTGCAACCTTCATTACATGTTATTGTGGGATGTGCTGCTGCTGAGAATTAAGTTTTGGTCATGCATGTGCACCTGGCTTTACTCTCAATACCTGGGATTAAATAGCATGGAATTTAGTGACATTCGAGAGTTATTAAAGCTTTTAAACACAAGCAACATGTTATGCATCGCCTCCTCTCTTATGTATGTGCAGCGTGTGGGAACACTCCTACAAAGCTGCTACTCTGTACCAGCGGCTCACTGGTTTCACATGAACACGATCTGTAATTTGACTCAGCTCCCCGTGGACTAACATGCCTAATTAATACTTACATTAAGTATGGTACACACACTATCCCACTTTGTCAGCTTTCTTAGTGTTTGAATTATATGTCTTATCTACTACTGTTAATGCGTACCAATGTTTTTCTATGCTTTTAATACCAAACTGCATTCATTACTTACACTATCTGTGGACGCTGGCATTGCGCAGCTAACTTTGAGTGTACAATGCATTATTTAGACGGCAGGTAACCACACACCCACACGCACTGATCTTTGCTCTGGTTCCTGCCAATAACTTTAAAACTGTTTTTTTTTTTCTCTCTCTGCCTGTTATTTCCACAGCTCACTTCACTGATGAGGTTCAAAGCAGCCGTCAGCGAGGAGTGACGCGTCCTCACCAAAGGTGCACAGCACGCCTGCGGAAGCACAGGCCCAGCCGCCCTCATTCCCTGCAGGATCTAGTCCCTATTTTCAGCTGAGTTTGGCCCTTGGATCATTCAAAACTGTTTCTCCAACGCTTCTACCAAAAACTTAGACTGTTTTCCAAAGCAGATTCGGCCCAGCCCCCCCAGGCGGCAGCAATGGGGAGCGTGCGAAGCCACCGTTACAGCATTGTGTCCTCTGAGGAAGACGGCATGAAGCTGGCCGCAATTGCCGTCCCAAATGGCTACGGAAATGGCAACGTCAACAAGGTGCACACGGAGCACCAACGTCAGAGTCGCTTTGTCAGGAAGGATGGCCACTGCAACGTGCAGTTTATCAATATGAGCGAGAAAGGCCAGCGGTACCTGGCAGATATCTTTACCACTTGTGTGGACATCCGCTGGCGCTGGATGCTGCTCGTGTTCTGCCTTTCTTTCCTGCTTTCTTGGTTGTTTTTTGGCTTTGTCTTCTGGTTAGTGGCCCTCTCTTACGGGGACTTAAACAACGAGACTCAAATGTGTGTTTCCAATGTGGACAGCTTCACGGCTGCCTTTTTGTTCTCCGTGGAGACCCAAACCACTATTGGCTACGGCTACAGATATGTAACAGAGGAATGCCCTGTTGCTGTCTTCATGGTTGTCTTCCAAAGCATTGTGGGCTGCATCATCGATGCTTTCATCATCGGTGCAGTCATGGCCAAGATGGCCAAGCCCAAAAAGAGGAACGAGACCCTGGTGTTCAGCCATTATGCTACAGTGGCCATGAGGGACGGTAAACTTTGCCTCATGTGGCGCGTTGGGAACTTGAGGAAGAGTCACCTGGTGGAAGCCCACGTTCGGGCCCAGCTACTCAAGTCCCGCACCACCGCTGAGGGTGAGTACATCCCTCTGGATCAGGTGGACATTGACGTGGGCTTCGACAGTGGCATTGACAGAATCTTCCTGGTGTCACCAATCACCATCGTTCACGAGATTGACGAGGACAGTCCGTTTTATGAGATGAGCAAACATGAGTTGGAGGCATCAGAGTTTGAGATCGTTGTAATTCTAGAGGGCATGGTCGAGGCTACAGCAATGACCACGCAGTGCCGGAGCTCCTACGTGGCCAGTGAGATCCTCTGGGGCCACCGCTTCGAGCCTGTGCTCTTTGAGGAGAAGAACTACTACAAAGTGGACTACTCACGCTTTGAAAACACATACGAGGTGCCCAGCACACCTGACTGTAGTGCCAGGGAACTCGCTGAGAGGAATTCCAACGCCTCCAGTCAGAGGAACTCCTTTTGTTACGAGAATGAGGTGGCTCTGGAAAAAGTGGAGTTGGAGGAGGAGTTTGAGGAGGAGGACAACAAGGAGATGAGGGGCGTTGAGGTCTTTGCACATGAGGACACAAACGCAGATGTTGTGTCGGACTCTGAAAGCAATCTGGACTCTTTGCCTTTGGAAACAATGCCTTTAACGGCAGAATCAGAAATATGACTACTGAGATAAAGAAGAGTTAAACAATTCTGCAGGGCATGTCACAACTAGCTGAATGCTGTTTAATGAAAGACTGTGATTTGAGTAAAACATCCTCTATGCAAAAGTTTAGCCATAAGACCCCATGGGAAAACCAGACATACTGGCTGTTTATAGTGAAAGTGGGTACAGATACATGAATTGGTTGCATAAAGCTTGAGATATGAGATGGGCTACATGCCATCACTTACACTCTGTGAAGTCTGTCTTTCTTTAAATATTAGAGAGATAGTCAAATTGGAAAACACAAACAAAAGAAAAGGTTTGCTCAAAAACGGATGTATTATTTATTAAATTGCAACTTCCCAACTGGAAAAATGTCAGCATTAGCTGTATTTTAGCCTTAATGTCACAAAAGGTCGTGACTTCTAAAATGACTTCAATATATCTCATTTAAATAAGAGATTTTCTTTAAATGCCAACCGATATATGACTTACTTTGGTAATTTTGAATTCAAGAATTGTATTCAAAAAGGTACGTGAAATGTCAAAACACCGGCGGTGTAAAGGTTTGTTAATGAGCTGGTCTCATAGCAAATTATTTTAATGGTTCTGTTTATGTGGTGGTCTTTGTGTTCTCATGATGCAACGCAGGACAAAGATATCTTTCGCAAACGGTGAGCACAAGTACTCTATGCTCATCAAACTATTATCCTGTCAAGGTACGGCATCTTGTTGCAATGTGTGTGCCTTAAAAAGAGTCAGTCCTGAGGGGAGGTTTGGCTTCCAGTAAGCACACACTGCAATAGTTGTCGATGGTCAAAAAAACCCAAAACAAAACAAAATGAAAAAAAAAACAAACAAAAAAACATTTAAAAGGTGATTCTCTGTGCAGTATGCTTAGGCCCTTCCTTGAAGGTCTTCATGTTCTAATGTGCAATACAGATCGATGGGAGAATGTGACAGGAAGTTCAGCCGCTGAGCCGAGGTTATGAATGTTGATGATAAAGTGCTGCTAAGTTACATATTATTTAGAGGGGAAATCTAGGAGCCAAAATGTATTATTTGTCTTTACAAGTATCCGTTTTGAAGATTGCAGATGCAGCCTACGATGTGATTTGTAGATGTAGACGAGCATGATTCTGTCAGTGTGTTCTCCAAAGCTTTAGTGCACTTTTTCTCTCACCAAAAAGAACCCCCCCCACACACACACACACACACACACACACACACACACACACACACACACACACACACACACACACACACACACACACACACACACACACACACACACACACACACACACACACACACACACACACACACACACACACACACACACACACACACACACACGCCAAATGTGTAAATATAAGGACTCAACTATCTGTGAGTTTTGTTGGTTTGAACGTGTCCTGATCTAACAGAGGTTGGCTCTTAAAACATTCAATCATTTGCTTTTGACTTATCTGCATGATATTAACATCAGTGTTGGCGTGCAGAATTCGGAAACATCCCATGTAACCCCTCACTCTTAACCACTGCAGGTCTTGTGAAGTTCACTTGTCATTTCTGAATGGGCCCTCGCCTTGTCTTTATAACAAGCAGGTTTGTTGAGTGCAATTTCTTGACTCCAGTCTTATGAAAGATTGAGCTTTAATTGTTTTCTTAAAAAGTTCTTTTTGTGACACATTCACATGTCAGTGGAAACCAGAACGCTTCTCTGCATCTCTGGTTAAAGACAACTTCATAAAATGCTTTATCTGATCTCTCATTGACAACTCTCCTGTCTTAGGTCTTTATTTTTCTACCATGGTCTTCCCACCTTCCTGCACAAACCACGGACTGTACAGATTTTTTTTATCTTTTTGTAAATTATAAGACAAATGCTGTATATTGATATTGCAGTTGTTGAAAACTGTTTGTGTCTTTTTTTTCCAATAAAAATGCAACTTAATCATTATGAAGTTGACACAATGATTGTTATACTGCGTCCATATTGGCTCTTCTGTGGTCATGTGAGCTAAGCCGTGCTTCTGCAGCATTATGTACAGGATGTTTTTGAATTTGTACTTTCGACCCATACTGTGGAGCATCTGGACATGCTGCTCCTTTTTCTGGAGCTGTGGCCCAAATGTCAGGCTGCTGGCTGTCAGAGCGCAAAACATCAATTACTCTAACCCACAAAAGTCACTCACTCCAGTGCTGCGAAGGTCCAAAGAGACCCTGTGCTATATATCAGCTGGCTCTGCTGGAAGTCCTTTCAAATGACAGCAGTGGAAAGAACCCCTCATTCCCCCTCAGTGGGTATGAGTGTGATTGGCTAGTATCTTTTTCACTTTTTTTCAGGGATTTTAAAATAGAAAAAAATCAATTATATCAGTGTGATCTGTTGACACACAGATTACATAACACACTGATACTCTACAGAGAATGGAGCCAGGAGATTGAGATCGCCAACTAACTACTCGTACACAGCGTAACCACAAAGACAACCCTATTATGCATCAGATGGGATCAATAGTGTTCTATCTGATGTGATCAAGGTTTGCAGTATGATACATCTGTCATAAACTGAGTTTGTTTCCATCCAGAGCTGCGTTCCGCCTGCATGAGACGTAGTCGGGGATCTATTGATTTGACATGTCCGGAGGAAAGCAGTGAGCCGGTTTGATTGGGTTCTACATAGGAAGTGGGTGCTGCCGCGGGGCTTTTTCCACATTAGCCAATGAAACTGCCACAAAGCTCAGGCTTGGACTAAAAATGGGTACTGTTGCTTTTCCTCCTAGAAACTACATTTCAATTAATACTCATTAAATCAGTATATCAAAGCATTTATGACATAACCAGATGAACTACTCTGCTTTCAATGAGTTCTGCTCTGAGGTTTGTTCTGTGAACCGTTTGGCTTCACTTCCAGCCTTCTTTCTAAAATGATCAGAAAGTCAGTAATGAAACACCTTAACTCCTGACACCTCTGAGATGACGTTTAACTGGACAAAGTTGATGGCTGTTCAATCCGTGTGACTGTCACTGAAAGAAATCGACAGCCACTGTTGGCCGGAGAGCGCCTATCGATGCTGCTGATGACGTCTCTCGTTGGCGACTCCCCTGAGCTGGCTTATTAACAACAGGCTGATCAGACTGACCTTCAGATTAGATGGTAGAATATAAACAAGAGTTACTCATCAGCAGAGTTAAGGACTTGATTTATCTGTTTTGAGCTAAATAAGGTGATAGTTCCAGCCTTTGGATGGAAAATCACTTATAGGCCAGGAGACAGTTATCCAGACCTCAGCACGAATAAAACATCAAATTATGACCAGTTGAAACGTGGCATTTTTTCTCTCTTAAAAGTTAAAAAACCTTCCTGCTTTTTCTCAGCGACTGTCACTAAGAGACATAACTTTTGAGAGTGTTACAATCACAGACATATTTATTGCTCAGGAGGAAGTGCGTGAAGCCTGGATACAGTCTCTCCAGGATATATAAGAGAGGATACTATCAGAAAAATCATCTGACTCTGAACTTATGTAGGACACTGCTGAAATTGTATAAATAGCTGCACAACTGTACGTGTCTGGCCTAAATGAGCCTTTTATTAAAGCTGCTGAGGTCATCTTACGTCACTGACTTAAAATTATTTGAAAAGGAGAGAGATTTCTTTTTTACGTTTTGTAAAGAAAAAGTCAAAATACAAGAAATGTAAGTTTCTGCACAAAGATGACAACGCGATTTAATTAGGTTTGCATGTCTTAAATCTGGTCTTATGGTTCCACACAGACTAATGAATGGTTGGACAGAAAGGAATCAACAAAACCAAAAAGACAAAAAAAAGTCAAGAAAAAGAGTGCTTTTTTCCAATCTGAAATCCCCAATTTTCATGTTTGAGAACGATTCACCAAAGATGAATCCAGATCGAGTCCTCAATACCTCGGTCAGAGTCTGAGTCTAGTCTCCCTTACCCTTGGCCCACTTTGAGTCCATGTCCAAAACCAAGTCTAAGCTAAGTTCTAAGATGGGCTTCAGACAAACAATCTGAAAAAATCCACATTAAAGAAAAAAGACACATTTCCCTATTTGAACACATGCAGGTGCAAGTAAAGTCAACGTCAAGTCACAAGTCTTGAAAATCAGTGTTCAAGTCAAATGTGAGTCCAAGTTCTGGACAACTGTACTACAACAATGCCGTTCTTTCAGAAAACAACAAGCATCAGACAAAAGAAGACAAATCCTAAAGTACTAATTGAAGTCCTATAAAATAGATTAAATCAGCAATTCCTGAAAAACGGAACTCAGCTTGAGATGTTATAAAATACAAATATAAATTGATGAAAATGTAAATATAGGTACTTATTTTCAACTTCCATTATTTGAGCTGGTACATTCCACTCATGGGTCATGGTGACTTTAATTAGCGGATAAAGCTAGGTAGGCTTATGATGTTGGCAATGTTCTATCTCCAGTTCAAAGTTTGGAAAACAAGAAAACAAGGAAAACAACTGGTACATGGCTAACTTGAGAACGAGCAGGACCAGCCCATCATCACACATTTTGTTTCCATCTAGCTGACAGACAGTGACGTCTCTCTCCCACTCAATTCACTCGAGCTGTGACAAGAGTGAGTGCATGTGTGGCGTAGAGTAAAGAAAAAGAACAGGTACTGACATTCACACATTGTTACCAATCAGTCAGAGTGACTTATTACCTCCACAAGTTAGGAAGTGGGACAGGACCTGCAGACGGCAAACTTTTCTCAGAGCACAAATGCTAATACAAGTGTGTGAATGTGCTTGAATGGAGTGCCAACCCTGTTTTCAACAATCAAATAAGTCATGCAACATGCTCTCTTAAGAGATGGGTAGGAACGAACAGCCAACTGAAGCCTGTGACATGATACACAGGTCACCCAGAATGCCACAATGTTAATTTTTAATTATTACCGGTAGTTCATCTTTTTAATTATTGTGTGGGGCGCCAGTAGCCTTGAGGTTAGAGTGAGCATTCCATGTACAGAGGATATGGTCCTCTAAAAGGGAGACCCATTTTAAAAAAGAGGGACACATGCAATGAACAACCTCTGTCCCTGGCGAGGCTTTTAGGATTAAAACAGAATCATTAGACTTAGATAAAAAACATTAATAGAGATACTCTCTCTCTCCTTATTTCTGTTATTCACTGTCCTGTCTCTAAAATAAAGGCATACAAATAAACACAATGCCATTATTGGTTGTTACAGAATTTCTGTGATGGCATCCAAAGCCTCATTTCAACCCTTGCCCCCAAACACAATGAAAAGAAATGTCACTGTGACGCATCTTCATAGAGTACAATTGGATTAATTTCAGTAATTATATAATTCGGCTGACATGGCAATTGCGTAAGGCCTGTGATGCAGCGGAGAATAGCTGTCTCATGCAGCCAGCTGGTTCAGTCAATGATGGCACAGACTGCATGAAAAAAGTGAATGCAACTCTAGGTTTAAAAAGAGAGCAAAGAAAAAGTGCTCTGAAACTGAGCATCAGGTAACTGAGCAAGTTGAAAAAGAAGTTAGATTGAATAGAAGAGTACAAGGAACATATAAAAAACAAACCACATCAATGTATGGTGTCAAGCATCATCGTCCCATTTGGAGAAAAACAGATAAGTATTCTATGACTTAGGTCATAGGTTTTCAAGCCTGGGTGTGGGCCTCCACAGATGGGGCGTCAGATATTTCAGGGGGGTTGGAGGGAGTGGCTTCCGTCTTCTGAAATGGTGAAAAGAGGGCATCTTTCCACAAATATTAGCTACCGTAGTTAGTGAGCCAAACTTCTAATTCAGTTTCAAATAACAAAAAATAATATATGGGGATGCGTTTGGTTTTGTGCTAACCTGAGTAAGCATCCCATCTAGCCTCACAGCTAACAAGAATGATGGATGCACCTTGCTAACTAAGCTAGCTAGCACTAGAGTTAGTTTGGTAAGCTGTAGCACCAGCCCAGATCCTACCGGTTTATCAGGTCACTTCTGGATTTTTAAAACAAAACAAAAAAAGCAAACAACCTGGCTTCTTATTTTGAGGCTTCAAAAAAAACCAATCAAACCAATCATTAAACCAATGGGTGACATAGCGCTTTTTTTATTTTTATGGTCTATGATTGGCTGACTTTTGTTGCAGGGGCAACACACAGTTATTCATCTGTAGTCTTAAACAAGCAACAATGATGGTCAGGTGCCATCTATCTGAAAACAATGACCCAATAAGCAAAGAAGAGCAGGCAGCTATAGTGGTATGGTGTTAGCATACAAAGTTATAGTACAGTATGTGATCTGGGTATGTTCAAATAACTTGTAAGCGTTGTTTTAAAGCTGCCTGATGAACAAATTCAACTCTTTTAAATGAACAGAGACTGATGTAAGATATTAGAATACACTCAGACATTTGAGTCAGACCTATAAAGGTTTACAGTTGACCCTAAACAGGACTGAAGTGTCAGATCACAGATGAATGGATTAAACCAAACAGCCAACAGCTGACACGGTTGCCAGAACCTTCTGCTGCTGCTGTTTGCGAGTAAGTGTTTGTAAATGGGATTCCTGACAAGCGACAGTTAAACCCTTGTGATCGGTCTTCTCTGATAGCTTGTATTCTGATTTGTTTTAGTATCATATGGCAATTTCTATTTTTGAACTTTTTAGTAGTTGTATACATCACTTGGTCTTAACTTTAATAGTAATACATTTGATGGCTGACAGTAACACATATTTCATCCCATATCTGATCCCAGTTTTAACGTCTTTTAAAAGTTGTTACATATTTGCACTTTTTGCCTTTCTAAAATGGATTGTGATTTCTGAACTTGGATAACCTTACAAATGCTTAAAAACAAATGCACGCTCTTGATCACACAACTGCTAACACTTATTTTGGCTCTATCTCCAACAGCTGAGTGTCTCATGACACTCAATGGAGGAATAGAAGTATCTGACAGGTACAATATGTTGGATGAGATTCAGAAATTTTCAATTCCTCCAACATGCTGAAAGACAATATGCATATTTATTACTGAGGGTGAGGCTGGACCAACAAGTACCAACAAAAAATGATGCAGCAATGCAGCAGCTTAGGATGTAATAGCATGTGCACTTACACTTTAATGTGTATATTTCTGTTTTCATGCTAAATGTATCTCTGCTTCTGTCATTTTTTGAGAACATGTTAATCGTCCCCTGCAGAACACATTATGTTCCTACAACTGCTGTATGTCTGTCAGCCTTTCTATTCATGCTGCTGACCTTTATCATTCTGGCTAGTGCTTCTCTGACCTTGACAAGTACATCCAGAGCCAGGAAATAAAAGTGATACCCATTCTATCCCGTTGGCTCTTGACCAGTAGACCCTTGTACTAAGAGAACTTGGCTCTGTGTGGTGTTGCAGTATGTTGGCTATAAAGGAGTCATATAAGCAGATGAGCCAAAAAAAATAAAATAAACAACCACCTCCATTTATGATGCCTTCTACCATCATAACAAGCCCTGTTGGCAATGTGGATCCACCTGCAGAAAACCATTAGAAGTTGTGATGGGCAAAAGTGACATCTAATCATATAACTTATGAAGGACTATTCCTTTTTTTCCCCACTTCTAAATTTGTCTCTAAGTTTCCTAATTTGACTTTTTCCCCCCATTCTTCAATTAAAAAAAAAAAAAGTATTGTCTTAGGGGGGCTTATTGTCCACAGCCCAGAAAGTAATAATGAGATTAAATTTTACAAAGCATGGAAGATTTCCAGAATGGAGAATTGAGAGGGATACTTTAGAGGAGCTTGTTTATGAGGGCAACTTGGGGGAGATGGATACTTCTGAACTGTGTCCAATCCTTTAATCTGTTTTTGTGAATGGAGCTGTAACCTTTCCACTAAGTGTGTGACACAAAAGGCCCCACAGGATGAAGCGTCTTCCGCACCTAAAGCCAAGAAAGGCCTTTAGCCAGGGTAACTATGACAATATCTTGGCAACTAGAAACAGCAGCTCTGGTGAGGATCCCTCAAGAGACAGATAGACAGGGAGAGAAAGACACTTGGAACCTAATTGTGTTTTTTTTTTTTTTTTTTTTTGGTACTTGACGAAAGACGTAGATGAGATCATTTTGTTGCTTGATATTAGAGATGCATCATCAGTCATTCCAACATTCAATGAATGCGTATTTTAGTTTTTTTTGGTCATGGTTTTTCGGTTCGGTTTTGACGGCCTGGGCAGCTGCAATGTTTTTTTTAGTATTCCATTCCTTGGAGTTTTGGAGAATTAAAGTAATATTTTGTAATTCTAAAACTATGTGTTCAGTTCACTTTAAAGCACAACAAACTTATCCAAAAACATCATAGAATCCACACTGTAAACAGTTACAAATTATGATGACGATAAGGGTCACTTTCTAAGTATTAATTATTTTAGCTTGGAATTGCTTTTGAAACAGGAACTGATGCAATGCTTTTTCATCACGTCATTGAATTGGAGTTCCTCTTTGGCTCTGGACTGGCCCCACTATTTGACTAATCTCAGAACTTTCACCCTTATCCTGCATGTACAATCTCACCCGTGTCCCTCAAGGCTCAATCCATGGTCCCATCCTTATTTCCATTTACATGCTTTAAGAACAAGAAAAAAAAATAATTCAGAATCACAATAACAATGTCACTGTTATGCAGATGAAATTCAACCCAATAATTTGGTCCTACTGCCCTGGCTGAAAGGTCAAATGTTATGAGAGCAGGGATGTCAAATAACTTTCTACAATTAAACAAAAAAAAAATTCAGAGGCAATCTAACTGTTCTCAAGCATTCATCTTATCAAATTAGGGGTTCTAAAAAGTATTGTAAATATTATGCTGCTTAAAAAATACTGCATAGCCTATTATGAGATTGGGAAATGTACTGTAAGGGATGTCCTACAAGCAAAATCCCCTTTTCACCCTTTCATCAATAATATGATTTACAAATCCTCTGCCCTGTATGTTTATGTGTGTTCTGGCTCTAAAGTATTAATGCATGAATTTATTCACTTTTTGTATATTTATCTTCTCGCTTACTGGTGTTTCTATAATGTGACAAAAATCTTTAAATCTAGATCACCCTGGATTAAGGTAAGGTACCAAAGGTGTATAAGCTATAGATTCCTGTCCAGAGCCAGGAGAGCTATCTCTTACTGTACAAGTTAATTATAAGAGAAGTAAGTAACAGCAACACACACTCAAACATACTCACTCACACACAGAATCTGAGCACAAGGCAAAGCGAATGTGATGAACCTCCTCCTCACTTCAGATTTAATTCACCCAGAACAAGATTAGAGGATCCAATCAGTGGTGACATTGAGCCGGGCACCCAGTGGAATAGGACACCAGGGAGGCCTAATCATCCCCACAGCTCCGCTCTGCTGTGGCAAGCCAATCAAATCCCCTCCAGACGAAGCAGATGGCCGATATCAAACTTCTCCCTTTTCTGGTTGAGATTATCTCCTTGGCACTGTGGCAGTGGCCTTTCTGCCATCCGGCTGCAGGATGCTGATGCTGAGTTTCACATGGTGTCAAGCTACCTGAACCCCAAAACATACAGGCAGATGACGTCTTATTTTGGTGCCATGAACGTTACATCATGTCCTGTGTTGAGTAAATGACCCAATTTACAGGACAGACTACATGATGAAAACTAACCAGATATATTATATTTCACAATAGAATATTTTAGACTTAAAAGTGTACTGTTTAAAAAAAGACAATTAAAAGTTATACATTTATCCGCAAATTTCTATTAAATAACTGAATTTAATTGTTATCAAGCAATCTGCAACTGTGTTCTATAAATAACAATTCTGCTTGGATTGCATGTTCCCCCAACAGGAAGATTATTCCTTGCGTCACAACACAATTTTCTTTTCTGACCCGCCTGTCCTGAGATTACAGATGTGATTCATGCTCAGCTTTAACAGGTCTGAAGTAAGAAGACAATGCAGCAGAAAACCTGCAGAAGATGATGCTCCTGATTACAAACTGATTAGAGTCAACCAAATTGTTCTTCACTGCACAACTTAATATGCACATAAACCAGAGCAACTATTGTAAAATGAGTGTACCGACTCATTTTTGTGCGCTTTTATAAACACCAAACCAATATACAGGTTCCACTCCTGGCATGGTGCCAGAGGAAGAACTGGTTGTCGAGTGTTTTAATTAATGCAATGTACAAGAACCACAAGTGTAACGGAAGCCATCTCCATGCTAGCGGAGCATTGAAAACAGGTCAAGTTTTACGTGTCCAATGAGAACAACAGGTAACAGGAGAGGAGATGTGCGCCACTCAAAGACGTCTTTGGGCCAGAGAGAGGGCTCAATGTTACACCTGTCGGGCTCAGGTAATCGATGCCTTGTTCTAATCTGTTGACTTTCTTTAAAACTTACAATCCAAACAAGCGTTGTGTGGACTTCTCAATTAAAAAAGTCAAGATGGGTCAGATTGCGCTGATGTAAGTTGGTGTAGAGCCAATATATCAGTTTAATTGTGCTCCCGTCACTCTGCTCTCTGTGCATGTGATCCTCTGCAATGTTTTGCCAACTTGATAGATTACTTTGATGACTCCGAAACTCAACATAGGACATCAGCCCTTCCTCGGAAGTCAGTTTATTTGTGATATTTCAGTAGGACTTGGAATTTATCCAGACAAAAAAAGTCAAATGCACATACATCATCCCATTCATGAGTTCATTCCATTGCTGGGCTAGTGGGTGAATATGTAAACTAATTACTCCCCAATGGGTGTCGTCGGGCCTTAGGAGCAGACGTGTTTGGTTTTGCTTTTTCTCCCTGCAAGTGAATTCTTGTGATTGGAAAGAAAGTTCTTCCTCTTTCACAGTCAGGCACTTCAACAAACTGCACACCTACCCTCTGTACAGCAACACCTGCCACCGGGCCAATTTCACAAAAATTCCCAAAAGCTTAAAAAAAAAAGGGGGGGGGGGGGGGGGACTTTTCTTGTTTTTGAAAACAAAGTAGTTAAGCATGTGACCATGCAGGACGTTTTCAGCATCTTCTGCCACAGTATGATGCAGAGGTATGGTAACAGTGGCTTTATAAAAAAAAGACACAATCCCCAGGGGGGACACCGTTTGGATAGCCTCATGACCAGATCAGGCTTCATCACATTTAGAAGACGAGAAGAGGATTATATTTAAAATTAAGTCTCAGTGGTCTGGTTCTTTTTTTAGGCCAGGTTGTTTTGTATTAACAGGCACAGACTTGCAGAGAAACAGCCTTGATGAGAAGTGTCTCTCCACACTCAGCCTCACTGGGGATGAGCATGTTTCCATTCGACCAGCTGGGCTCTAAATGCATCGACTCTACTCTGGAAAAACAGACCTGGTAAAGGGGGCTTCTCTCTTTACTTCTTCTGTCCCCTGCGGCATACTTTCCTCCTGACCATGAGAAACCAGGAATCTCGTAATGGCAGTTAAGAAAGTGTTAATCAGCTGAGCTCACTCAACAGTCAATAACACTGGTGAAGAAATACTCTCTATACTTAATATCATCTGTCCTGCAGAATGATCCAGAGTTGGCCAACTACTAACAATTAGAGCAGATCCATTACAGCATGATCTATGACTGACACCCATTTCAGATCAGTATGTTTTGGCCTTTGGAAGTGAGTGATCACAGTCAAACTTAATGGTTCCTTTTTTATTTGTGGTTTTCAGTGGTACAAATCTGAGGGGTCTCCTGAGGTAAGACATGATGCCAAAAAAAAGAAAAAAAGATGCAACAGACTGCACTATGCGATGCTATAATGACAATATTTGACTTTATATCACTGCTACATGTCGTTCACATTCACACACTGATGGCAGAGGTTGCTCTGTAAGAAGAAACTAATGCAATTCACACACATGCACACACTGCCAACGAAGCAGCAGGAGAAACTCTGGGTTAAGTGTCTTGCCCAAGGAAACATTGGACATGTGGCTGCAGGAACAAGTGCAAAAATTTAGGGCCTACATAGCCTGACATACACTTCCACCTCCAGGGCTGTACTGCTTGTGGGCGTCTATTAGCTGAAACTTCTTAGCTTCTGCTTGGTTTCGGATTTTTCCCCCCTGGTATATTGCAGAAATTGGTTTTTTAAGTGGCATGAGAATTCTGTCTGCTCATTTGCAGAGCTGTCTACAACAACAAAGCTAGCAGGATCGATAGATGCTTGTTGCTAATGCTGGAGGTCATGAATGGAAGCATGGAAACACATTTATGTAATCAAGCAAGGGAGATGTGAGGTCATCAGAAACGAACGATACTCTTCGTCTTTAGATTTAGTTAAACAAAAAAACGTGCTCAGGAGCATAAAATAAATACATCTAAGTCCAGAATTAGAGAATCAAACGAACAGCCAGGTCCAGAGTACTTATTCAACTGTAACAATATCAGACTACTGTTGGTGAGGCCTCTGCCCCAATGCTGGGCTTTGACAGTAGAGGGTGACTTGGCTGCAGCTGTTGCTCTCTCTGACACGGAGCCACAGCAATTCTTCTGCAGCATTGAATGTTGGAGATATTACATTTCACCGTCTTTGGCTTTCCCAGGTTTTAAAATAGTCCAAATGTTCCGAATCATGCTGTAAACAACGCACACCCTGCTTGTTCAGCTTGCAGTATCTCCTGAATGTTGAAACTGAAATGGCAGCCATTTTGCGGGCTATTATTGATACTTATGGTCTATATTAATGTTCCACACTGTATATGGTGGCTGAAGTAAATCTTGTTCCCTCAAGGAGTCCCACAGCTCAAGTCAGGGGGGTTTTAAATGCGAAGCAGTGACGACTGTTGCTACTCACTCTCTAAATTTGGATCTTGTGAATTGGTTTGTTTACCAGTGCTATACAGACAAACAATACACCAAACAGGACTGAACTATGACTGAGGTCTCTAAATATTACACATAACATCAGTCACGAGCGGTCATTGGGATTACATTTTAATGATATCTGATAATTGACGTGCAAACACATACTCTCTATCGGTCTCCTTTAAGTCCTGGTACTATTACCTGGGGAGCTGAAGTCATTTGTGATAAAAGTGAAGGTCGCTTGTGATCTTAATCCCCTGACTCTGAATCTGCCTCGACTTGTAAAGTAAAAATTCCACCAGAAACTACCTACCATATTTCACCAAACAAAGCGGTTATGTAATAGTTGTCCAAATCAGCATCTCATGATTTATCGTTTCAAAGAAAAAAAAAAACAGGCCAAATAGTTATGTGACAACGTTAGGCCCATAACGTCAGCTAGCGATCACACACTTTCCAATCAATATTTCTCCGTTGTGTCGTTCCAATGAGCGCTACGCAGAGGTTAGATCTCCTCATAGGTTTTGCTTTAGATCTGCTGTTTGAGCTTGATGCTTGGCAACAGTGTTTTGTGATTTCTCACGACATGGATTGATCCAGACTTATCAAAACTGTGCAGTACAACCTCTAAAAGACAACATAATAGCTCACTTTCAATGGAGGGGCTGATTCAGAGCACACCAGTAAAGTTGAGCCGCCATATTAGAAGTTTACAGCCTTGTATTTTACAGTGGATCCAGCGTACTTTACACAGCTCTACTAAAGGTAGGTCCAGTTTTGGGAGATATGTTTGAAGCACTTTGTCCTTTTACGTTTCCAAGGTAAAGTTAATTGAATCTCTAATCCTGCATTGGCCTCACTTGAGTTACACAGATCTAATATCTGAGAGGCATGTAAGAGCTGTCATCATATCTTTGCCAACTGGGTTAAGAATTCAGGAAGTTTGATGTTATACAGTAGTACATTCCCAAGCCCCTAGCTCCTTTTTTTTCTTCCCTGGATGTCAACAAAATGTAATTATGTAATTGCCGTTTCCAGTTTGAGTCCTTCTGAGACATTTTCTTTATTCCTGGACTAGGCTCTGCTTTGTCACCAAATCCTTTGAGTCCAGAGAGCACAGCACTACCCTTAAGGCTTACTGTAGAAGGAAGGAAGTTTACTTTCCAACATTAGAGACATACTTTATTTTTAGCATTGGCATTATAGCAACAGCATCATGCTGCAGAACTTGTTGGAGTCCTCTCCTCAGGGTCTTCATCACCTGAAGTACTGAGGCTCAAAATCAAACAAGATCAGCAGCAAAAAGATTCACGATGTCTGTGTTGATATGTTGAATGCTTAAAGGTGGAGGATAGGTGTCCAACAAGGTGATTAATAGAACACTGAAGAAGAAGCCTTTTTTTCCTGTAGCAAAGGTTCTGGATGATACATTTAGGCCTCGACAGGAACACCGGCCAGACTGTCAAATGCAGGCAGATTTTAGCAACGGTGTGTAACAGTCAGTCCCACTAGCCGCTTTGACGGGTTGAAATTTCTATTTTCAATTGTAGAGGTATCGGAAATAATAAACTACTGTAAAAAAAGGCACACCCGGTTTTCAAAGATCTCTCAAGAGAGAGGAAAGGTTTGCACTTCCTGTCCGACGATTTCTATTCCGTTCAGCGAAGTGCACATCGTGCAGTTTGTGTGCAGCTGTGTCACTCTTCAGTTTTCACTCTTCGGTGTTTGCACTCCTACTAGCTGCAGTACTCTGAGCCTGCAGTGGAAAGTGTGAAGCCCAGAAGCCTAGCTTGCAAGCTCTCTGCCTGACTCTGCTGGTCTTTCTTGAACTTTAATGACCTCGTCATGGGAAAAAAAAGAAAAAAGTCGAGCAGCCAGACTGGTCTGTGCCGCTGACTCTCCCAGCACAGCTTGCAATCAGTTTTCAAAACACAATGAATGGGGATGTATTTTTAATAGAAACAGGTTGCATGCAGCGATGGCGGCAGCGGCTGCTGCATCCGCGGTTAAAATGACGAGTTTGCATTTTATACTGGTATTGTATACACTGGATTACCTTTACACTCCTATGAGCACTACCTGCACAAAGTGTTTGCTCTTTTGTCCATTCGTAAAGCCTGTTGCCTTACAGTTGTGTGCAAGTGACTGCCGACACTTCCTGTGGAGAACATGATGTGGACATGTGAACCAGAGGAGCTATCTAACGGCACATAAAAGCTGTAACAAAACCCAGAGAGGGACAACACAGAAGAGAAAACTTGACAATGAAACTGAAAAGGAAGAAAAAAAAAAAACAATAAAGTAGAATTCAGGTCGAGATGTGGCTGTGTACAGCGGTTATTTATAGTTCAACGGTTTGTAAATCTACTTCAAGTAATATTTAGCATGCTACAGTCAACATGAATTACGTGAAACATCATTTTCCATCAACAAAATTGTGGCTATAGTGAAAATACTAAGTAGAATAATAAACCAAGATCACCAGAGGCTAGGAGGAAAGAATGGCAGGATTTGTCCAAGGCCAAAATCAGCAAAGAATCTACTGAATCAAAAAATCCTCACAAAGACTTTAAATGTTCCGTAATGCTCCTTGATTACTCTCTGTGATAAAAATATATTCAAAATGAACTAGGAAATATCAAGAAACATTGTTCTGGGGTATATCAAAGGCAGAATAAAAATGATTAAGTATAACTACATTTCAGTAGGTGTCATTATGTAAGGGTTTTGTATTCGTAAAAAGCATTGTATAGGATACTAAGATGAAATGTTGGTCAAACAATAAGTCCATGTTTGTGTGTATGAGCAGAGATCAGACACACTTTAGTTTGGACTGTGATGAGACTACTCAAGAACACTTGACTTGTCATGTCTTTCCAAGTCCATGTCAACACTTAGAACCCCTTCCTCCCCACCACTCAGACCTGGACTTACAAGCATGTTGCGTAAGGTAGTGAAGTGTCAGCCCAGAGCTTAAGGAGATCTAGGTCCACAAAGCCTCATGTACCCTGCTCAGAAAAGGGACCCCCAGGCCACCCTGTGTCACGTCGAGAGAAGAGAAACTTATACAACATCTGCTGCTTTAAGGTCTGCCATCTAAGGGCACGATTCAGGCCTCGTTTTCCTTGGCAGGAAGGAGAGAGGAGGTGGTGGTGGTGGGAGGTACAGATTCATAGAGGGTCAACAAGGGATGAGTTCTCCCACAACAAAATCCATCCATTAAAAAACACAGTGTGAAATAACTTTAATGGACACAGTCCAGTGAGCAGCAGGATGATTGTATGGATCATTTTATACATGCATCACTCTAATGGGAAGTTTGGTGGCGTGCAAACTATGCCTCTGGGTTTCCATTTCCAGGACACGGACAGGTCAAGAGACCGTGAGATCTGGCAGAAGATTTCGGAAATCGTTCCAAAAAGAAGCTCGCATAGTATGCAACGTCTAGTAGGGTACTCCTCGATCTCTACATCCCCTTGGGGCAACAAGCAAAAAATAGGCATGAATTTCAAAACTTGGTCTTGTTTGTTAGGCTGAGCAGAGTGTGGAAGTGGAAACTAAATAGCACAGGGCTGCAACCTGCTTCGCTAGCAGCTTACTATAAATCAAGGGAGCTGCTAAAAGACAAGTGTGTGATGACTAGTCACAGTATCGTCTCTCCGTCTCCGGAACAGCTGTCCTGCTGGTATCGCACTGTGCTCTCTTGACCCATGATATAAATTACTGAAGTATAACAACCAATGAAATAACAACTTTCCTGGAAACAGTCATCAAATGATTGCCTGTATCATGGGTGGAACTTTGGAAAAGAAGCAGTCACTGTTCTGTAGCTGATGTATAGCAAGTATATTTATTTTTACACTTGATATAAAGCTCCTGTGAGGAGCTTAAATAAACAACTTCAACATGTTTTGGATAACATCAGCAGAGAGATGAGATGTAAGACTTTGAACACAGGAGTCGCCAAAGTCAACTTCATTCAAAAAGCTCCTCACAGGAGCTTCAATATTATTGTCGGCTTGCTTTTACACAATCTCATTTGGTGTAAATAAATACATGTTTAACTTCCATTGTTGCTCTTCTGACTTCCTCAAATGTCCATTTATCATCAGGAGTCGTCGGGATTCCCTTCTGCATCACAGTCCACGCTGAATCGAGCGTCGTGGCAGTAACTGGAATAGATGTTTTTCTACTTTAGCCCCCACATGACGATCTTTTTAGCAGCATTATGTAAGTCATCAAAGGGCTTCCTTCCTAAAAAAAGAGTGTCTTTTATGTGTCTTCTGCACAACTCTGGACCACTGCCTGCAGTCTGCTGGCATTGAGTTTTCTCATCCTGCCATGAAGTCTTTGACGAACACACTCAAGCGAGTAGCCTCTTCAACGGGAGCTTTTGTTAGCCTCTGCTGTTAACATTCACAGGAAAAAAAAAAAAAAAAAAAAAGCACTCCAGAAAGAGCGATCGAGCTGAGATTCTTTTGTCTATTCATCACACATCCTGAGGAATCACAACTTGTCAAGTTGCGTGTGTGTGAACTTCTGTGGGCTTATATAAGAATGTTTACACGAAGAGAAACTGTCATTTTACAAGCAAAAGGCAAACTGGGATATAAAAAGCACATCAACTGTAATAGATGAAGAAGAAGAAAGACTGCACTGGAACATGTTTCGACCTTTGGAACTGTATTTACTGTAGTTGATTTGTAGAATTGTCTCTGAATTAAGTGTTTT
This sequence comes from Symphodus melops, assembly GCF_947650265.1. NCBI lineage: Eukaryota > Metazoa > Chordata > Actinopteri > Labriformes > Labridae > Symphodus > Symphodus melops. The sequence continues at coordinate 18,304,147 of NC_136707.1, read as the reverse complement.
AATTAACTTGAGTTCAGCCTCATACAAGCAGGTACAGTATAAAATAGAGAAGGCTTTGTATGCAAACTGTGCAAACTCCAGGTGCATCATTTCAGTCTTTGGCTTCATTAACATTATACACAGATCGTCAGCCATAACAACATGCCAAATACTGTGCAAGTGCCCCTCATTAGATCAGGGCCAAAAGACGCCTGTCGTGACGAGCCATGGACTCCACTAGGACTTTTAAAAAGGTGTGATGCAGCATCTGGCACCAAGACTTAAGCAGAAGATTCTTGAAGTCCCATTGGTTGCAAGGTGGGGCCTTCATGAATCAGACTGGTTGCACAGCTCATCCCACAGATGCTCCATTGAATTGAAATCTGGGGAACACGGAGGCCAAGTCAACAACTTGAACTCACTGCGGTGTTCGTCGAGGCTACATTTCCTATTGCTCAGCGACTCAGTTCGGATTCTTCTAGCAGAACCAGACTTCATGTTTTCAGCACTTGACCTCTGGTCGCTCTTCTATTGGATCTGACCGGGCGGCTATGGCGCAGTTGGAAGGGTTGCGTCTCAATCCCCAGCTCCTGCAGCCACATGTCCAAAGTGTCCTTGTCTGAGAAAGACACTTAACTCCAAGACACTCCTGTTGCTTCGTCAGCAGCACATGGATGTTTATGAATGGGATGAGTTACTTCTGATGGCCATTTTACATGAAAACCACGGCCTTTGCAGCCCATGACCAAGTCAATGGTTCACCATTGTTCCCCCCCTTTCTTGGTCATCTTTTGGTAGACTGCTGCAGAATGAGAACCCCCAACAAGAGCTGCAGTTTTGAAGACGCTCTGAGCCAGTCGTCTCGCGATCACAATTTGGCCCATGGCAAAGTCCCTGACATCCCTTCCGATTTTTCGTGCTTCCAACAGATCAGCTTTGATGACAAAATGGTCACACACTGACTAGCACACCCAACCCACTGACATATGCCATTGCAACGGATAGTCAACCTTCTTCACATCTTCCTTAAAGTATTGTCGACGAGCCTGAAAAACAAATGTTGCTGAAAGGTGTGCGAGGAGACAAAGTGAGAGTTAGAGACAGCAGCAGGTTGAAACCCAAAGACCTGGCTTCCTTTAATCAGCTGGATAAGTCAGCTCCTGTTTCTCGATTACAGCGTTAGGTTGCAGGAATCAGAGTCCTAAGTGGAACTGTAAGTGACAAAGCATGCAGTTGAATTAAAGTGGGTAGAGGAGCTTTTGCCTGAAACACGCAATCTTTACAAAAAGTGAGTGAGGAAGCAAGTGGTTTTCCCTTAATGCGATTTCCTTAACGAATCAAGCTGAACAAAGTTTAAAAATAAGATACCTTAAATATCATTATTTTGGTTGCTAGATAAGAAAACCTGCAAGATTAAAGCATTTGTAAAGAGAGTTAAAATTGAATAATGTTGGATATGATAGAATGTTTTCAAGAAACTTGTTCCCAAGAGGACGTCCCAATGACTCGAGGCATGGCCTTGCTTCTCCTCTAGCCCCACCAAGACGTTGATCGGTTCCAGTTTTACAGTGGAAATATCCTGAATTCATCAGATAAGTTGCAATGAAATATGCTGATATTCCAGATCCCTGGAGGAGGAAGGGTTTTCTTCCCCCCCCCCCACTGTTGAACCTACAGCCAGTCATTCAAAAGGAAAGCTATCAAACAGGACGTTCTGAACAATAAAGCCTTTATTTTTTTGTCTTTCCATAGTTCAAGTTTGTCAGTCCCACCCAATGAAAAGGTGGCAAATAGAGTGAAGGAGTAAGAGGTAGAGCAAGTGTTCCATTCTCATTGTGATCAGCGTAAAAACTCACTTTTACACACCAAGGGAATGGCCATCCAAAGAAGGCCGACTAAAACAAAAAAAAAGAAGAAAATCAAAAAAAAAAAAAAAAAAAAAAAAAAAGTACAGCAGCTTCTTTGTGGTGTTGCTAACTTTCCCTTATTATTCACAATCATAAATACTCCTGACTCACTGACTTTTGATAAAGGTCGCACTACAGTGTAAACCAGAGAGGTGACGAGTGCTAGCCATGAACAGACGCATGCATGGCAGTTATCATCACTATCCTCAACACCATTATCATCATCACAGTCTCTGAACACTTGAAGCGGGGGGGAGAAAAAAAAAACTGCCACATGGCAAAAGACCCCTTTGCTTTGTGTCCAAGGCGAGGAGGCTCTGCATAGTATGGTCATACAGAAGAGATAATGGCTGCCCACCAAGGACTGAAAAGAGGATCTCGGTCCAGCACTCAAGGAGAGTATGACCTAGGGAAAAATAAAATGAGGTCATCTCCGCACGAAGGGGAGCGAAGAAACCTGAGCGGCGGCGCCTGACAGCACATCAGTCCAAAAAAAAATAAAAAAATGACGGTCAGCTGGCCCTCCAAGTCCAAGTGTCTGTGTATGATGTGTCACACTGCATTAAAACTAACTAATACACTCTACCACTCAGCAGCACTGCTAGGTTGAGGCAGTGCCATGTTACATTAAAAAAAAAAAAAAAAAAGTAAAAGGAGAAAGTATTTACATCTTCAACACATAAATTATTTCCCTAACATACTGTCTGTGTAATGCATAATAATCAGGAATCTGGGGGAAACACATAAACATAAGTGCCTCGGATGAAAAGACCATGCTGACTGGACAACTGAGAAAAATAGACAAAAATAAAGATTTAGACGCTGCTGAAAATAAAATCAAATTGCAAGACAGATAAAGTCTAAAACTAGAGAGAGAGAAAAAAATACAATTAATGCAGAAATTCATGAGAACGATTTGAAAAATGGCACAGAGGTTAAGATAAAGCTGTAAGCTTGATTAGAGCTGAGTACTTCCAGGGTGCCACGATGGCAGTACTGACGCCGACTCGTAAATACCAAAAGACAGAAAAAGAGTCTGAAAGGGTCACTGCGTGAAGGGGCCTCCACTCGGATCAATATGCATTCGGATGACGTCGGACGCTTCGCATTCCTGCCTCTCCTGACCGAGAGATCTAGGAACGACTTGCGACTCGTCCCGTCCAGAATGTGACCTCTTGACATTTCTTACGAGTTCGTCTCTGCTGGAGTTCCCAAGGCTCGAACTGAAGCTGACCAATCAAATGTGGAGCAGAAGCAGGTCAGACTGCTCACCAGATGCAATGTGACAAATAAGCCCTAGTCCGGTAAAATTCACACTTGTCGAAGAGATACAGTATCAAAAACTCCATATAATGAGAAAAACATACAAACGCATATGCAAATATAGCTTTCAATACACAACAACATACACATTAACTGATGGTTTTGCAGATGAAATTCAAAAATTCAAAGTATTTATACAATATGTTTCAGAAGGAAAAAATGGCTGGCTCTGTCCGTTTTATGGAGAGAGAGAGAGAGAGAGAGAGAGAAAAAGAGAGAGAGAGAGAGAGAGAGAGAGAGAGAGAGAGAGAGAGAAAAAGAGGGCGGGGGGGCAAAAAACAGGAGAAGAAAAGGACAAAAAATAAAGTGGGTTCAGTTCATATCTGCCGTGTTGAATGATGGCGCACATAGGAAGCTAAGAGGAGCAAATTAAAACCTCTCCAGTTGTTTTTTTGTTTTTGTTTTTTTACCGTATAAGTTCATATTACCGCCACACCCCTGCTCCAGTGCTGCCTTGTTGCTGTCAGTCTTTGGGTCATCGCCCCCCCCCCCCCTCCCATCCCCCCAAACCCTGTTGTGTGTGGGTGCATGAGAGTCTGTCATTCCAGTGAGTTAAAAAAAGAAGAAGAAAAATAGGTAGGCCATTGGTTTGTTTTGCTGAGAAGTCCCGCCTACCCTGATGAAGGCGGAGCCAGGTGGGAGCACGTCAGTCATCCAGGATGACCTTGACAAAACTGGCCACGTCTGTGTCTTTGGAGTCATGCAGGGTGAAAAAGGGATGTTGCTGCAAAGAAAAAAAGAAAAGACAGTTTGAGTTAGAGGGACAAATCAAGTTTTTACCGATTCTTTTGTTGTTGTTTACATGTAAAGCACCAACATGTGGCGCTTTACATGCAACTATGTGGGTGGTTAATTGTGAAAGCCTGACCTCTAGTGGACAAACGCAACAAAACAAAAAAAAGAAACCAACAAGAGCTCGCAGTACATTAAATCAGGGATATATGCAGGAGAGAGAACCGAATAGGAGAATCATTTTTAGATTGTTTGAGAGGGTAAGAAAAGAACATACTCACCATTAATTCTGTATAAGCTGGCCGCTCATTTGGTTTCTTTCTTAAGCTGTGAAAAAGAGATGCATTCAAGAGTGGGAACGTTGATACAAAACTGATCATGAATTTTAAATTAAACATCTTAGAAAGTCTAGTGACCATATCCTCATCTAACACCATTGGAGCTGCACAGATAAGAGGTAACATCCTTCTTCAGGAAATATCGAGGGAACACTGCCCCCTGCTGGGCCTCTCAGCTGCTCTGCACTGACGTGTGTGAGTAGCATCGAGTTGGGGGACAAAACCACACACACACTATCACCGAGTGCAGACACTCACCACTGGGAGATGAAGTCTACAAACTCTGGGGAGAAACGGTCGGCTGGCAACTGTGGGGACGGCTCGTCCACCACCTGCTTGAGCTGCTGGAACGGGGTCCCCCAGGAGTCGTAGGGGAACTTCAAAATGGCCAGCTCAATCTGTGAGGCATAAGACGAGCTGATTAAACAAGGACCACTACGTGTTAGAGCAAAGTTTGAATCAAGAGCATGTGATTAACCACTGACTTCATCCTTCCTACCTCGTTATGAAACATAAGCTGCCTGCACTGAGGTCACGTTTGAGCTTTTATTTTGAAAAGGGGGTAATTAAGGCAGCGTTTCGCTGAGGTTTCATGGCCTGACCCCCGGCTCCACCATGGCCTTGTTTTTCAAACATTACAAGACTAAAACCAAATATTCTCTCTCTGCTTTCCTCATCACATGTTTTAGGAGGAAAAATAAATGAAAGAAGGAAACAACAAGATATGGAACAACAACGATTATGGAAAGAAGATTTTAACATTGAGCCTTTGTTTATTTAACTAATTAAGCTAAAAATGTATCAGTAATATATTTTCATAGTTTACATTACAATACAATATGGCAGCATGTTGTGCTTTTGCTAACATGCTTAGAACAAGAGGGGACTGAATATTATTAATACTTAGAGGTGATGAAAACTACACTTTCTGTCCTTCTTCTTTTAAAACACATCATAAGAATTTTTTAAGCCCTAGATTGATTTTATTGGAGAGACAGAGTGGGGATTCAGGGATTCGAACCCCGCGCTGCCCACCCCGAAGACAAAACTGACCAGTTGGCCACCGGTACCACACTCTTCAGCACATTTCAATCCAAATGATGAATGAATGAGTGATTTTTCTATGAACACAAGTGAGACTCCTTGTTTGCTTAAACCATCTTTGCAATGCACAGCATGTGCATTAGTGTGCGTGTGTGCGTGCGTGATCTGACACTAAGAGTCCCGCTCTGCTTATCACAGAACTTTGAGGACTAACTTTTGGAAAGGAGTGTTCTCTGTAACGCGCAGCACGCAGAGCTCGGCACATGCAGCTGATTCACTCAATGTGAGGGACAAGCCTGTTTGTTTAGCTTGTAGTTCAGACATCAGAGCGCTGGGCGTGTGTCGACGTCTGTGCACATCACAAGCTCTGAACTGTAACGCAAATACTCTGACAATGTATTTCAGGATTGGCTGAACAGAAAACATTGAAAAGCATGAAAAGACATTCATGCTCTGCCGAAAGAAAACGAGTGCACACGAACCATGTTAATACCATTAAAGAAGAATTTTGAGGGCTGGAGGTCAAACTGTAGCCTCTAACAACATCGAATATTACAACATCTAACATGTACGTCGTCTTAGTATTTAAGAGGAAGAAAAAGATATTCTCTTAACAGGGTTGCTGCACCCTTTTCTGAATCCCATTGAAAACTTTTAAATGTAATAAACAAATGTCACTGCGTCGTCTCGCCGTTTTCAGATTTCATGTGGAACTCAACGATTTTGATTCTCATCGTGGAGAAGAAACGTTGCCTTCGTCTCTTTGCAAGTCGCTTTGTAATTATTGTTCCCCCCCCTGTATTTCTCCTCTTTTAGCCACATTTTGTCCAACGTGCATTTCTCCATCTTCTCCCCCGGCCATCCTCCACTCGGGATGGAATGGAGATCAACAGCCAGAGAGGTAGCGATAACATGTAGCATGCGTCTGAAACAGACCACTAATGACACAAGCTGAGACACTGATGTCACTCACCATCGTGATACCCAGACTCCAGATGTCCGACTTGACACTGTAGCCTATCTGGTTGAGGTCAGGGTTGATCCGCTCAGGCTGGAACAGAATCAGAAACCATAGATAAACACCCCTGCAACTAATAGTGCAACTATTAAGTCAATGACAACACTTTCCAAACAAAAACAAAGAATGACTAAAAAGGAAAAATGTATTCTGATCCTGTGATTGCTTAGACTATAAATCGATCAGAAAAGAAGTAGGATTTTTTTGGTGGGATGAATTATAATGCGGTCCACTTCATTGTTTGAGCACAGATGCATTCTCATCTCCCACAGACTGAATCGTGCCACAGAACATCTCTTCAAGCAGATGGGGCGCAGTATGTTTGTGTTCACACTGGTCAAATGAAAAGCGGACCAGTGTACCGTAAATTCCGGACTATAAGCCGCTACTTTTTTCTCACACTTCGAGCACTGCGGCTTCTACTCTGGTGCGGCTAATGCATGGATTTTTTATGGGGGACAATGAACTTCTGCCGCAAAAACATTTGACTTCGTCACATCGGATCTTCATATCAGTCATTTTGCGCTTCATGCACGCACCCTCATGATGGAAAACACACGGAGAAATACATATGATGTAGCTTTCAAGTTAAAGGCGATCGACCTGGCTGTCAAAGAAGCTAACAGAGCTGCTGCACGTTAAGATGACACTGACAGCGACAACAGAGACTGAGGAAGTGAGTAATGAAGTCATTCTGAGGCAGTGAATGGATGGACTTTTTCTTGTGAAATATATTACGGTCATCTTTTTCATCAGCCGTGTTACAGACACCGTCGGCTAGGCTTCGTATTGTAACGGTTCATGTTGTAAAGTCAGTAGTTGATAATGTGTTCATAATTCCGATTATGTGGAGAGTCAGTGAATGCACCAGCGAGAACGTGTTGAGTGGCTGTATGAGAGAACGCTGGGGGAGAGAGTTGGATTGTTACGGCAAGTTATGTGTTGCTCTCTGCTGTAAACGGCGTGGTCACGGCCGACAGTGATCGGGTTATTAAAAGTTATTATTTGAACGCTCTCGTCGTCCTTTAACGTCCGTACGGACGCTACAGTATTTGCGGATGTTACCGGTAGCCTACGTCTGTGTAAATAGCTCTTGTTATAGCGTGGACACCTGCGGCTTATAATCAAGTGCGGCTTATATATGTACAAATACATTTACCGTAAATTCCGTACTATTGAGCGCACCTGGATATAAGCCGCACCGGCTAAAAATAAGTAAATAAATGTATTTGTACATATATAAGCCGCACTTGATTATAAGCCGCAGGTGTCCACGCTATAACAAGAGCTATTTACACAGACCTAGGCTACCGGTAACATCCGCAAATACTGTAGCGTCCGTACGGACGTTAAAGGACGGCGAGAGCGTTCAAATAATAACTTAATAACCCGGTCACTGTCGGCCGTGACCACGCCGTTTACAGCAGAGAGCAACACATAACTTGCCGTAACAATCCAACTCTCTCCCCCAGCGTTCTCTCATACAGCCACTCAACACGTTCTCGCTGGTGCATTCACTGACTCTCCACATAATCGGAATTATGAACACATTATCAACTACTGACTTTACAACATGAACCGTTACAATACGAAGCCTAGCCGACGGTGTCTGTAACACGGCTGATGAAAAAGATGACCGTAATATATTTCACAAGAAAAAGTCCATCCATTCACTGCCTCAGAATGACTTCATTACTCACTTCCTCAGTCTCTGTTGTCGCTGTCAGTGTCATCTTAACGTGCAGCAGCTCTGTTAGCTTCTTTGACAGCCAGCTCGATCGCCTTTAACTTGAAAACTGCATCATATGTATTTCTCCGTGTGTTTTCCATGATGAGGGTGCGTGCATGAAGCGCAAAATGACTGATATTAAGATCCGACGTGACGAAGTCAAATGTTTTTGCGGCAGAAGCTCATTGTCCCCCATAAAAAATCCATGCATTAGCCGCACCGGAGTAGAAGCCGCAGTCCTCGAAGTGTGAGAAAAAAGTAGCGGCTTATAGTCCGGAATTTACGGTATTTACTTATTTTTAGCCGGTGCGGCTTATATCCAGGTGCGCTCAATAGTACGGAATTTACGGTACTTTGGTTCTGTGCTTGGGTCCCTCGTGTGAAACCCCCCCCGAGAAGGAGCTGGAACACTGAAGCCTAATTTATACTTCTGCGTCGTGTCGATGCCGTAGCTATGTGGTCGACGTGGACCCCTACGCAGTGGCCCTATGCACACTTCCAAAGAATCCGGACTACGGATCCGTTGACATTCGAAAGTAGTGAAAGTGCATTTTTTCATCCAGTTTCCTCAGCGGGCTAACAAGTGTGTTAAATTCACCCGTTTTCAGCCTCAATTGGTTTAGCTGTCGGGCAGACCACCTCCACAAATGTCTCCTTCGTCGCCACTGCCCCCTAGCGGCTTGGCGATCAATTGCAGACTAACGCGTTGCCTCGGCGCCTAACTATGAATGCTCATCGACGGCGTCGGGCCCCATCGAGGGTACAGAGTCGACGTGACGCAGAAGGATAAACTAGGCTTACAGAGTGTCTGATTCTGAGAATCCTTCCAGAAAGCTCAGCCAGCTGGTACCAGCAGACCTGTTTTTCTCCCTTGCTGTACCCACTCACCGCCATGTATGGCTTGCAGCCTGCATCCATAGTTTTGGCCACCGAGTCCACCAGGTGGCCGCTGATGCCAAAGTCGCACATCTTCACTTGGCCCTCGGTGTTGATCAGAACATTGGAGGGCTTCACATCTGGAGAGAGGACATCGACGAATATGATGAGGGTAGAACACAACAGGAAACTGTTAACCGTACAAAAACTGTTGACATGGTCTACTTACCTCTGTGAATCACTGACAGGTTATTGTGAAGATGCTCTAATGCCTTGACGATCTGTGGAGAGAAAGTGAAATGTTGAATAACTGGGTGAATATGTTCAATGTCTTCAGGAAACTAAAAGGACTATTTTAAGATGCATGTTTTGAAAAATATAAAACATTTACATTTTGATAGGTACGCTTGTTATCGTCTTGTCTCTTGAGTCACACATATTTTCTCAAAACAGAATTTTACAGTATCTAAATTAAAAAAAAGAAAGATTTCAGACATTTCCTTAAGAGATGCAGCATGTGCAACATCTGACTGATTTCTAATTTTCTTTCTTTGACAAACTCAAAATAAGACTTCATTTTTGTGTTCATAAAACACGAAGAAAAGCGTTTCCAGGTTACGTGACCATCTGTCACTGTCCCGTAAAGTGAGACTTGCCTCACTCCTCCAGACTCCTGAATGAATCATCAAAGATCTATGATTGGTGATCATCCCGTACCCGTCTATCCCGTCTTTCTTGCTGCCTCTCCGAACGGAATTTAGAACTACAAAGAGTTTGATCTTGTTTTTTTTCCGTTAATAATCAATATGCGTTAATCTGGTTTTATCATTTCAGTGTCCCACTGACACCAAAGAATACAACAGGAAGAATAGTTCAATGTAGAGAGGGACAGAAGTCCGAGTTTGTTGAGCAGGTGACTTCCTCTGCCCAATTAAAAACCTCTTCTCTTACTAACTAACTTCTTCAGCTGAACTAGATGCAAAGATGAAATTGATTTTTCACGACAAATAAAACGTGCACTCCCCTAACCCTGGGTAGAGAGGGATCCTCCAGTAGGTCAACGCTTTGCAGACTTCTGCTGATTAGCACCTAACAACCACGCTGTCGCTTGTCTTTCAGTAGCTGTGCACAAGGCGGGAAGCATGTGGCTTGTATGTGTTTAACGTCGGCACAGATCGGATATATTTGAGAGGATCAGCTGGTCACGAGCGAATAGGTGATAAATGTCAGATTCTGGTCCCCAACCAGCTGACTGCTGTGCCTCTAGTTTAATCATGCAACTCCTTTTTTCTTTTCTTCCGGAAACATCATTTAACCGTCTGCAGCCTTATAGAGATAACACCACTACAGGAAGTCATGTCAACAAACGGTACATGAGCAGGTTTCATAAATTCAAGACTGTCCTATTGATGCACACGTTACTGGGCGTTAGTCAAATACAGGAGAGGACGTACTGCTACTGTAATCTTTCCCAAGATGTCCTCGGGGATGGTTTGGCCCTTCTCGATAACTTTCTTGTAGAACTTATCCAGAGACGTGTCCATCAGCTCCATGCAGATCCAAACATCGCCCTGAACAAAACAAAAAAAAAAAAAAAAAAAAAAAAAAAAGTCAACCATGAATATGAAAGAGGATCATTCCGCGCTCCGCGTGACATGGGTACGAGTCGTGCATGTCTTTGTTTATTCACCTCTCGAAAGAGGGCGCCATAGAAGGTGACGGTGAAGAAGCAGTCCACTGTCCTCATGGAAATGTCCAAGTCCATCAGGAGCCTCTTCTGCTCCAGAGTGTTGACTGTGGCACGAATCCTCTGAGGGCACACACATCCACATTTTTACTACTTGAACTCATGAGGGAAACACATCTATGAATCAGAACGGCACTCTTTTAAAGCAAAGCATGGTGCATTTACTTTAAAGGAATGCTGAAACAGGTGCTGAACAACCCTCCTCCCCCCCCCCCCCCCCCGGCTTACCTTGACAGCCATGATAACCCCGCTGGGCACATGTCTCATCTTGTCCACAACCCCGTACGCTCCCCTCCCCAGCTCCGCAATCTGCTCCAAGTCATCGGCCTTCACCACAAAGTTCTGCAAGAAGGGAATCAGATGTTACTTGAACCCGAGTAAAAGAAAATAGGAGGGTCAATGTCAAAGGATTACAGAAGCAAAATGTACCTGATCTCCAATAGTAACGCAAGCTTTTGAGTCAAGATCTCGAGGGGGGCTGCAGAGAAAAGAAATCAACGAGCAGAGGTCACTCTTTAAGTTACATCAAATCACATGATAAGAAACTATGAGCCTGTCCTCTGCCAGGATTCTTGTGTTGCATTGAAAATGTGCAATGGGTGAGTTGAGGGGTGGATACAATTAGGGATGAGAAATTCAAAGTTGGAAACTTTCCATGAGAATTGACAGGAATTTATGGGAAGAAACATGAATACGTTCACGGGAAAACTTCCCACCCCTTTGACACATCAGATACAATTAAGCGATTGAATTGAATTTCCCTCGGGATCAATAAAGTATCTATCTATCTATCTATCTATCGGCCGCATTTTAAAACCAGCAAACATGATGGACGTGGACAAAGCCTGACGGAAGAGAAAAATATAAAGACAGTGAAGGGAAACAGTGTTGGCCATGGTAAACACTAATCAATAACTGTGTTCAGTCCCTTTAAGGCTCCCTGGATTTCGAGGAAAATCCTGCATTTCTGCAGAATTTAATAGCTCTCGAAGTCCTTTCATGGAAACTTTAAAGCCACAACATCTCCTAACAGAGAACTCAAAGTAACTCCACATTAGCCGTTTCAATGTGAATTACACGGTTGGAAAAAAAAAAAAAACTATCTCGTCTCGCCTATAAATACAGAGATGACAAATTGACTCATTGAAGGATTCTACCTCCCAGCTTTAGGGCCCTCTCAGCTTAGGATGGGACATGTTTGTCTATTGAGAGAAGATCAGTAATCTTACGCTGCTGCTGCTGGTGCGGGCTGTGCAAACACTTCTTTGGCCAGCTTCAGCCCCGGGTTCTTTTTCTTCCCTGAGAGACACAAAAAAACAATAAAACATGATTATCACAGCTCATTCAAGATGTGTTCAGCATTCACGACGAGCGAGTACGATCAGCAGGGCTTATGTCCGAGCCCATTCCCAATCTGACTCTGAGTTAAGAGCAGATGGGGGGTTGGGATCGGAGGGTAGCTCACGACACGATATGGGATAAGTGGACAAGGACAACAATAACATCGGGATACAGCAATTTGGCGATGATTGATATTTGGGTAGAATCTGAAGTCAGAGAGAGAGAGAGGCGCCACAGGCGGTGGGCCTCGAACCCGGGTTGCACACCTTGAGGACAACAGCCTCTGTTCATGGGGTGCATGAATCAACCAGCTGGCTGTGCAAGCACAAAAGGAGAGTGACATCCCAATGAGTGACTGAGTGAAGAATATGGAATAACCTGAAAAGGTAAAGGAGGGCACGACTGATACCCGGGTTTTTGGGTCCGCGACTGGTGCCCCTATTAAGGACAGAAAACTAATTGGTACCGTTATATTGTCAGACATCTTTCTTAGATCTTATCTTTAATCTGTAGAGATAGAAGGACACACATTTCTTGCGTTGATCCCTCAAATGCAGTGAGCAAACCATTGCGGAAAAGACAGGACGGTTACTCGACTGGAGAGTAACGTGCACCACCGTTTCACTCTGTAGAGGGTGAGAACATTTGTTGTAATCCATACAGCTCCCTCTGCTGGTCAAAGAAGACTGCTCGTGGGATATAATGACATTCTAATCAAATCCTCTTTGAATGGTTGAAGAAATTCTACTAATATCGGCGCAAATCTGCAATAACAGGAGTCGATACCGATAGTAACGTGATATGCTAATATCGTCTGATAGTATCGGCGGGCCAATTGATCGGTCGGGGTCTCATTGTGTTTTTATGTATACAGCTGTTGATTCTTTGGCTCACCTCACAAGTGCATGGGCAGATGTTTACAGGTATTATTTGCGAGCATTCAGTGCATATATGTAAAGTGCTCCGCGTGTTATCGTGCATCCACATCTGCCTAGCGACAGGGGATTTTATTTTTGTTGGCGAAGTGACGACTGTTCTCAAGGTTAGAATCAATTTGCAGCTGCCTCTGACACGAACTGTAGCAAATGATGTGTTATCTAAGTGGAGATTAGGTGTACTCAAAGCTCAAAGCAGAAGCCCAGCAATGGAAGGAAGGTGGACTAAATGACTAATCGACATTGGTATGATGACTCAAAAATTAAGGGGGGGGGGGGGGTCGGAAGGGGTAGAGAGAATGGAGCTTTCCTTCCTGTCATGATTTTTGTCCACGTTAATAATCATCACTGCTACCAGGGAAAACTTGTTTGTGTTAGTCTCTTTCTGAAGTTCTAATAGCCGAGCACTTTTTCTAATCATCTGGAGCGAGGTGTTGTAAACTGTGCAGCCCTGGAGACTCTCTGTGTTAAATCAATGACAGCAGCCCCATTCATAAACACACTTTCCCAGCAGGCTCTGGGACTTCCCACAAGGGGCCGCGAAACCCTGCCAGAATGACACAGCTACCGGGCCGACGAGCCGCAACACAGGAAACGCACCTCTGGACGCTCGTGTTCAGCGTGTTCGCTCTCGTCGCAAGGTCGTCGGGAAATACAGAGACCTTTGCTTGACCCTCATCCATGTGTGTGTGTGCTAGGACTTGGCCACAGTCCGGCCCGCTGGGATATGATGATGAGAAACAGTTTAGAACTGGCTGGTTGTTTCCTGTTCTTGTCTCGCAGCGTGCAAGCTCACACCAGGCTGTGGAATTATTCCACCAGAGTTCAGAGAAACTGGTCTCATTTTCAGGGAAGTCCCTTTTATTGTGGAACAAATGCAACAAGCTCATCGGAGGTAAAAGTTAGCAATGGATCATGTCATTGGAGCTGCAGGCCTGTATTTGCCGTTTAGTGAGTTGCACCACTCCTGTGTGGAGGAAGTCGATTGGGTAAACCCCTTCTTGCTTGATCAAGCTGGAAAGGAAGTTGGTAAAAGTTCGACTAAGATTTTAGATTCGATTGCACACCTCTGAAATGTCAGACAGCTCCATGTTGTTGCTGCAGCCCTAAAATAGTGCCACAGTGTCTGGAGCAACGACGGCAGTCTCATGTGGTAGGGAGAGATTGAAGTGTGATTTACTCACACATGCTCGGTCCAAAATAGACTTTGCGTTTCCTCCGCTTGGGATAAAGCGAGAGCACTCAAAGCCTCCGATGACCTGACCAATGAGACAACCTTTTTGTTCACGTTAACACAATTAGGGCAGCGGCGGACATGGTTGGTGCAGAGCAACAACATGTGGCGTGCCACATCTGCTTTAAAGCTGTTAGGAGAGAAATCTAATTATGCTTTAGATAGTCTCTGAGGTAGCAGTGTGAGGTGCAGTTACGCTGTAGTCCAAACTGCAGGGTGGGACGTGACTCACAGTCAGCCAAGTCAGACTGGACACATCCTCTTAAAACACAACAACTGCCACGACCCCATTGGGAAATATGAGGTCACTTCACTCTGCCTGCTGCTCGCTTACCCGGTCGGGCCAACTAAGGCCAGATTCACATGGCACCCTATAGCCACAATGCATCGAGTCAGGGCACAATCGTCCTATGACATCAGCCTTAGCTGAAGTCAAAGTAACTACATGTATAGACAACAATGATTTCAGTGGTTAGCATTTCATGGGACAGGATTATGCAGACAATGCCAGCGCTTGCATGCGATTAAAACATATCATACCTAAGTGCAACACAACTCCCCACAGCAGACATGTTTCATTTACAGTGTGTGGATCGTAGTGTCTCCATAAAACGAGTAGTTTGCTGATGCTGGATTTACATGTATTCGAGTTTGTATCAGCTGCTCCAGACAGTTCAGTGGTGCACGTCGACAGGAGAGGCAGCCTTTCTTGTAAAACCAAAGATGTTCCATGGAAAGTATTCAGGGTGGAATAATTGCATATACGTCATGTGAACAAGAATTTCTGGATTGTGCACGAGGGATCAAAGTGTCAATAGCTGCGTGGCGAGTCACCATCAGGAAGCTCCAGCCTCGGAGTGGGTCCATACAGAAACAGATGACTCATGCACAGATAATCTTCTGCACCACCCTATCGGCTATGCTACTAGGGAGAACACAATCTCTAAACATGCCTCAGCAATACCATGCACAGCAGCACTGCAATGCACTATACTAAAGGCCCACTCCAACCTTGACCACCCAAGGTACAACTCTGTAAAATGGCCTGAAAAGAAGAAAAAAAAACCCTACATAGACAGCTCAGGCCTACATCTGTGCACACAATAATTACAGCACAGAACCTGTGTAGCAGCTATAGAGTGTATGCTTGCAGCTAGTGAACTGTCAACAAAGAGAGAGGCTGCTCTCGGTATTGGTGCTGCAAGTCAAAACATGCCATGGTAGGCCAAAGGCTGTGATTGCCTGTGAGCAGCGACCCAGCCAATCTGCACAGCCCTCTCAAAACAGTGTGTACTCCCGACCATGGCAACGCTAGTATGATTGTGTAACACAGCACAAGCGGTGAACTTGAAATGTAAATTGACATCATCACCCTCTTATGTGTGTTTGTCAGTGTGTGTGTGTGTGTGTGTGTGTGTGTGCGTGTGTGTGTGACGCAGAGGAAGGACCTTGATTTTTCCAAGGTGTGCGTTTTATTCATCACGGTGCAGTAATGATCACACAGAACAGGCGGAAGCACACTATGTGATAGCACCATGGCTTCTTAGCATTCAAAAATAACACAACGTCCAATTTGGAAGCAGGAAGATGGAATAATAAATGCGTTTAAAAAGGACGAGGCGCTAAAAATAAAAACATACATAACACCAAAAAGCCCCAACACAATTGATCAGTCATGAGTCAGGAGGCCGAGAAATACAAACACCTGTGGTCCCACTGTGCTTTACTTTCCCCGAAAGCGAGAAACTGATCCAGGGCGGTGATTTCCAGCTAAGGGGGCAACTTGCTTCATAATTACAGCTTGGCAAAAAGTCCTTTATTGTCGTGAGAGTGGGGTTAGCTTAATGGTAACCACAACACGGGAACTTACAAGAAGCGCTGCGACTAGCTTAAATAAATTGCACAAACTTTTATTTCAGCACACAACAAATATGTTTTATGCTAAATATCTTTAAACACCGAGGACGACGAGAGACTTCACATAATGATAGAAAGTAGAAAAGACATGCTGGCTAGCTTCTCTTTCCTTCCTCTCATACATGCAGCTTTCCACCTGGCAAGGTTCCGTTTCTCAAACATGGTTAGCCAAATAAACTGCAACTCAGTATTCAAAGTGTATGCACGGTCTTGTAAAAAAAAAAAAAAAAAATAGTGAGAAAAAAAAACTCTTACCTCCTTTAGACAGAGACATTTCCCCTTTGCTTTGATGAGGGGGAAGGGAAGCACAAAGACTTTTGCCTTTTTCTACTCCCTCCCTCCCTGCATCGAGCCTTACAGCCGCTCAGGATCGCTGGCTTGTGCAAAAAAAAAAAAAACTAAATGCTCCTTCTACGTGCAATGTTTGCGCTTCAATCGGCAGCTAACGCGTTCAAAGATCGACCAGCAGATAAATGCACAACTTTAAATAAAGTCGCCGCGGGTTGTACACTTCGAGTTAGTTTGCTAACAAAACCTGCACTTTTAGGGTGGCCAAAGTCTGACAGCTGAAGGCTCCAACTACGACGCGATGACGTATTTCCTGCAGCGCGTCAGGCTAGGCAACATGGGAGGTGGAGTGTGAGCTCTTAAAACCCTTTCCGCCTTTTTCAACAATTTCTATAACAAAACATTTCAAACTGATCATTTTGCCTATTTCAAACCTGTCAAGTTTTGTTAAATTCAACAAAGGCTACCAGAGGAGAATTTTTTTTATAGTATTGTCTTTTATTGTTATTCTTGTGTTTTTCAGAATAAAAATCACATAAGCCTAGTGTCTTTCAGAGCTAGAAAGTGTAAAGAGAAAGAGGCTACCAAAAAGAGAAATGCAGCAATGACTGTCTTGAAGGTCCATTACAAAGGAGCATTGAAGGGATTGACCTTTATTTGACACACCTGGGTTTGTTAAGAGAAACCACATATTTTATGGGGGGGGGGGAAGTCTTTAAAAGTGTAATGAACTAAACATCTACTAAAATCTATGGTTGACTGCTGAATTCTGAACCCAATCATATCGATAACAATTAGGCCTACATTTGATTCGAAGAAGAAGAAGAAAAAGTGTTCTACATTAACTATGAAAACCACATTAACCATGACATTTACATTGTCAAGAAAAAAACTATTGGTCATGAAATACCTGAAAATAATACAGTACATTGAAGTTTTTCCTCTCCGTAAACACCCACCATCATAGTTGAGATTATCACTGCTGACCGTTGAATTGTGAGTCCTTTAATGAACTAATCACCTCCTTGCTGAATAGTTTGAAGACAACAAAATGCACAAACTATTCAATAATGGAGATGCTGCAGACCTGATGCATAAACGTGCTGTGATATGAGTTTACTTTGGAATATGTGTGTGTGTGTGATTGTGCGAGTAGAATAGTGGATTAGCGATGGTAGGGACACGCCAGAATTCTGCCTTCACTTCCTGGCAACAAGGAGGCTATGGTAAAGAGGTTTTATTATAACGTGCAGATAGAGGGAGCTGTCAATCAGGTACTCTGATGCACGGCGCTGCAGGTCTGCATCCATCAGGAAATCCCCGGCCTCCTCTGTGCTCTGATGGAAGTTGTAAACATGGCGAACCACCACCTTGCCTTGCTGTCGTGCCATCACAATCACCGTCTTCTGGAAACTCACACCTGCAAAGTCTGGACTAGATGTGGCTGGTGTCACGATGATGCGAGGTCGACCTCCGTCGGTGCGTGTAGGTTGCATGGCACCCAGCTCAGTATAAGTTGACCTGGCACTGAGTGGGAGCCAGCGAGGGGAGAACAGAGCGTTCCAGGTTATTCTCTTGCTTGAGTCGTGGCCACTGGGGCCGAGCTGGGTCTGGAAGCTAAAGCTGCGGTCATCACGGGTTGGGCTATTGATGACCCAAGGGGAACCCCACGAGGAGGAAAGGTAGTTACGGGGAGTGAAAATACTGCAGTTGACGTCAAAGTATTTGGCCAGTTGGATAGGTGAGGCAGAGTGAAACTGGAAAGCGAGATAGAGAAGATCTCGAATAGACTCGTAGTGCTTTTGCATGAGGGCAGATTGCTTCTGAAGACGGAACAGGTGTTGAGGGGGGATCATACCATATCGAACAGCTCTTAGAGCGGTTTCTACAGTCTTACTGATGGGCTGGTTTTGGTTAATCCAGGTCTCCAGGGCCTCATACAGCTCCAGCTCACTTTGCAGAATAAGGTCAGAACGCTGGAGCAAAGAGAGGAGCAGGTCTTCACTGATGGAGCTCCATTCCCCACTCTGGAGCACCGAAGACAGGTTCCAGGACAGGTACTGCAGGCAGCTGTCTTGCAGGATCATGTCCCCAGTTTGCAGAGCATAGTTGTACCAGCCAATCACATGGCCGGTGGGGGAATCACTTGACAGATGTTGGGTCATATATTGGGTCAGACCCTGTTGCAAACTCCACACGCGGTACTTGCTGGCCAGCTTGTGCAGAGAAATAGCCTGATCCAGCCGCACTGAGATATCCCCGCAGTACAGATACCTGCAGGAAGAAAACGGTTGCTTTGGTAAAGCATGCTATATTTGAAACATGTGTTCTCTTCTCACATGTGAGTCACTGAATAAACCCACACCGTCTGTTTTCAGCAGTGAGCCTAAAACAGCCAATGTAATTTTAGAATACTTCAAAAACTGGAGCTTCTCATTTCTGCAAAGGAGGGAGGCAAATTATTGGATGAGCTCTATAGGTGACCGAAGTGGAAAAATACAGTTGCATCTACAACTAGAGCTCCAAGGTGTCTGAAACTTTATTGAGCCTGACGTGAACTCTCAGTCACCCTCACCTGACAAACTTGTCAAAGACGGCTGCACAGTCGGCCGTCTCCCTCAGCACAATATGACTGTTATTGCGAGTGAGCAGCAGTTCCTCAAACACGTCACTCTGCAGTGTGAGAACCAGGCTGTGGGCCTGGATCACCTTCACTTCATCTGTGTTGATGGTCTGCACCCGGAGAGTGACATCACTGCTGTTCCCCATGGCCAACAGGTTCTCCATACGCTGCACCAAACTCATGGAGTGATTCAGCACCGTGGCCCCATTGTCCAGGCCTGCCTCCTGCTTCAGGGCAGCTGTGGAGAAAATAGAGCGAGAAGATGGACAAGAAGCACTTACTGCAAACACAATCAGACCTTTTTTTAGTGCAGAAGAATTTGCCTTGGAGCTGCAGCGACATTCATTTTTATTTTCTACTTTCATCACCACCATCTGCAACAACTTGACTCTGCTTTCAAGCAGGATTCACATGCATTTGTTCTTAAAACTTAAACAGATTTGACACAGGAAAAGATGTCAAAAAGAAACTCTTTGACTTAACCACAACAGATAAGAAATCTGACTTTCACATCCTTCAATTTTTTTTTTCTGGTTTTAATTATTCAAGAAAGAGAACAAAACAGGTGGCTGACAGAAACCCTCCGCTAACATGTTCTCAAAAAGGATCCTGAGTTTGCAGCGCAAATTGCAGATGGCTGCTTCTATGCACTCCCTTGTGCGCAAGTACAAGTGGCATATATTGGAGGAGCACACATGAAAGACCCAGCGTGACAAGTTACTGTTTCCATTCTGCTCCACC
Source organism: Symphodus melops (assembly GCF_947650265.1). NCBI lineage: Eukaryota > Metazoa > Chordata > Actinopteri > Labriformes > Labridae > Symphodus > Symphodus melops. The sequence goes on along the minus strand of NC_136707.1, from coordinate 18,284,375 downwards.
ACAGCCGTCAGCAGCCTGGTTGGCCTGTTACTGGGGGTTTAATGAGACACTTGGGGAGAACTCCTGGCTCCCCAGAAAGCTTCACAGGCTTCTCTAAGCCACAATGAAGAAGCCCTCTCTTCAAAGTAACCTTTTTCCAATTAGTGAGCCAAGACCCTGAGCGAGCTCAGCACAGTGGTGTGAGGGGGTTGCATCTTGACAGATGATTCTGGCACACTGTAGCCAATTGGAAAGTCACCAAATTTATGATCACTGTAGAAACAGTTGTATCTGTTACATCATTGATCTATTTTTCCAAATCTTGCCAGAAAAAATCTGAGTGATTTCCATCAAAGTACACTAAAAGGAACACATAAATAAAGAATGTTTCAGTCTCTTTAACACCAGCTGAAAACATAAAATAAAACAGTTTATACACTGTGGCTAAATATAGGATCAGATGAGTCTGTGCTCACAAGAAATAATACAAATGTTAATCTGACAGCAGAGGAATGTGGCCTTCAATAGCTTTGACTTAAAATCAGGTATAGTCAGATCTTCTTTCATGAATAAGAAAAGCTTTCCCTCGGCGCTCCTTCTGTACTGTATCACTGAGCCGGCACAAAGCCAGGCAGCAAATGGACCTGCCTGTCTCTCCCTGCACCCAGCAGACAGATAGATGAGCACAGGATGAGTAGAATAGATAAATAATACCCATCCTCTGCCCTGAGGCTGGGCACGAGCCACACATTCATGATGTGCCCTATATCCTCTATAAATTCAGGGAAGGCTGGAGTGAAATAAAAAACACAGCTTCTTCTACAATTTTTAAAAAAGATGCAAAAGTGATTCAAGTCTTTAAAAGTGAACAATTCAAAGTGCTGAAGACATGAGTGAACTTACCTCCTCTGACCATCATCGAGTTGATTAAGATGACCAGGGTGCCCACAAAGACCCAAGCAGGGATCCCTTGTTCCAAAGAGTGTACCATTTCTTCTGAGTTCTTTCCTGCCTCTCTTCCTTTGTCCTTTCCCCCTCTCTTCCTCACTCTGTGCCACTCTTTTCCTGACTCTTCCTCTGACTTCTTGTGCGTCTTTCCGCGTGTGAAGCCGTAAGGTGCGTTGCCCCCCTTGTGTGTGCCGCCCGGCTCCCTGTCCCGGCACTCTTTATGTAGGACGCTGGCCTTTCCCTGGCGCATCTCGCAACCCCACGGGCTCCATTGATTGGTGGAATCTGGCAGGGGCGTTGCTATAGCGACAGCTTTGATTTTGAATTTCTCCCTTTTGGATGTTACATGGTATTGATCAGTGGCACAGGGCCAACCGAGGACTCAGCTTAATGGTTTTTGTTTCATTTTTTTTTAAAGTGCGGGGAGTTAGGCACTATTAACAATCAATAATAACACAGTTTCATACTTTTGTGGCACTCAGAAAGCTGCAAATATCCGCACTGCTGAATTTGGTTTATATCTAATTATTCAATTAATTACAGCAGGTTGCCACTCAGGCCGAGAGTAATTGAGGTTCTTGTGTGTGTGTGACCAACGGCAGTCAATCACATTTTTATTCATTTCGTTGGACAGTTTTCTCAACTAAGAGCTAATTATCTCTCTGATGGCATGTTGATCGCATTAATGGGAGGATAATTTCTATGGTGCCTGATCTGCTCCTTAATTTAATGGTAGCTCTTCCGATCAAAATCAGCTGCCAATCAGGATTTTGTTAAGTCATGTTACTGGCATCTAAATTAATAAAGTTTATGCCAGCTGATCAAAATAAACTTCAAAAAAAAAACATCTTTGTGCAAGATTGAATATAAATACAACTATTTTGCATGTGTTTGAGTTGTTGTATGAAACAAACTCAGGCTGCATATGGATCTAATGGTCTGTCATAATAAGATCCATGCTGTGGAAATCAATATAAAATGCTGTAACGGCTCAAATTGAGCTTAACAGCCCCATGGCATAATGGAAGCATACACCCTACATTAACCATGTAACTGTGGTACTGCAGGAATTTGATTCAATGTAAAGCTGCAGCAATGAAATGGTCATACATAGTGCTTGGGGCTGGAACACATTTTGACAGTGCCAATTATATATGAGCCTATAGCAATGATCTGTCAGTCTGAGATGGGTCAGTCAATGCTGATGTCTTTGTTATATTCTCTAAAAAAGATAAGCTCAGTGTAAATTGATTTATAAAAAAAAATCATTGCATCAAACAAGGCCATTAGTCCAATCGAGATATTTATACTGAAATGCTGCAATGTGATAAAAGTGTTGAAAATAGGATCTGCCTTAGAGACACAAACAAGGACAGACATTTTAGAGGGATTTGGGTTGTGGTGAAGCCTCAGGCCTGCCAGGCTGCAGTAACAATGCAGGAGCAGAGACGCTCTGTGAGACCCCAACTTGAGCAACTGCTATGAATAACCTGACAGGTTCCCTGAGGATAGCGGGGCTGCTGAGGAGCCCTAATGACGGCAGCTGCAACAAACTGGACCAGACAACATAGACAGGGCATCGGATTCCACAGTGTATGGAAGCTTCTTCTAATTCTTTGACTTTCTGGAGGAGATGTGCACAAACGAGACTCAGGAATGTGAATGCAATAAACCTGTATAGATACAAATCATGGGAATTGCATGATTAAATGTCTACCTGGTAGTAATACTTTATTCTACATCAGTTTGCAGCTTGTAGAAATCTGTTGTTCAGCTATATTATGAGCAGACTGTATCCAAAGCCCCCCTTCAAAAAAGGAGAATGCCCTTCATGAAGGTGACATTGTTTTCTCCTTTGAGATCGGTCCCTATTAAGAATCTGCTATGCAAAGGGATGGATTGATGAGCTGCTGGGTTCGTGAGAGCACCCCTCGGGATGAGATCCATTGAGGGATCGATGCACCGCAGGGGGGCCCATCACGCAGCATAAACAGTGTGTTTAGTGCAGGCGGGATGCCAGAGTTAGTTTGGGCAAGGTGTCCTTCATGACCTAACTCCTGTGCATGCCCTTTGAATCTGGTCCACTTTAACAACTTTTGATATAAAATGTACATTTTACATGCTGAATGCATCAAATATCTGGTAATGAAGTAGTAGAACAAGTAAAATAGTACTAATCTTTAAATCAGCCGTATTTTTAGTTCTGTTGTGGCGTTGGCTTGTAGTTGCACATTTCAACCACTCAACCAATCTGAACAAACAGACAGAAAGAGAGACAAATCAAAGGGATTGGTTCATATCTTACTTAACTCTGTTCAACTTCAACTCTTTAAGCTTTTTAATCTCATAAGGTAACAGCAGGAAACTGAGAATGTACCAAAATGTGCATAAAACCAGAAAAGAAAGCCATCATCAGTCATCAGGGTCATCAAACCCTGTAAAATGCCTGGACAGACAGATCAGATTATTTTAGCAGTAATCTTACAGGCAACTTTAATAAGTGGTTGCAAACTGTTTTGTCTCCTATTGACAGATTACTAAACCTTGTGGAGATTTCATTCTGCGCTCGTCTGTTCAGATATGTTCTGATCTGACAGAAAATACAATGCTTCAGAGTTTTTTAGCACTGTGCAGTGTCATCATTTTTACTGTGTTTTTACAAATTCCAGATGAGTGGTCTTATATATAGACAAAACCCATAGTTCAGTATTACTAAAGGCAGTTTAATCAATGGATCAAATCAATATTGCTTTTAATCAAATGGTTGTTAAATGGCATGGTGACAACAGATCGATAAAAGGCCTGGTTTGTTGTTCAATCCTATTTGATTATGCAACACAGGACTCCATCTCTCCTGTAATAACATTTTCCACCAGGTGGCTCTGCAAACTGGAGGCACAGTTTCCCATGTCACTGTCTGCTCCGTGAAGAGGAAATAGACCCAAAGTACTATGAAAGTAAAACAGAGCGTTGTTGTTTTTGAGCAAATGATTGCATATACATTAGGTGGAAAAAAAATGGAAGAAATTGTTGAAGATTTTCTTTAATGTCTTTCTACATGTGTACCCTTTCCCCCTATATTATTAAAAAAAATAGGCCAGCACAAAGACATCTTCCATCACCTTTAAAGTGCAACCAAACAGTGGGTCCATCACTAAAACGGTTAATTATTAATCACCTATGTGCTTGGAATCAAAGTCTCTGTCAAAACAGGCCAGACCATGTCCAACGGCATACTAACACAAGTGAACATGTCTCACTTAAGAGGTGAGTGGGTCCTTTGTTTGAATGTAAGCTGCCTGAAACAAATAAGCAGGCTGGCTGCTAATCTCGCAGAATATGCAAAGCTGGAGAGAGGTTGGATAAAGACACAGAGCGGTTTGAGCTGGGTCCTTGGAGAAAGTTACACACACTCGCCAGATCATCAACACAACAACTGTGCATGACAGGAAAGCCATTCTGAAGCCTCTGCCAGTGAGACCATTATAGCATGGTTCAGTAGCAGCAGTTAAACGAGTGGGCAGGTGGACGACTGTCCATGGTTGTACCCGGAAAAACACGCAGGATTTAAAAAAAAAAAAAAAAAATAGATCGAACCAAGCTTCAAAATTCGTTAAAAGCCTACTCAAGTAAAATACATCGGGTAAGCTTGTTTGTGTCTTGCCGGCGTAGGTTCTACTCACCTGTTGGAGCGGTCATCGGTCCAGGTAAGAAGCCCCTGATGGAGCCGTGTTACTCTCATACCTCCAATACCACTGTAATGCTTTCATTGTTTGTTTAAAGTTGTGCTTGAGTAACTATCGATATGACTTTCTGAAATCACAGTGTTATTAAAGTTTATAATGAAATATTAGACAAAATACCAGCTTTTCCATGAAACAAATGTTTTGCCCATTTAGAAAATTATTTTATTATTATTATTATTATTATTATTTTTATTTATTTATTTTTTTGGTGGTGGGGGGGTATCAACCTTGGCAAGAAAACGTAATGCCTAATTAAAATTAGTGGAATAAATACAATAGCCTGTACTTAGCTGTACTTTAAACCTGCCATCTTCAATGTTGTAACAACATTTTAACCATATTTATTTCTCAGTCTCTCGATTAGCCTAAGTTTGAGAAAATATGTACAAAAAAAAGAACAAATGGTTTATGCAAGCAATAATGTAGTATTTAGTGCGACCTTTGTTTGCACCTGGCACATCTTGAACTCTTTTGGGCAGACTGTCTTTAAGTTTTCTTCAGGAATCACTTATTACAAAGCTTCCTTCAGCAGTTCTTCTTTCGTTTTAGGCTGTCTTACAAGTCTTTCTTTTGCCAGGTGATTCCATACTGCCTATTTGATATTCAAGATTCTGCATAGCACATGACACTAACTTTTTGCTTATGAGTGTTGTCAGGCTGTGAAATAAAACCATCCAAAATCAGAGGCTTTCCAAAAGGAATGGTATAACCCATTACAATAAAAATGCTAAAACAAGAAATGTAATGGTGGCCTACATCCTAAGTGTACTGCTTTGCAAAGTCTCCCGTTAAGTTTTATAATGAGGCCTCTGCAAATTAGATGCTGTAGCAAGACTAGACTGAGCTGTGATTACATCATGACATCATGTTGTAATTAAAGACAGACGGGACAATTTGGAGGAATCTTTAGAGAAGTTGATGGATTTATTTCAACTATACAGCATAAGACAGTTAGAATCCAAGTGATTTGTACAGTATGTGACGAATGATTTGTATTCCTTCCACACAACACAATATGGGTGCGATAATTTGTTTTAAAGTGCATGCAAAGTCATTAGCCCTTGCACTGTCCTCCAAGTTATCCAATGTAAATACAGTTTTGCAACAGATTTGCATGTGTATTTTGATAATGTGTTTTTTTTTTAAGGATTTAAGATTCAGACCTGCATTGAAACCATGGGATCGACCAGCCCTCCCAAAGGCTGTGGTTCCAGTATCAGCTCCATATATTACAACCTGTGTGACCTCACCACAGTGTGGGGGGTCGTGGTGGAGGCTGTAGCCGCTGCTGGTGTCATCACCTCCTTCGTTCTCTTCATTGTCCTCATGGCCAGCTTACCGTTTGTAACGGACAAGAAAAGAAAGGCTATGGTGGCCCTGCAGGCGGGAATTCTGGTCTGTACTCTGGGACTCTTTGGACTCACATTCGCCTTCGTCGTGGGTCGGTACTCGACCAGCTGTGCTGCACGGAGGTTCCTCTTCGGTGTGCTGTTCGCAGGCTGTCTGTCCTGCCTGATGATGCACGCGTTGTGGCTGGCCCTGCTGCAGCGCGGCAGGGGTCCCAGATGCTGGATGTTCTGCCTGGGTGCGCTTGGTCTGTGGATTGTGGAGGTGATCATCAACACAGAGTGGCTTATCACCACTGTTGTCAGGAGCTACCCTGAAGATGAAGCCGCCCCTGACCTCTCTTGCAGCTTTGCTAGTCTCGACTTTGTGATGGCTCTGATCTACGTCATGGTGCTGCTGGTTGCTGCTGTAGTGATGTCTGTGCCCACGCTGACACACAAGCAGAAGCAATGGCGGCTAGACGGAGCTTTCATTCTGGTGACCGGGATCTTCACCTTGGCCATCTGGGTGACCTGGATTGTCATGTACCTCCATGGTAACCAAGTGGTCGGAAGTCCGAGCTGGGATGATCCGACTCTGGCTATAGCTTTGGTTTCAAATGCCTGGGTGTTCCTCTTCTTCTACAGCATCCCAGAAATAAGCTTACTGACCAAGGAAGACGCAGACCAGGAGCCGCTGGATGACGGGGATCATGTTTATCCCACCAGGAGCCTGGTGTATGACAACATCCTGAAGGAGCCGGAGACACGCCCGCAGAACATGTACATAGAAAATAAAGCCTTCTCTATGGATGAGCCTACAGGTAGCCTACACATCATTTCCTTAACGTAATCCTATAGTGTTTTTATAAGTGCATTTAAAACTCCTGAACATTTCCAGAAACTTTGGGGTGAGCTGGATGTGCGAACACAAACATCCTTCTTTTTCCCCCTTCATGTGTGAAAGCTTCCTCAGGAAGGTTTCAGAGCTAGCCTGTCTGAATTTTCTAGACGTTTTCAGGAGATTATATGTAAAAATGGCTTTATGGTGCTTCAAAACACATGCATAAAAAAAAGAGATGCATGTGCAAATACACAAGGCAACATTTTTCCCCCGACTTTACCTGGAATAAATCTTGTAACATTTCCGTGAGAAGTCGGGGGGAGCTGATGAATCCTGCAGGAAATACTTGGAAATTCACCCCGATTCTAATTATTGTTTTAAGGGCAGAAACTCATTATAGCGTCAAACTCCATTGCTTTGTCCACCATTTCTACGTCATCCTTTTTACCTGATTGGAGAGCAACAACTGATGAAATAATGAAGCACAACAAAGTAGCGAGTGGGAGTTTCTTTTAATCTGCAGTTTCCCAGAGGACAAGAAGAAATATTGAGAAATACTCGGCGGATTACAGCCAAAAAGCTGCTTGTTTTTCATATGAAATGGTAATCCGCAAATTGTTTAGTCTCCTTGAGCACAGAGCTTCTCACCAATAACCATGAAATCCATTAGAATAACAGTTTACAAGCAGGTTAAATGTTTCCTGTCATGAGTGGTCAGTAGATTGTAATCATCTTTGTATTCACTCACAAACTGAAAACAGTGAAGCAGTAAAACATGATAATTACTGGTTTTGACGATTCAATTGGAGGGTTCTGTTGAATTCTAATGTGATCAGCGCTGGAGCAAGAACAAAGAACAGCAGGAAATGTGTTTGTGTTCGTTCAAGCCAGGTGACAGCGATCAACAGATAGAACACAGAATACTCCAGAAATGAGAAACAAATATTCAGGAATTTAGCCTATTCATTAACTATTCATTATCATTTCTGTGAAGGGTAACAGAATCCAACGTCAACTAAAGCAGTATCTGCCTGCGTCAGATATGATGGAATACTTTTCCAAGTGCACTGACCAATCGTAGCTCCACATAGTTAATTGCATGACGTCCGCCATGCAAACTTTGTCTGTGGGATGTTCGTTCCTGTCTGTAAAAAAATAAGCAGACAACACAAGAGCTGCATTGTGACACATGCATTACCTTCTCTTCTGCACTGCGCCGCTCGAGACGTCAGAGCTGTAGACGATGTGATGTTGAACACATCTGCAGAGCCCATGAGAGTGTACTTATAAGACAAACATAATAAAGTGCCATTTAGAAATAATTAACCCCTTTTCTAAAAAAAAAAAGAAAACAAACAAAAAAAAAAGTCTGACATACTTTATGAAGGTTGTGTCCTTTGGCAAAGTCAGGAAGGAGCAACAATCCACACACTTAGGTTGTCCAAACGTTGACCTTGATACCTTTTGATGCCACCACGTGTTTTCAATACACTCTCTGTTACCTTAATGATTGACACTATCTGAAAAATACTAAAGCTTGTCAGAAGCCTTCTGTATCGCCTGAAGTTTCCCTAGAATCGTAAATTAAAGATCTGGTATCCTCACAACTCTCTTGGCCAAGTCTTCAACACAATATGAAAAAGACAAAAATAATACTATCACTCTTTTAAACATTCAGCATTAATGAGCAGCCTTTTATGCTTGTGGTGCATGACACTGATGCAAAGCAGTAACTAGTCAGGAAGATAAATAGCAACATGTGTGCTTGTCAATGGAGAAAGTGTCTTTGAGTGACTCTGTTACATAAATCCAACAGAGTACAGAACACCTGTTTTCAACCTATGCAGTAAATGTTCATTCAAGTTCGATGTGACCTTGGGAAAGACACTCAACCACAAATTGCTCGCGCTGCTGCGTCAGCGGCGTTTGATTGTGTACGAGTGGATTAACTAATACTGATGGTCACTTTGCATAACAGCCTCTGCCTTCAGGGTGGGAAAGTGTAGGTGTGACATGCAGTGTTTAAAGCACTTTGAGAAGTTAGAAGACTAGAAAAGCATTATGCAAGCTCAAGTTCATTTACCTTTGAAACAACATTAGATGCGTTAAATGTGTGTTTTTAATAACTGTTTTTAAGTGTCATAATTGATTTCAAAAACCAAATACTCTGCCTTTCCTTCAACCAGTCTCCATAAGGCCGGAGTCTCCGTACGGTTCTTTTAATGGTCAGCTGAGAAGTTGTGTGTACCAGCCCACTGAAATAGCACTAATGGCTAAGGGCTTAACAAGGGTAAGTATGTGCACTGAATCTTTAACTATTTTAAACATCTCTTCCAACATGTCTGCATCCATCACTTCTTTGTGTGTGTTTCTGCAGATGAACCAGGAAGCGATGCTGCCCCGAGCCAGAACCCCGTCCTTGAATCCGGGATGTGTGGGCTCCCTGCCTCGTTCACACGTGTCCCTACCGTCTTAAGGACTGTCACATGCAGGCTGTAGGTCTCAAAGAGGGCTACCAACACTTAAAGCCATCAGATTAAGCTCCACTAAGGTTTCGTTGCACTGACTAGTTTGTGTGTTTGGATACATGTTACACGTGTTTCAAACATTACAAAGTCCGTTAATTTAACGATCGGCAGTATCGTAAAAAGTACTGAAGCTTTGAAATAACTCAAAATAACTACAACAGAGAGACTGACAGACAGCGCTGTCTAAATTGCACAATCATGTTGTCAATATTTCATAGTCCAATATAAACATGTGTAGGAGGGCTTGCTCAATGTTTGCTACTTTAAAAATGACCCAATATGGAGTGCCGAGGATTTCGACTTTTGTTGAAGTGGTATCAAAAATCGACATCGATAGTTTAAATTTTGCGAGTATCATATTTGCGTTTACATTTTGTTGTCCTGACAACTGAAATGCATATAGCCTTCAATATTTTATTTTGAAATATAGTGCCTTAGTTCCTCTATTTCATTTCTATGCTCTCCGACCCTCCCTTACCTCCTGCTGAATGTTAAACCAGCTTTTCGCATGTTGCTTTGCTCAGTAGGAGAAGACAAGATGTCAACAAATGTTCATCTTCATGGTGAAGAAACCGACCCGACCTATTAGTCGGCCAACTGGTAGTATCGGCCGTATCAAGTGACTATCAGCTAGTTTTATTGCAGCTATATCAACTTTACGAGTCAAAAAGCATTTTGTTTGAGTTTTATTGTGTAACACTCGCAGTTCTTGTTGACCAGCAAACAAGCATCTTCACTCTCTACATGTGCAGTTACTTTCATCTCGTCTACATTATAAACCTTAATCTGTCTTTCCCACAGCTGTTTGATAACTGCATTTGAGGGATAAACAATAAATGTGTATATCTAAGGATCCAACATAGATTAAAAAATATCTGCTGGTTTTTTTTTTCTCTTCCTGATATCGATATCTGCCCCAAAAACTCTCGGCCCTTCACTTTTTAACAAGGTGAAAGAGCAGCAACTCTTCTCTCTCTGCCTTTTACACATCTACAAACTCAACTCACAACTTGGAACAACAAGTAAAAACATTTAGGTGACAGCTGACCTTCTGTATGTTGATGCTAGAGACACAATAGACAAGCTTTAGGCACGGATAAAGGATTAAACGTTTGACTGTTATATGTTAGTTTTTATCCACAGGTGTTGTATTCTCTGTAATCGTTTTTTTTTTTTCTGCTGATTTTTGTAATCTGTTTGCAGTTAAACACACTTTGATTAGGACATACTCTTTCTGGTTTTTTGGACTTATAGAAGTGTAATATCATGTAAAGTTGTCAAATTCTAACTTATTAAACCTGTAAAGGTTCCTAACAAATCCGGTGTGGCTGTTGGATCTGTGGGTTGTTGCAGACTTGCAGGTTCAGGCAGATGTGGGGCGATGCAAGAGGAAGTGTCACAGGTATTACCATGGTCTTTATGCTGCTTAGTTATTTACATAATGTTTGTTTGACCATCTATAAAAGCTTCTCATACTGCTGTGTATGGGCTTACAATGCAGAGAGATGATTACTGAATGTAGTCTGAATATTAGAGCAGTTAAAAATTGCTCCTGAATGTGCAGTTTTTCAAAATAAAATCCCAAAAATATTAGTGCAGGACAAAGGAAATTACTTTGAATGCTTCCTTTCCTTTACAAAAGCAGGAACAATTATTCACAAATGATGTCGCACACACCTGCTCACACACACTTCCAGAGCTTCTGAGTGAGTGGAGGCTGCCTAGCAGCAGGCTGAGTAGGCTCTCTCTCTCGATCACTCCCACCATCCTGTGCTGTCAGGAGAGAAAAATAGCTCACAAACTGAAAGTCACACAGATTAGAAATATTCAACCGATCCTGTATGTAGATTGTCAGGATTTAACTCCTTGTGCCTACACCTTTTTTCCCCTCTTTGTTGTAGTTGTTGGATGCAAAACAGATGTAAAGCGTTAAAAAAAAAAAAAAAAAAAAAACAGAAGTGAACACTAAAGGAACAGTGTATCCAAATGTAAACAAAAGGCTTTCAGACAGCTGACGATATTTTCTGAGCATTTCTAACTACTCCCTTTTTACTTATATTAACTGCCTTGTTGCTGCTTTGATAAACTCTGGATTAATGGTCAAACTTTAGGCTATCCCAGAGGAGCTCGATTGGACACATACATGAAATAAGGAGTTAAACGCTAAGGTGTCAGCTCTTTAGGAGACCTTCTCAATACACAATCTTGGCAGTAGGTTTGTTTATCATGTAGAAGACATTAATTCCTGATCAATGCCTTGAGCTCTGTTCAAGTCTCTGTCTGCCAGGCAGCACCTTTAAACCCCCTGGTGACATGAGTAGCTGTCTTGTGCACATGGACACACAGGTGGTTACATGACCAGTGGTGGTTCAGCTCATGGGAGTCAGGACTACCAATCACAAGCAGCTGTCCCCACTTAACGCATTTCATTGTCACTGTGACAACCTTCAGTGGACGAACACAGCAGAAAACAAACACACACCTGTGAACCTACGGACCAGATGACAGACATTCAGTATTTTAAGGATTATAGCATGTGGAGGATGTTCTCAATAATTTGTTTGCTTTTAGATCTAATACGCTAAGAAAGACGCAGCCGTCCGACTAAACAGAACCTCTCTGTATTTGAACAGTTTGTCCCCGGAGCCAGTATTTACACAAAGGCCGTGTTCATGACGGTAAACCTTTTAAGGATTACAGAAGTAATTAGCTGTGCCAGGCTCTAATAAGTGCTCCGCATTTGAAAAGGGCTGATGTGATTTATTTATCCCAGGACTCATGCTCACATGGAGGAACAAACATCATTAAAACATGTCACAGTTGTTTAAATGTTCTCCAATAACCAAAAGTCCAGTCTTGACTTTAGTTAGCACAGCTGAAAAAAAATAAAAAAATCTTAAGATCTTGACAAAGGCAAAAAAAAAAAAAACTTCAACAGCTCTTACCTGCTGTTCTGATCAGCTGTTTGCATCTTTGAAGCCAGTAATCGTTCACAGCTCAACAGAAATACTTACAAAAAGACTCCACAGTGAGAGCGTTCACTTGAATGTTTTCTTTATGTTTCACAATACAGGTTATGCTCATTTTCACCCGCACAGCTGGGAATATAGTAAAAGTCTGCAGTCATACATTCACACATTCAACGTGACATCAGGTGCCACCATGAAGACATTTTTACTTTAAAAAAAGTCTCGCCTGCAAAAACACTACGAAATCAGCTTTCTGCAGGAGGACTGCCATCTAGTGGAAGCAGAGCTAACTACTCAGCTTACACACTATGGGCCTGAGGATGCAGACGCTTGCTCCTTTGATTCAGTAAGCGACTTTGTGTTGAGTTCTTCTGCAGTCAGCTCGAGAGTTTCTTAAACAGCCAGTCCGTCAGCTGGTTGTTCTCTTGACGGTTCCTCTCTTATTTATTTTTTTTCACTTCACACCTGTCTGAAGCTCGGTGTATCTGACGTTAAAACATCACTGAAGATTCTTGAGCTTTTCTAGACCGGCAGTCCTGGCCTCCTGCTGCAGCTGTTTCTGTTTCTTGAGATGACGGTAGGCCTCCACGGCTCGCTGCCTCTCCTCCTCCATGATTCTCTGACGGGCCATGGAGGGCTTGGCTGTGGAGGTCGGATTGTGGCCTAACAAGGAGTTGAGAAGCAGCCCCTTCGATGCCTGTTGGATGAAGGAGACCGAGCTGGAAGTTAGCATCGTATTCGACCACGAGGGTCACAGACATGAAGAGAAGCAGAGCAGCACTACCTGAGGTCTGACTGGAGCTTTCCTGGGTTTGGCGCTGAATGTCGGTGGGGCCATTGAAACTTCCCCAAAAGGAACATCATCTGCAAAACACAAATCAATCACATCAGTGTTTGGTATTTTGTTCTTTGCTCTGCTTTATGGAACACAGCTGGCCCTTCAGCAACTACATGTTCAGCTTTGTTCACCCACGAGTTATTCATTTTAACCTTTTGGTTCTGTGCAGGTAAATCACAGCCCCTTAAATACTCCAAATAAAGTTTAAAAACCTTGTTGGAGTTAAGGAGAACAGTTCTGTTGGGTGTCAGGTTCTAAAAGATCTACTCAGAATATATCCTTTTAAAATCCATCTAAAATTTGTCTGGTACATCCCTTAACTGACTTACAAACGCTCCTTTCTATCGAGCACAATGATCCTAAGAAAGTGTTTTATTTACCGACAAACATCTCCTTTTCCAGGAGGTCTTCTTTTCTGTCCAACTTCTTCTGCTGTAGCCTCTGTATTTTCATTTTGTCGTACCTGTGCAAAAGAGTCAAAAGTAGAACACACAATGTTATATGTTTCATCCAGTCGTCCGTTTACCGTTTAGGCATACCTATTGTTTATTTACATGTTGGGGTTTTGATATTATTTTAGAGACATGCTGGTCTGAGCATGTGTCATTCGAGCCGGTGTTTGAGTAACATGTCTCTATATCCCTCTGAGTGTAAACCAGAATATCCCTCAGGGAATAATAAAGTAAAAGTTAAAAAAAAGCCACAGGTCAGATTTGAACCCGGGCTTACTGCTTTGAGGATTATAGCCCCCGTGCACAAAGTTTTAAGAGCCTGTGATGCAATTGTTTTAAAATCAGTGTATAATCACATTTAATCGGGATCTCAATAATCAATCAAAATAACTGAGATAAAGATTTTAGCTCTAAATCCAGCAACCATAATATGCTGCACATCAACTCAAACATTAGAAACAGTAGTCACAAACAAACACATGGGACACTTATTTCTATGCACTGAACCCAAAGAGGGTCCTTAGTAGTCAAAGGGCTTTATCTGACTCACACACAAAACATCAGTTTGGGGGGGGGGGGGGGGGGGGGGGGGGGCGGAGAAAAAGAAGAGTACTCACTCCTTTTTTTTCTCAGACTTTCCACTGTCTACTGGCCTTTCTTGTTTGTCTGCCTCCAGCTCAGGCTTTCTGTCCACTTGGTTATTGGTGAGGAAGAGGACATGTTTGGTCTCACTCTCCATGCGCCGCACGTAAGCCTTCTCACTCTCCTTCTTTCCCCTCTTGAAATGTGGGACAGGTATATCTCCACCCTGGGAGTCCCCAGCTTTATCTTTAGGGAAAATGGCTAATAACAAACAAACAAAAAAGGGACGCTATAGTTCATGATATGACAGCCAACACAAGTGTGATCGACATAAGTACAATAACTATGCACTTCTCACCGTTTTTCAGCTTTTTGGCCCTCTTCGGCCCCGCGCTCATTCTTTCCTTGCTCTTCATAATCTCTCTAAGTTTAAAAGGGATGTCTTTAAAGTGATCTTCTTCTCTGGCTGTTTTGGGTTTTCCATTTCGTTTGAGCTTCTTGTCACTGAAGTGAAATAAAGTGTAACAATTTTAGTAAACACTAGCATTTGGACACAATGTATGAACCAGTAATGTCTTGTTGAAATACACGAAATGCGTAACCTCATCTTATTTTGAAAACTCGCAATCATATAAAGAGACTCGAGAACAGCTAGCTAGTAGCTAGCCTGCTGTTATCGAGGTATTCTATAGTTTTAGCATTCTCGCTTTACCCTGAATGTTGTCCGGCTTTGACTGTTTTTTTCCCCGACTCGTCAGTTTTGTTCTTCTTATTCTTTCCCATGTTGCTTCAGTTCACTTTAACACATATCAAGTTATCTTAACAAAAACAATCACACATGTGATGCAGCGTGTGTACACTTTAACCCACGAACTTTAACCTTAATGGATAGGTCGAGTAAGAGGAAAGAAGAGCTCTCACTCTATAGCTTTTTCCGGGTACCATGGACGCTTCTCCTCTTCACATGTCTATGCTCCGCACTCATGAGCCTTAACTCTTTAAAATAAGACAGAGCGTGGTGGAAAGGTGTGAAAGAAAATAAAAAAAAATATTCACACGTTTCATATTGCATTTTACAAATGAAAAGCACAAAGTAGCCGAGGTTGCAACGTGACAGCTTTATTGGCTTGCTGTTGTCCTGCTGCGCCGCTTGTTGTGCTGATGTTTTACCAAATGCTTTGTTGCTTTTAATAAAGTGAACTTGAACGTTGCAATGTCGAAAACCAATATACACAATCCTCTTTTGACAATTAAACATTTTATCAGGCGAAGATTTGAAAAAAAAAAAAAAAAGAGTCATACGCTGTTAAAACCAACGATCTTTGCCGAAAACGTCACTTCAATTGACTGAAATCAGCAATGGTGTTTCTATCTGAAACCACTAGATGGCGTCGATGTCAAATATTATGTCTATTTGACAACCCAAACTACAGTTGGAGAGGTTCTAAGAGTGTTTACGATTTTACAAAGTCGTATTGTTGTATTATTCAGTTAATGGATTAAAATGGCCCATGTTGACTTATTTTCATCAATGCACCAACACTATCCTGCTGTCAGATCTGTGCACCATAGTTAGGCCACATTGTTCCTATGTGACAAGATTGTTCTCAACTGAAATGTATTCAAAAGATTTAAATAATATGCAGCTATATTTGTGAAAGACTTTATACATAAGTACAAATAACAGTAGTAGGCTATAGTTTGTGTGTAAGCATTTCTCCCTACATTTACA
Source organism: Symphodus melops (assembly GCF_947650265.1). Lineage (NCBI taxonomy): Eukaryota > Metazoa > Chordata > Actinopteri > Labriformes > Labridae > Symphodus > Symphodus melops. Next base: position 18,268,432 of record NC_136707.1, on the reverse strand, counting down.
GGAAGATGGAGAGAAGCTGAAGTAAACCATCAGAGGAATTATGTGTTTAAGTATATGGGAGCTGTGGCAATAAGATCAGGATTAGCAGTGAGATATAATGTAACCTAATCTTAGAGACTGCAGATGGAAGGTAAATATCTTGCTGTTTGCAACCACAGTTGATGGAGGGATACTGATGATCATGGGACATTTTCTTTTTCTTTTTTTTTGTTTTTTAAAAATATTTATTTTTGTGTTTTTTTGTGACTTTATTGGAGAGCTTGGACATTGGACAGAGATGGAAATCTGGGAAAGAGAGTTGGGATTGACATGCGGGAAAGGAGCAACAGGCTGGAGTCAAACCCAGGCCGCCCGCAGATAGCCTACATGGGAACGCACGCACTTACGACTGCGTCATCAGCACCCTCATCATGGGACATATTCTGCATAAACCCCAAAGAACTAAAAGCTTCTGTACATAACAAAATGATTGTTGATGCACAATCTGGCACATGTCAACTGCAATTGTGTCCACTCACTGTCACTCATCTGCACTGGTACTTCTTTTAACAGGACCAACACTGCCTGTCAGCCATTCCCCTTATGATTCTACCGCTCCATATTTGACCTACAGTGTGTCATAATCTTCTCGGGGTGCTGGCGTATAAGAGAGCTTCAAAATGCACAACTCATCATGTAGCAGATCTCTAGAACAAGACGAACATTGACAACGCAGAAGCAAAGGAGGTAAGTGTACGCAGCAATTTAGATGATGTTTTTGAGCTGAAGGCGGATTGTAACAAACGTGTGCTTTATTGTTATTCATAGCTTGTATATTTGTGACAGTTAAAGCAGTTTCATATTTTATTTTCAGATTTCTATAGTCATTACTGCAAATGTAGTTGTTTATTGTTCAAGTGCTTTCCACACAAGAGGTTTCTGTATTCATTTTAGATTTAAAAAAGCAGTTTAGATAAGATTAGGTAAACCTTAATCCCACAACAGGGAAACTTACAGCTTTGCAGCAACAAAGAGCACGGTATATCAATAATAATGGTAGATATTACAATAAAAAAAATATTGCACGAGTGCTTGGCGTGAATATTGTATTTTCACATGGTATTCATTGGCTGAAATGTTGTTCCAAATTAAAAAGGTTCCATTGCATGTTACTCTGGACAGACAAACTCTATTGGGCAAACCTAGGGTTAATGCAAAAAAACCCTATATAAATTCAGGTCAATATAATAATATAGTGCAGTATTACACCCCCTTTAACTTTGATATCAGTGATAACCATCTTTGAATTTAAACATTTATCATTGCACTTGAATGTCACACAATCTATTTCAAATTATCTTAAATTATTCACACACATTCACTAACATTTCTTTGTATTGACTTTCTTTCAAAAGCAATCACTTGGCTACGTCGTTGTTATTGAATAACACTGTGGTATTTTTCGCATTTGGCTGTGTAAGGTTTCAAAAAGTCTTTTCAGTGGATGACAGTCCAAATGATTCATGATGTATTGTCAGATTTGGATCTCAAGCCAATTCAGCATGTCCTCTCACTAATCTGATTATGAAAGTGCTGTGAAGGCATTATGGAGGGATTGGAAGAGCTTTAATTGTCAGTACACAAGTCAATGTTATTCTTTGTTATCATCACCACACCTGTGTATTTGTCTTCATTAAATTCGGTGAATCTACTCAAAAATAGCATGGTATTTTCACATTGACTTTCCCATTGCAGCAAAAAAAAAAAAAAGAATGAATTTGGATGTGGCCAAACCTGAAGTAAAAACTGGTACCAAAGCTCCCCTCAGAGTCATCAGCCAAGCATCCTCCGGCCCACCCAAGTTCAAACAGCGGAGCAACCGCCAGTTTAAGAGCAAACCTCCCAAGAGGGGTGTCATTGGGTAAGCATGTTTTTGTTTAATCTAGGAAGTTTCTCTACCAGAAAAAATATCTAGGCAACCTACAAGTTCCTTTTTCCTATCAGATTTGGAGAGGACATCCCAGGAATGGAAGGGCTTGGCATAGGTAAGAGAAGATGTACCAAAGTTAGAACACTGCAGCATGAAAAACTGGACACAAATCTTTTCTTGTTTGTTACTCACTATTTCTCTCTTCCTGTCCAGATATCACTGTAATCTGCCCATGGGAAGCATACAGCCATCTAGAGCTACATGAACTTGCTCAGTATGGTATCATCTGACAGTCACGGCTAAGAAGTTATTCCTGTAAGGGAACTGATGGAGCAGTCAATCAGCAACCTGGATCATCAATACTGGATTTTTAAAAAATCTGTCAAACTTAAATCAAATAACATTATAGCTGGTTAAGTCCATACAGATGCTGTTCTTTGTTCCAATGTTATATTCATATTTTTTCTATACAATGCTCAAGAGGAGCCCTTTTCTATGTCCACAACCCACTGATGTGAAATGTTTTCTTCTTCAATAAGGTTGCAGTTGAAGTGGCAACTGGATTTTTTTTTTGTTGTTGCACAAATTCACAGCCTCATGTTTAATCAATCACTGAATAAAACCTGTATTTTTTAAAACAACTTCAAATAATGTGTTTTTAATCATGCCAGTATTGTTTAACATTGCATGATCACAAATATACATCTTAATTTTTCCCTTTTTTTTTTAAAGAAAAGAGTAGTGTAAAACACAGATTATTCTTCATGTAGAATTTCTAGTCAATTAAACCATTTTCTGAATTTATACTACATCCTACACCAGACACTATGCTAATACTTAGGAATAGTTTGACTTTTTAAACACATGTGTTTTTTGCCAAAAGTCAGCTCTCTTTAATTCCTAAACTTTAAGCTATAGGCTAGCTAGTTAACTATAAAGCAACCACTTAGCTCGCTCTAGTTTAACGTTAAACTAGCTGCAACCAGCTGGACTTCAACCATATCATAACATTAAAAAAGGGTAAAACAGCTATCCTGGCTCAGATTGAAAGCCAACAAAGCTCACTAATTAACATGCTGTAATTGTAAAATTCTAAATCCTGGTTTCATGGGTTAAATCATTGTCTGCACTATTCCTTTGCTCATTGGGGGGTAGAAAACAAGGTTTTAGGGTAAAATGTTAAAAAACATTTTTGGGGTTGTTTTGCTTAGATATAAATATCTGAAATAATTTCCCAAAGAAGCCAGTTTTCACAAGACAGTATGATACATAGGCACAATCTTTTCAATAAACTATAAGTGAAGATTTTTTTTTTTTGATTATAGCTTGTTTCTCAAAAGTAACCAACAAGATGGAGCCCTACATATCAGTGTGCATTCATTAAATACCAGTACACAGTCATGTTAGCTGCAAAGTTTGTGCCAGTAGATGCTGTCTAAGAGTCGGGTGGTGATAAACAGAGTCATGATTTGGATCGCCAGTAAGGCAATTGCGATGGTTCCTATCAGACCCATGTGCAGCTCGATCCAGCGAGAGATTCCCCCTAGACAGCCGCCAAGGAAGATCAAACTCTGGGCAGAAAACTCATCCAGTTGCTGGGCACCTACACCACACTGAGAATTCCACACAGTGCCATTCTCCAAAGGGTCTACACAGCATGTCGCAGGGACGCCACAGGCCAGCACTCCTGGAGCTGAGCAGTTGTAATATCTGAGGAAAAATAAAAAAATAAAAGCTGCAGACTTTCCTTATCAAAACATAACATCTGTATTTTTTTAGGTGCTACTTACACGTTGATCTCCCAGTCACGATAGTTATCCGCCCCACAGCACTGCAGATTTGTCTGAATCTCGTCCATGATAAACCTCAGATCCAGATCATCCTGGTAGCGCACCATTGCCGTTATCATCCCTGACTGCAGATAGCTTCCAATCTGATCCTGTAGACTGTAGGCCACAATGGTGGCCAGCACTTGAAGTGTGATGAGCACGAGCACAGCGGCAGAGAACAGCCTCAGTAAGGTGCAGTTTTCTCGTATGGCACCCACACAGCCTGACAGACAGAGCAAAGTCAGCAGAAGGCCCATTCCCACAATGATCAGCATCGGATCGCTTCCAATACTGCCGATCTTCTCCTGGGCAAATGATTCTTTGCTGACGAGGCCCCACATCCCTACACCAAGAACCATTAGGCCCACAACGGTGAACAGCAGATTGCCTAGGAACAGGGCGTATTTTAGGAAATAGTCTATGAAAGTATAACCATAGCGGGGTCGGACACCTGTAAAACCAGGTCTGGTCTGGTCCTGTCCAAAGGTGGGCCCTGCTTCATAGCACTCTGTGGTGAAATGTAGATCCGCTGAATCCTCTATGTCAGAGCCTGCCTTTGGATACACAGAAAAGCAACTTCAAAAAAAAAAAATACAGAGCGGTACTGGATTTTTAGACAAGGATCGAAAGGAATGAAACAGAAGGTCAAATGTTACCCCTTACCTTTGGTATGAGAGGACTGGATTCATCCAGTGTGGTGTCCTTCTTTGACCATGGCAAAGAAATCTTCTTCATCCACAAATATTTTTTCATGTCGACAACTTCTGGGAGATGATTCTCCCTTTGCTCTCAACTGCTCAGAATGATACAAATTAAAGTGGAACATAGGAGGAACATTCACTACAGGGGGAACAGAGGAGCATGTGAGCTGAGGTGGAGATACTATGCAGTGTTTAGCCTGTGGCTGCTGCGAGCCGTGGGATTTCTTCATCATGTGAGAGTCACAGTGAGGAGATTACGGTTATCAGAGCATGTAAGAGAGGCTCAGATACACCAGAGGGGGGCTCTGCCTGGAACAAGAAAGCTCTGATGTGAGGTTCACTCAAATAAACCGCTTGAATGTCAACATAATTATGCAACCATTTGTTTACCTTCGATTAGAGAAGTGGATAGTTAAAGAGGAATGTGATGCCTGACTGATTGTAACTGAATCAATGAAACAACAGGGGAAAGAAAAGATTCCTTCAGTTCACGCGTGCACATTTTTGGTTCATGAATGAGTTCTTTCAGCCTTTAATTCAGCTTGTTGAGTTTGGTTTATGTTACCGCATTGAGTGTGAGGATACATTTTTAAGATCAAGACGATCAACAGCAAAGCAGAAAAAAAAAAGCTGGCAAGCCATGCTAGCAGAAGGGCTGTGTGCTAAGGCATAGCATTGCTATGAGGTAAAGTAGGCATGCTTACACTTTTCTTACACTGTGTGCCCACAGCAGTGTGGACACAGAATTCAGATGTCAATGCCGCCTTTGCATTTACACTTCGAAACGGTGTGATAACGGTGCCATAGCATGTGCTTTTACATGTTGTTTACAGCATTGTGCAAGCGTGACATGTACACAAACAGCAGGAGCACACAATCTCATGCACACACACACACACACACACACACACACACACACACACACACACACACACACACACACACACACACACACACACACACACACACACACACACACACACACACACACACACACACACACACACACACACACACACACACACACACACACACACACACACAGAGCTACTGTAGTTACTGAGTTACTGTACTTCTGCACTACTGTGTGTTCAGTCTAAGTCAACAAGTTTAAAGTGATAGATCATGTTGGTCTTTTGTTCTGTTTGTAAGTTCTGACTCTCATGGTCATATCTCTCTTTCCAAGCTTTTGCAAGAAAATTGTTCAATGGTAAATAAAGTACTATAAAGACTGACTATTGTATGATTCAGTGGGATCTCTCATGGTGCTCCTTCTGAGTGCTTAAAGACAACAGCAGATATATTTCAGTTTAACTGTCTCCTTTAAATTGCTCTGATAAAGCCATTATGAAGTGACGAGGAGCTGGGAGTCAATACCAAGCAACATGTGAGGGAACAAATGTGAGTTAAGAAACAGGCAGACAGAGAGAGGCCTGGCTATCCCACTCTCTGGCTCCTCTCATGTGCTGCTGTCATTTTTTCCTCTGGCTGTGCTTCATCTGTGCTGGATGGAGGAAGTAATTTCACTCGCTGGCAGTCAACTTTAGATGACGCTATATAAAGTCTAAACTGTGCTGCCACAAATCAGTTTCGATTATGTTAAATTACAGTCAACAAGAGTCTAATTTAGGGACCTTGTTGTTGATTTACATAATCATTTTAATCAGTGTTAGCCTCCTGACATGACAGATGTGTATTCTGTGAACTTAATACTGGATACTGTTTATTCTACTAGTTTCAGATGAAATACAAAAACATACATAAAGCAGTAGTATTTCACCTGAATATTGCTGTTATGATCTTTTACGACACTTATTTACATCATAATAAAAAAGTGATAACATTTTACATACTTTCTTAATCCCATGAGGTGATATGACAGCTACGCCCCTTTACTGAGTCATGCTACACACACATAGGCTAAAGTACACACACACGGACAAACAGGACCCAGCATCTCTCCAGCTGCCAGACCAACTTCCATACTTTGGTCGGCACCTGGACTTGAACTAGTAACCCTCCAGACTGAGTCAAAGTCATTTCAAAGGAAAACATAGTAATCCATATTGAGGAGTTTAAAGCTCCTGTTGGGAACTTTCAGTTTTTGTCAATTTTTTGCGCCCCCTGTTGACGAAGCACTACATCACATTTCTGCTGCTCTCGGCGCTTGTCCTGCATGTTGTAAAAAAGTTGTGATTTCTGATTAAAAAAATCTCAACCTGCTTCCTTGGAACAGTCAAATTTATCAATCTTTTTTATGGAAAATATAAAGAGAGGCTGTTTTTGCAGCATGCAGTAGCTGACTTGTGTGATACCTATATTTCATCTGTTTATTTATAACTCCACACGAGAGCATTAAGTGAAAAAAATACTGAACAAATTATTACACTAAGATGCACTTAACAGTTTGAATACCAGTAATATAACAAAGAAGTACATTTAGCTCTAATGTGGCTTGGGCATAAAATGCTAAGAATAAACAGCAACAATTAGTAAATCTACAAAAAGCTGTTTCTCACGATGAACACTTTTATATTTGGTACTCTTTCCTGTTGAATATTTTGAGTTTGAAGTCTGTTTCATTTGAAAAGCATGGCTTGCACTTCAAGTTTTCCATCATGAGGTTTTATTGTAATTTGTTTTACTGCACATGAGAAACCTAACTTCTCTTACTGCTACTGCTCATTTCTCTATGTCATTGATTATAGAGAGGAATGATTTGATACTCTGGATATGAGCTAAGAATCATACCTGCTTTCCAAAGATACTTTACTGACTGGTTGCAGATGACTGGATTATCAGTTCAGTGTCTGGTTTTCTTTCAACAAATCTCACACATCACGCTGTTTCCTTGCTATACACATTTCTTGCTACCTTAGATAATTTACTACCTACTTTGTGAACGCAATCCAACTCACTCTGTCTTGCTTGTCAGCACAGATGATATATAATTACTGATTGCATAATGTACCCTTACACGTGCAATGCAATGTGTTGTCTTTGGGTTTAAACTTGGTACAGGTGGCATGGATCATAGCCCGGACAGATTCCTTTTCTGCTGTGATAAAAAGCTTGAGCCAGGTTCCAATTCTGTCTGCAGACATCAGGTCAGGAGAATTTGTGATCTGGGATGGATCAGACCTGGAATTTCCAGTGACAAAAGCCATTTCATTTTCAGAGCTGACTTGGAAAAATGTTTCTTTTGCCTAGTATTTAGTATGAAGTGTCTTCATCCTTCATCAACACTCATATTATAAATCATATTAATGATAAATTATCACTCATCAAAGTTGAAGCTAGGGGGAAGAGTGGAATACATCAGACAACAGCAGCTTAATTGAGTTAGAGATTTCAACAGTTTATGGGAGAAGAGATCTCTTGGGGATGTATATTTTTCCCATCACCATAACAGCTGTTGTCAATACAAATATTAAGGAAAATTGATTCATCTCTAATAGTAAATAATGTATGACTTAATCCCCTTTATTTCAGCTTCATCAGGCTGTTGTGTCTCTCCAAGTGTTGATCACTTCTGCCAGTTAAAGGGACCATTTTTGGATGGATGGGGTTGCAGCCCAGATGCTGCGCAGATTGTATTACAGTAGGCAGTAGGAATGCTACACTGCAGCCATACGGCTACATCAAACACCTCCTCTGGATTACAGCCCATGAAGTGTGCAGTCCACTTACACCACTCACAGCAGCTACAAACATGTGGGGGATAGATGGGGCTTTAGATCGAGGATTATCAGGATCTCCCATTTAAGGTTTGGGCTTCATTTAAAGCTGCAGAAGATGCAGCTGTCTGGAAGACATATTGAAGAAGAGACAGATGTGGAAAACGTGTGTGTGGATGCGTGCATGTGTTTGAGGAACTTTGACTCATTTTGTGCCACGTTATGTGACCCTGCAGGCAGCAAGTGTGCACAGATGCTGTGAAGGAGGAGAGTGTGACACAGGCCTGCATCACTGAGATGGGTGGGAGCAGGTGGGGGAGAAAAAAAGAAGGAGGCAGTTATAAGAGAGTGCTGGCAGTGTTGTGTTTTCTTATGTGTGACTGTTGACCGATTGTACCGCAGAGTGTATCCTGCTGCTGTAACACAGAAAGAACTCTGGAACTACTCCATTTACAGGTACAGTAAAGGAGAAAATATGATCAAGGATGATCCTTTTTTTTTGCAATGTGTTTCACTGACAGTAAAGTAAATTCTTGTCTTTGTTGCTGGGTGCTTCACTTCTCTATTAATATGTCTCTCAACACTAGCACATTCTATTTCTGTTGTTTTTAGGTGAGGAAGATAAGGATGGAGATTTTTCTGGTTCTGCTTTCCATGATTCTCACATGTGGAGCTCAGAAATGGAAACAGGAAACATCACGTTGGGACCCTAAAGGTCAGGAATAATGTGTCGAAATGCTTGACTTTCTGCAATCAGTCAGTGATTATCCCATGCAAGGGATGGGCAACTTTGGTAACACAGAGGGACACTTGAAGGCCACATGAATGTTATTCTCAGTGCCAACTTATTGCCAACTATAACCCCTCATTTAGATAATTATAAGAATTTAGGATTAAACTAAATGAACAAATATAAAGCCTTCATCAGATTTCTTAAACATGAATATGTTTAAATGGAAATTTAAAGGGTAAGGCTTAACTGAATGAGCTAAATACAGAATTAAAGCCGGAGCAGGGTATTTATGAGTCATTAAACATATACATTTATACATGCATCTTTCTTTCAAATGCTTTTATTACTGCTTCATAAAAGAGCCATACAGAATCATTTACTGTCAATAATGGAAATGGATGTAAATAACTGACATATCCATATGTCATGTTCTAATGCATTTGGTCTTTATATTTATTTGGCAACAAAGGTTGAAATACTTAAAGGGTACAAATCATTCTCTTTTTCAACCAGTTTGAATAACTCTCAGAGCTCCCCAAAAATGTATGTGAACTTCTTTGTTCTAAATTCACTCTAATTCTATATTTAATCATGCCTATAAATCCCCCCATACAGCCCTGCTCAGATCAGACTGTTTCTGTGTCTGTACTGTAGCTTTAAATGCAAATGAGCTGTCTGACCACACCCCTCTCTGGAAGGGCTTGTGTGGCTCAGACTTTCTTACTATTATTATTATTATTATTATTATTATTATTATTATATTATTATAGTGAGAAAGCAGACACAGAGGGCAGAACAAACACCTAGCTATGGAAGTATCACTCAGAATGGGGGAGGGGTTACTGCCCTTTGTGATGTCAAAGAGGGAAAATCGCCAAACTGCCTGTTTTCTGGAAAAGTGGAGCAGGCAAAAGACTAAAAGGATGGACTTTTTTCATAATTGGGGGGGGTTTGTATATAGACTAAGGACACAGCGTTAGAAAAACAAGAGCATATTGCATAATATGTGACCTTTAATGGCAGATTCTGTTCATGTGTCCCTCGTTGCTCACCCCAGTCCTATAAGTTTCCTTTAAAAGACCTAAATTATATACTTTTAAATACTGGATTATTCTAAAGTAAGTCTCTAATGCCAGCAGAAAACAACAACGGCAAGACTTGTTCAAACATGACCCAGGTCCTGGACAACTGGAAATTCGCCATTATAACCCAAGTGAAGGATCTGCTGATTAATGACCATGCATCTGTCCTACCTGAATACAACAGGTGTGTGCCAATCTCGTCTCAGATGTTAATTAAAGTTAGAAGAAGAAGGGAACAACGGAAAGTTAACATGTTGTGCAACAGACGAGCGAATTATGTGTGAATAACAACAGGTCGATGATGTCAGTGAACATTTTATTGCTCCTCTCACTCATGGGAAATAAGGGATTATGTAAGCTCTGCTGCTCTGCACATGACCAGTGACCTGTCAGGGCCAGTCATGTGATCAGTGATTGCACTGGCCTACGCAATGCCTAGTGTGTCTTGTGAATGACCTCACTAAGGAGACAGAGCCAGTAAATTACGGGAAACTGTTTCAGCCTTAAGTTCTGACGAGTGTTTCTGGCAAACATAACTCCAAGTCATTTAACTTTTCTTTATAAAAAAAAAAAAAAAAAAAAAAAAAGAGAGAGAGACTGCGCTAAATGTTTACATCACTTTTTGGCTCACTCGTAGGTGTCTTTTCTGAGATTTGGGCCAAAAAAAGCGCTCTTTTAAAAGCTTTCATCTTCTCTGAAGGGACTACCACTCTTTATGTCTGTTGTCCTTATGTTTCCTTCAGATGATGAGGCTGTTCTTCCTTAACAGCATGGCGTGACTTTCAAGTTGCCAGTTAAATTGGCTCTCCTCATGTTTTGCCAGTAAACAATGTTCCAATTTAATGTGAGCTTATGGAAAATCACAGGGCCAAAGCTATTTGACAGGTCATCCGGTCATTTGAAATTATTTACTCATTTGTTTTTTCCTTTATATCTCTACTTGTGTCAAGGATCCAGCCCCTGTCAGAAGCTCTGGGAGATCTCTACAAGCAGTTTAACACTCTAAAAGATGAGCTGGCGGGGCTCTCTGCAAAGTTTGACAGCGTGGAGGGTTTCGTGGACGACATAAGGAGCGGTACATTCACTCTGCCTCGGCGGCCGGTGCAGAGGCTCCCCCCCAGCGTTGGACTCAGGGCCCCACTGCGAGCACAGATGAGAGCTCCTGTACGGGCAATTATAAAGGGCCCGATACTGGTCAGAGCGAGGAAGAGAGGACCACAGACACCTTAGTCTTCTTGTGCAGAAATGTCTTCTCAAAAATGCTGGTGTATCAAAAAATGAGATATGATTGTATATTTTATAGAAAATGTATATGCATGGTGTATGAATATGATGGTTTTAAATCTGAAAAATATTTATCTTTTTATACAAAGTCGATTTTAACCACAAGGTGGCAGCATTTATCTAGTCATCTGACTCTTTATCCTGCTGTTGTGAGTGACATAAAGGAACATAAAAAGTTGGTCTAGAACGCTGTTTATTATGATATATAAATATTTATCACACGACGACAGGTGTTTCCTGACTTCATTCTGTGTAGACTAATGAGCAAATCAAATGAATAAGCTTACAGAGCATCATAATGAACAAAGCAACTTTCAGTGTTAATAAGGCAAAGCTCCAGATGCTGGAAACCAATGGGAATCATTTGATCAAAAGAGTGTGAAAATCACAGTCCAACATTTGAAGATTGGAGGTCAACCATCAATGCTGGAAATCAACATCCAGTAAAAAAGAAAAATAATAATGTGCACAGCTTGTTTCTTTATTATAGTCGATTATATTCTCATAGTTATACTTGTTTATAGGATTTAAGGAACTGTTTCTGTCCTTTTCCGTGTCTTATTTCAGCCAGTCTGTCACATATGAGGACAAATTAGGAACTGGAACCCGATCCAACATGAAAACCAAAATAATATTTAACAATGAAAGATCAAAAGTCCAAAATCAAAAACGTACTTTCTTAACGAAAAACACAAAAGCAGAAAAGAAGCCACGTAGACATCTGGCAATCTGTCATGAGGAAAATCTGACAATGAACTGACATCACAAGGCAATGAACACTGTGAGGGAAACAACACAGGTGAAGACAAAGAGTGCAATCCAAACTGGAGGGAAACACATAGGAATAAATACAAGACGAGAAACTCTGGGGACAAGAACTACAAAAGATTTAAGGAGACACTGAAGACACACTCAATCATTTAACAATACACATCTACAACAAAAGGAACAAAAGGATACGATATGACCAAATAAACACAAACTAGGAAAGATTAAGGTAACACAAGAAAAACAAGCGACTGAAGTATGAATAAGACTAAAAACAAGACAAAGAAATCTAAACTTCAAAAATACACAAAATACCAAACTATAAACAAGACCAAATCATGACGCATGTGATTACAGACACACGTGATTAGCAAATCTGGACTTCAGCAGAAGTTGTCACTCTGTAACTTCTTCTCTCATCTACAGGATGCACCTGCAAGCCTCATGTCTTCATTTAGCCTCATGTAAATTAGGGGTTGAGTATCAGCTTTCTGAAACGTTATGCTTGACTGGAAACATGCTGAACTTTGAATTCAAATATTTTAAATGTTTGGGTTGATAATATTGCCGAAGCAATGCATGTAATCATGTAAGAAATAATTCAGAGATATATTTGCAAACTTTTAGAGAGAGAACATAAACATTTGAGAGAGATATGTCATGATTCACTATCAGTAGAAACTTAAAAACTGTATACATTTCAGTTTAGTGAGGGGCAAAAAGTGCCAATGCGGTTAAAGTGAATCAAAGCTCCTCCTCCTGTCACTCACTCTCAGTCTCAGTGCTGTATTAAATGACTCCTCCAGCACCTCCTCTCCTCATCCTCCAAAGCCTCTAATCTGTCAGCAGTGAGCTCACTCTCCAAGTTCCAAGAACATTCTCAGCACACACTGACAACATGCTGGGGACCCTGTGCACTCTCATCACTGCTCTAACATGTAAGGAGGCTGACTTACTGCAGCTTTCAGCTCATGTTGGATTCATCAGTCTGTGTGTTTCTCTTCACTCCATGTCATCTTGTTGTTTCCAGGTGTGAGTGCTGTGACGCTGGTGACACAGAAGCCTCCTGTTGTGACTGTGAGCAGAGGAGAGACAGCCACCATGGACTGTAACCTGGGGACTGTGACTGGCAGTGCTGCTCGTTGGTACAAACAGATTCCAGGAGGAGTTCCTCAGTATATTCTGAGGAACCATCACAGCAGCTCTCCAGAGTATGGCTCTGGTTTCTCCTCTCCAAAGTTCACATCCACTCATCAGTCACAATCAGATTATCGTTTGATCATCAGCACTGTGGAGGAGAGAGACTCAGCAGTTTATTACTGTCAAACATGGGACGACTCTGCTACAGAGTGGGTATCACAGTGATTTACACCGTGACAAAAACCTCCTCACTGAACACTTCTGCTTTTTGACTCTCTGACACATTAACTGAAGCCTCCTGTAACTACCAGCAAGTGTCCTCAGTGTATTCTACATAAAAACCCTTTACTTACCATTTATTTATCATCACTAAACATGAAGACATAACATATCTCAGTGTTTTCAGACTCTATTTTAAACGTCATTTTACAAACCATGAAGCCAGCATTCATATAGTTTTCTGATTCATATTATATGCTGATGAATGCTTTACCACTGGAAACATTATAAAACAATTATAGCTGGTATTTAGAGTATCAAGAACACAAGGAGAGATGAAAGGTGCACAAAGTTTTTATATGATCATTTTCTTTAATTTCATTAAGTTCATCAATACCAGTTGAGTTGTAATGAATCTAAAATGTATGTAGAAATAACGTTAACACTTCTGTCTTTGTGTGTCCAACGTTTAGAGAAGTTCAATCAGATGAAACAGGAGATAACTCAATGTGTTGACATCATGTGCTGCTTATTATTCAATAGTCATGGCAGAGACCACGAGGCTGTTTATAGCTCAGAGAAGAGATTTCACATTGTTTGATGAGACTGATGAAATTCTGTTCGATTCATCCTTCAGCCTCAGGTCAAATGTTTGTCTGCAAACAGAACATTATGTCAAACTTCATTGAATAAAGAAAATAAGAAGAATCAAACTCTTCATGATGTTGGAAACTTGTCATAGAATCACAGGAATGATGTGTTTACAATCATCTCAAGAGTCAATATCATAACAGAAGATGTAGAGAGAGAACATTTCATGAGAAGTGTGATGACAGTGAGAGAACCTGAGAAACATTCTTTATCATCAACCTGTTTACTACACAAACTCAAACACACAAGTGTGAGAACACATCAAATCATGTTGACTTTATTAGATTATGAACACTGATCTCAAAGACATGAGGAGAACTCTAAAGACAACAGGAACAACAACATGACAAACTGGAACAAACACACAGAAACCCTGTCTGTTATGAATGAATGAAATCAGTGCTGAGTGTGTAAACTCCTCCTCCTCCTCTCCTCAGTGTCTTTATAAGCTTCAGTGTCTCTTCTCCTCACACTCCAACCCTGCTCACCTCTCAGCTGGACAGTGAGGGACGTTTACAGCACACACTGACAACATGCTGGGGACCCTGTGCACTCTCATCACTGCTCTAACATGTAAGAGATTCTTCTCAGTCCTTTCACACACCATCATTTCACACAAACCTTTCACTCATGTCTTTTCCTCTGTGTGTGTGTTACAGGTGTTGATGCAGTGATAGTGCTGACCCAGACGCCTGCTGTCCACACAGTTTCTACAGGACAACAAGTTGTTCTTCAATGTAACATCCAGAGATATGATGGATCTTATGTCTCCTGGTACAAACAGGTTCCTGGTGAAGCTCCTCAGTATATTCTGAGATTTCACCACTCACTCAGCGCCCCTGATCAGTTTGGATCAGGATTCTCCTCAGACAGATTCAACTGTAAATCCTCATCAAACGTAAATTACCAGTTCATCATAAAGAGAGCAGAGGCAAGAGACTCTGCTCAGTATTTCTGTAGCACATGGGACGACTCTGCTGATGAAGCTGTATCACAGTGATTTACACCGTGACAAAAACCTCAGTGACAGACTGACTGCAGCATACAGGAGATGTTGAGGAAGTCAATCCAAGAAAATCAGAATAACTTGAACACAACAAGAAAGGATAGTAAACAAACTGATCTTCGGGGTGAAAAGAGTTTGATAAAAGTCCATCAGTGTTGTTGTAATGTGAGCAGACTGATGACAGAATGAGATGATGACAGTGAAAGTTGGTCTCGACAGGATGTTTCACTTCCACTCCCCTCATTAGTGAGAGTCAGGAGGTTTTTGTACAGCCATGTATACAAACTGAATCACTGTGGTATTCGGACAAGGCACCAAGCTGACTGTGACGAGTAAGTACTTTAAAACTCCTCCTGAAATCACTCAGATTTGATCATTCTTATTCAAAATGATCATTTTTTATCATTTGTTATTGAACTCATTGTTCAAATATATTTTTGTGTCAACAACAGACATTTATATGTCATTCTCTTTCTGACACCAGACTATGTCTTGGAATGAAACAGAAAGCTTTTAAAATGATTTCAACATTTGGATGAAATAGTTTCTGTCAATTCTGAAGTTTGTTGATGTTTGAGGAAAGTTGAAGAGTTCAGATCAAATTAGAAGATGTGACACTTCATGTCCAAACATAAACTGCATTTTTTATCCTGAAAAAATCTTTATTGAATCGTCTCTAAAATGGATCTTACAATGTGATATGAAGACTTCAACTGTCATGTTTCAAATGTGTCAGCTTATTGATGAGATAGATTTTTACATTAAAACATGCTCTGGATTATTTCCTCATTTCTAAGTGTTAGATAGTTGGTGAGAAAACAGTCTGAATTGAATTGTCATTTCCACACAGTTGTTTCATATTTCAAAAAGCATTTTTCATGGTACATAAAGTGTCTTTATGATGTTGTTCCTGTCATGAAAAACGATCCTGATTGATGAAGGACTCATTATTTTGATAAACATTTCATGATGTTTTTACATGTGATGAAAACATTCTTTACTGCAGCCTGTTTGTTCAACTGTGAACAAAACTAATGAGTTGATGGTCTCTGTCATACTTTGGATTGAAAGACTTCACTTGTCGTCATGTGTTGACTGTCCTGTGTGTGTTTCAGGCTCCAGCCTCCCTCCTCCTGTCCTCACAGTCTTCCCTCCGTCCAGTGCTGAGCTCCAGTCCAACAAAGCCTCTCTGGTCTGTCTGTCCTCTCAGTCTGTGCCTTTTGCAGATGTGAGCTGGTCTGCTGCTGGGAGTCCACTGAGCACTGGGATCTCTACCAGCACGGCTGTTCAGCAAGCAGACCAGACTTTCCAAATCAGCAGCTATCTGTCCATCCAGACGTCAGACTGGAACATGGACAAGGTTTACACATGTCGAGTGTCTCTGGGCTCCCAGACTTCAGAGAAAACCATCAACAAGTCCCAGTGTCCCACTGAAGAGCAGTAGAGGAGCAGAGGGACCATTTCTAATCTGCTTCTTGACTCTTTGTGCCGTTTGCTCATTCCAAGGTTCACGTTACTAAAGATGTCTGCATGCTTGTAATACATGTTGTGACCTCTAGGTGGAGGTGTTGGATCAGCTTTGCAACTGCTGCTTTACTCTAATCATTCAATAAAAATCATAAAACCTCAGGAAACAAGTCTTTGTGTTTATTATTGTTACATGACTGACAATATACTTTATCATGATATTCTTTCAGGATTGTATCATTCATAATATGTTATTTCAGTGTAATTAAAGTACTTTTACACAAATACAAGACATATATATGTTTATTATCTACTTCACTATATATTTGAATTTCAAAATAAAAGAAAGGTTATGAGGTGTTGATTTGAAGAAGGTCTCAATGATGTAATCTGTCATGATGTTGTCGTTAGTAGTTTGGATGACAGAGATGTCAGATCAAATTAAGAATGAAAATGAAACTGAGATTTCATCCATCATCAGTGAAGCATCACCTCCCTGCTCCTCCTCCTGAGGATGCACCTGCAGGCCTCCGCTCCTTATTCAGAGCTGCATGCAAATCAAGAGGTTAGATGTTCCCTCTCTTTAAAATCATCCAGATGTGATCAGATGTGAATGAAAGTGTTCACATTTCAAAAATTAAGACTTTCAACAACCAGTAGATGCTTCTGAAATGTAATAATAAAATCTGGAAAAAGTCTCTTTTTTTTCAAAATAACAAATATATAATCTGGAAACATAACCATTGAAAAGCTGATCTCAAATGCACATTGTAATTTCTATTCCCAAGCATCAAGACCAAGAATAAAAACCATGTGTAGTATTTCCACAAATACTGTGGGAACTAAATTAATATCGAATCTGTTATGTTATGTTTATTTGTTTGCAGGACGTCGCCTTCATGCAAAAAAAAAATACACAACAAAACATCAAATGGTTTCATCTTGACAGAGATTCAGAGACCAACAAACTTGACAAAACCTGCTGATTGAATCAAAGCTCCTCCTCCTGTCACTCACTCTCAGTCTCAGTGCTGTATTAAATGACTCCTCCAGCACCTCCTCTCCTCATCCTCCAAAGCCTCTAATCTGTCAGCAGTGAGCTCACTCTCCAAGTTCCAAGAACATTCTCAGCACACACTGACAACATGCTGGGGACCCTGTGCACTCTCATCACTGCTCTAACATGTAAGGAGGCTGACTTACTGCAGCTTTCAGCTCATGTTGGATTCATCAGTCTGTGTGTTTCTCTTCACTCCATGTCATCTTGTTGTTTCCAGGTGTGAGTGCTGTGACGCTGGTGACACAGAAGCCTCCTGTTGTGACTGTGAGCAGAGGAGAGACAGCCACCATGGACTGTAACCTGGGGACTGTGACTAGCAATGCTGCTCGTTGGTACAAACAGATTCCAGGAGGAGTTCCTCAGTATATTTTGTATTTTTATCGTACTGATAGCTCTCCGAGCTACGGCTCTGGTTTCTCCTCTCCAAAGTTCACATCCACTCATCAGTCACAATCAGATTATCGTTTGATCATCAGCACTGTGGAGGAGAGAGACTCAGCAGTTTATTACTGTCAAACATGGGACAACTCTGCCAATGAGTACGTATCACAGTGATTTACACCGTGACAAAAACCTCCTCACTGAACACTTCTGCTTTTTGACTCTCTGACACATGAACTGAAGCCTCCTGTAACTACCAACCAGTGTCCTCAGTGTATTCTTCATAAAAACCCTTCACTTACCATTTATTTATCATCACTAAAAATGAAGAAAGAACATATATCAGTGTTTTCAGATTCTTTTTTAATTTTAAACTGCCTGAAACGTCATTTTACAAACCATGAAGCCACCATTCGAAAACTTTTCTGTAATATATTATGTGCTGTGTTTGTTTTAGTGTGAGTCTGTTTACACAATGACATCAAGAAGAATACAAGAACAATAATAATTTAACATTTCAGGTCACAGAGAATAAACATTTTTATTATTAATTATTAATCCAAATGGACAGACAGATACAGGACATCAGCAAACTTCTGTGATGAAATGAAAACATGTTGGTTTGTAAACAATATGAACAAGTATTTAGGAGATGATCCAAGGTGATGTTAGAAATCTGCATAATGTAGTTATTAATGAATGAAATCAGTGCTGAGTGTGTAAACTCCTCCTCCTCCTCTCCTCAGTGTCTTTATAAGCTTCAGTGTCTCTTCTCCTCACACTCCAACCCTGCTCACCTCTCAGCTGGACAGTGAGGGACGTTTACAGCACACACTGACAACATGCTGGGGACCCTGTGCACTCTCATCACTGCTCTAACATGTAAGAGATTCTTCTCAGTCCTTTCACACACCATCATTTCACACACAAACCTTTCACTCATGTCTTTTCCTCTGTGTGTGTGTTACAGGTGTTGATGCAGTGATAGTGCTGACCCAGACGCCTGCTGTCCACACAGTTTCTACAGGACAACAAGTTGTTCTTCAATGTAACATCCAGAGAGATGATCGCTATTATGTTGATTGGTACAAACAGGTTCCTGGTGAAACTCCTCAGTATGTTCTGAGATTTCACCACTCACACAGCTCCCCTGATAACTTTGGATCAGGATTCTCCTCAGACAGATTCAACTGTAAATCCTCATCAAACGTAGATTACCAGTTCATCATAAAGAGAGCAGAGGCAGGAGACTCTGCTCAGTATTTCTGTAGGACATGGGACAACTCTACTAAAGAGAACGTATCACAGTGATTTACACCGTGACAAAAACCTCCTCACTGAACACTTCTGCTTTTTGACTCTCTGACACATTGAATAATGCTCTCTGTAAATACACTACACATGAAGTGTCATTACTATCAAACAATGTCCTCAATAGATTCTAAAAATGCCATTTGAATGGAAAAAATACAAATGTGTCTCATTACCAAACATATTGAAACCACTGTTGGGGTTTTCAGGAGCGAATACTTGGCCAACAATTAGGTTGGGTTTCATAAAGTGAATTTTTGGTTGTCAAATTAGCATTAATAATGAACTTTATTGAATTATTACAATAAATTAATAATTTGTTCATAAACTGTTTCTTTAACTTCAGGGCACCACTCTGAGATCACAGAACAACCAAAGGATACAATATCAGTAAAGAAATGAATTAAAAACCAATATCAGTAATCTGTATTGAATTGAAGGTGTGAAATCCGAACACAAAGCCCTTTCACCCAGCCTAAGTCACAATGTCAATAGACAGTAACCACAAACAACTGCTCTTTAAATTATAACAGAATTCATTTAACAAAGAAACCTCAAGTTAATCAATGAAACTCAATCAAACAAATAACTATCATAAACAACAGACAGACTGTGTGCGAGAGAGAGAGAGAGAGAGAGAGAACAAGATGGCTGAGGGGGACAAAGCACCATGGGTGGATCCCAAGTGTCTTATTTCCAGTCTCCTCGGTCCTCTGCCGAACCGGAAGTAGTTCCAAAGCCACCATGTTGAGGATCGTCCCAAAGCTCTTATAGCAAACGGAGGAGAGAGGATCGAGGAGAGAGGAGGCTGATCCGAGGAGCGATGACCGAGGAGACACGAGAGCCGACTTCACGGAAGTCTTTTCACTGACAGACACGCCCCCTTCTCGTATATCACTCATTGATTGGACGCTGCAGAGGATCAGACTTTAGTGAAACTTCTCAACATGAGCAGAGTTTAATACCGGAGAAAAGACGGACATTAAAAAGAGGCTAAACGGAGCGTGGGACATTTAAACAGATGATGAACATCAGTGAGTTTGTAAAGAGTCGCTCTGTGATGAGCTGGGATTAAAAAGAGTCTGACGTGAAGATTAACAACCAAATATGAAGCTCTATAACTTCTATCAAATCAATACATCCTTCATGTTCTGTTCATCATCCCTCAGACTGTTTGAATGTCTGAAGATGATGAGGATGACAGTTTGATGAAGCGGGAGTCCATTTTATATTCTCACTTATTTATCTTCTGAAAGTTTCATCATTTAGATTCTAATCAATCATTTTCAGTATTCCTGACACATAAATATCTGTGTTTATAAAATACAGAGTTTGTTGTCTAAATACAGGCTAGGTTAAGGTTCAAGGTTCTTTATTTGTCAATTCCAAAATATGTCAGACATACAGTGAAATCGAAATTACGTTTCCCCCCTCCCCATTGTGCAATGTAGATAAGAAAAAGGTTAATAAAATAAAACAAGGTAAAAAGAGGTAAAAAAGATGTAAAAAGATAAATAATATTTACATTAATAAACCTAAATGTGCAAAAGTATTAAGTTAAATAAAATGGAGTATAGAACCAGATTATAAGAAAAGTGAACTTGTGCATGCGTGCAATGTGCAATAAGTGACCAGGGTTCTGTTTCAATGTTCAAACAGGAGGACGTTCCAATGTTCAGTGTTCATGGGGGCAGAGGGGAGGGAGGGGAGGGAGGGGAGGGAGGGGAGGGAAGAGAGTTCAGCTTCCTGACAGCTTGGTGGAAGAAGCCGTTTCTCAGTCTGGTAGAGCCGGCCCGCAGGCTGCGGTACCGTCTCCCCGATGGCAGGAGGCTGAAGAGGCTGTCTGAGGGGTGGGTGGGGTCACTCACAATGCGGGTTGCTTTGTGGGTGAGGCGGGTGCCGTAGAGGTCCAGAAGAGAGGGGAGCGGGACACCGATGATCCGTTCAGCCGCCTTCACTGTGCGCTGCAGGGTCTTGTGGTTGGCAGCAGTGCAGCTCCCCAGCCACACAGTGATGCAGCTGGTCACTATGCTCTCGATGGTGCCTCTGTAGAAGGAGCACATGATGGGTCGGGATGCTCGTGCTCTCTTCAGCTTACGGAGGAAGTAGAGGCGCTGCTGGGACTTCTTGGCCAGTGATTTGGTATTTGCTGTCCAGGAGAGATCCTCACTGATGTGGACCCCCAGGAACTTGGTGCTGCTCACTCTCTCCACAGCAGCACCGTCGATGGTCAGGGGGGGTTTGGGAGTGGGGGCCCTCCGGAAGTCGACAACAACCTCCTTGGTCTTGTCGATATTCAGGAAGAGGTTGTTGTCTTTGCACCACGTGGCCAGTTGGCCCACCTCCATCCTGTAGTGCGTCTCATCGTTGTTGGAGATGAGACCGACCACTGTTGTGTCGTCCGCAAACTTCACAATGTGGTTGCTGCTGAAGGATGGAGTGCAGTCGTGGGTCAGCAGCGTGAAGAGCAGGGGGCTGAGCACACAGCCTTGGGGGGCCCCAGTGCTCAGGATGGTGGTTTTTGATGCGTTGCCGCCAACCCGCACAGTCTGAGGCCTCTCGCTAAGGAAGTCCAGCAGCCAGTTGCACAGGGAAGTGCTGAGCCCCAGCTGGTCCAGTTTGCCGATCAGCTGCTGAGGGATGATGGTGTTGAATGCTGAACTGAAGTCTATGAACAGCATTCTGACATATGAGTTTTTGGAGTCCAGGTGGGTGAGGGCTGGGTGAAGAGCAGAGCAGATTGCATCCTCGGTTGATCTGTTGCCCCGGTATGCAAACTGGTAGGGGTCCAGGGTGGAGGGAATGGAGGATTTGATGTGGGCCATGACTAATCTTTCAAAGCACTTTGGGGGTCAGTGCAATGGGTCTATAGTCATTGAGAGTGGATGGTGATGGCTTCTTTGGAATGGGTATGATGGTGGTCGTTTTGAAGCATGTTGGAACAACAGTCTGCCTCAGAGAAGTGTTGAAAATGTCTGTGAAGACATCTTTGAGCTCCTCTGCACAGTCCTTCAGCACATGGATACCACGCCACAGGCTCTGCACGTCTCTGCTGTCCTTTAAGTCCAAACTGTTTAATAATAATAATAATAAATAGTTATAGACAATTCAAAATGAAATCTTTTAGTCAGTACAAACTGTCCTTTTGGTTATGAGTAGACTGCAGGTTGTTCTTCAGGTGTTTTTTTTTATCAGGTAAAGAGACAAAACACTGTGTGTATTTGATGAGAAATAATACAGTGTGTGTGTTTGATTAGAAATAATACAGTGCGTGTTTGTGTGGACATAAACAGCTGTTCGGCTGATTGCCAGCTGAACGTGATCAGCTGATGTCGCGTCATGTGACGCTGTTGAGGAAACGATGTCTCATGTGTCTTAAAGCTGATTTCCTCGGTCCTCTCTCCTCGGGTTCGTTTCCTCCGTGCATCTCTGGTGGGCGGGACTAAGACGCAAGCGGAGGAGACAACACGGAGGACACTCGGTGCAAATAAGGGACTTGGGATCCAGCCTCGAACACTAGAGGACACGTACAAAGTAAAACCAAACACTGACAACACCACCAAAACCAGATATACATAATAAAACAGGAAACACTAAAGACAAGATTTAAAACACAACACAGGAAATACACTTCCAGGTAACATAGGAGAACACAGGGAAACACACTGAAAACTAAAATAAACACAAGACTATGAAACAATCAACAAACCAGAGAGGCAGGGAAACACGGTAACACGGAAAAACACGAGGGAATAAATAAAACCGAACTCAAAACTCTGAAGTACAACCTAAACGAAACCAAACCATGACACTATTACTTAAACACCAGAAAGCCATTGGCTGGACTTTGATTCAACAGTACTCTGGTATTTCTGATGGTGAAAGTAGTTTACTGAAAGTAAACTAGCATAGCACTTAATAAAACACAATGGTGAACACAGCGGTTCAGCACAATAAAACAAATTCAGCAGCTTACAACATAAATGTGACGTCTCGTCAACAATAATGCACAATTATTGCCTATTTCTAAAAGCTAATTCCTCTAAAGCTAAAAGCATCTGAAGACGTTGAATCTTAGGAGGTGATGGCTTTTACAGACTGTGGTCTCCGTTTGGGCCTCTTCCAATGAGGATAGAGAATAAAGACCCCCCCCCCTCCTTTTTTCACACCTATGTGTTCGGTGGGGGGTGCTCTATGTGAATTCCATTCGGTTTTTCCCTCCAAAAGAAATTTACTTAGACTTTCAAAGAAGGATACAGGCCTGAGTCCTTTGTTCGGGGCACATGGCTAGCCAGAATACAACACCACTGTCAATATTTCTTCATGCTCTTTTTCATCTTTTGATTTGGAACAAAGAGCAATGTGTAATAAAGAAAAACTGAAGGACGGAGCAAGGAGATGAATGTTGTACTTCTGGAAACATTTTACAAAAACATGCACCTGCTTCTAATGTCATTTTGCTACCTTAATAACATACAGTATCATTGTCTTGTTGATGGCACAGTATGTCTTGCCTATCTATCTCTGATGATTTTGTGAGGGTGCTGTGGGTTTACGGGCGGGATACAAGGGCGGAAGGGTGAGCGTGAGCCTTTGTGTGTGTATATTGAATGGAACTGTGTCTGTATTAAATTGTACTGATTGTGTTTGTACTGGAGCCCCTTGAAAATATATAATAACATAAAGATGATTTATTAGAGAGAGAACATTTCATGAGAAGTGTGATGACAGTGAGAGAACCTGAGAAACATTTATCATCAACCTGTTTACTACACCAACTCAAACACACAAGTGTGAGAACACATCAAATCATGTTGACTTTATTAGATTATGAACACTGATCTCAAAGACATGAGGAGAACTCTAAAGACAACAGGAACAACAACATGACAAACTGGAACAAACACACAGAAACCCTGTCTGTTCTGAATGAATGAAATCAGTGCTGAGTGTGTAAACTCCTCCTCCTCCTCTCCTCAGTGTCTTTATAAGCTTCAGTGTCTCTTCTCCTCACACTCCAACCCTGCTCACCTCTCAGCTGGACAGTGAGGGACGTTTACAGCACACACTGACAACATGCTGGGGACCCTGTGCACTCTCATCACTGCTCTAACATGTAAGGAGGCTGACTTACTGCAGCTTTCAGCTCATGTTGGATTCATCAGTCTGTGTGTTTCTCTTCACTCCATGTCATCTTGTTGTTTCCAGGTGTGAGTGCTGTGACGCTGGTGACACAGAAGCCTCCTGTTGTGACTGTGAGCAGAGGAGAGACAGCCACCATGGACTGTAACCTGGGGACTGTGACTAACAAAGCTGTTCGGTGGTACAAACAGATTCCAGGAGGAGTTCCTCAGTATATTCTGAGGAACCATCACAGCTATAGCTCTCCATACTACGGCTCTGGTTTCTCCTCTCCAAAGTTCACATCCACTCATCAGTCACAAACAGATTATCGTTTGATCATCAGCACTGTGGAGGAGAGAGACTCAGCAGTTTATTACTGTAAAACATGGGACGACTCTGCTAAAGAGTACATATCACAGTGATTTACACCGTGACAAAAACCTCCTCACTGAACACTTCTGCTTTTTGACTCTCTTTCACGTCTAACACTCCCTGTAACTGCTCCACTCAAGAAGTTGTATTAACATCCAACAAGTGTACTAAATGTATTCTTAACGGGCAGAAACCTTCTGTCATTTATTACTACACATTAGAAGGACAAAATGTAGTCAGTCTGTGTCTATGTTCATCTTTTGTGCAGTGTTGATAAAAAAAACTGTTCAATCAGAAGAAAATGATTTATCACAATAGACAGCATGGAAATGTGATTTGGAAGATAAAGGTTGGCACTTGGACTCTATGGGGTCATTGTTGTGTCGTTAATGTGATTTCTCTAACCCCATGGAGTTCAGATACTGTTGGTGGTGAAGCTGATGACTTGTTGAGAACGGATGGGTGAAGATTTGATGGATGATGCTTGTTCATAGACGGGCGGTGATGGGGAGGTGGAAGGGTGCAAGAAACATCGGCATGAATGAACTCGGGCAGAAAGAGAATCATATTTAAAAGGGGAGCAGAACAATGATAGGCTGAAAATGAGGGAGGAACGCCATGAAGTCGGTCAGGTGAGTACTGCTGATGAGACACCTGATTACACACAGACGACAACATACTTTCTTTTCCTCCAGGGGTAAATTTGTTGTCACAGCTTTAAACATGTGGTGAACACTTAACGATATATCATGAGATGGCACTTAAAGAAAACATAAACAAAAAGACAAACAGATAGGCAATGATATAATAGGCCAGTCAGAGTGGAAGCTTATTTGGAGCTTCAGAGCTCTTTTTTGATTGTGCCCTCTTCCAGGTCAGAGTCCATTGTCTCTGACCTGATGACAGGAAAGAAAAGAGTGGATTGAGTGGGTAAGAGCTCTGTGGTGAGTCCTCTGTAAGTTTGTGTGTAGAAGTTGAAGTCTGGGAGGTTTTGGATAGTTGGGCTAATGATTTTTGATGTGATCACCCAATGATAGTCCCAGAAAAATGACAGTTGAAATGTGAGTGAGCGTGTGTGGCAGGGATGGACATGATCACCTCCAAACAAATGTGACCAGAATATAATATTAGTGTGTTCAGAGTTAAGGGAACTTTGAAATAATACAGAAGGAGATCGTGTTTATGTCTCTTTATGAGTTTCTGTTGAGTGTTACTGTTAGGTTTCCCCCAGTAAACAAAATGTGAACATTGTTGGTTGCAAGTTGGGAACTAACAAAACACTGCACCTTTACAATAAGGTACCACACACGTGGGCTTTGGGTTTCTTTAAATGTCAGGATTGGTACATTTAAAAAACTAGCATGATTTGAAAGTAGCATTCCCTCCATGCTCCTTCTGCATCCACCCTCTCCCCTCCGTGCTCGCTCAAAAGCCACACCCCTCCTTTCCATGCACAAGCAACATGTGTCCAGAAGCGGACGATCATCGGGGTTATGCACACAGTCTTCACGTGAACGTGTACAGCAGAGCGGTCTCTAAAGTCGGAGGATGAGCTAAATCTGACACGGTCATTCCTTCTAGTAAATATTCCCCAGCTAAAATGGATAACCCCCTACTTTGCATCATTAAAACACAAAAATGAGCCAGTCTTTTAAACGGCTCTTTAAAAGGAACAGATCAACAAGATTCGGCTCCCTTCAAGGAGCCATAAATCCCATCTGTGTGTCAAAGAACAGAGGGAAGCACAAAATGAAAGAAATAAAAATGTAATTTCAAAACACACACTCAACTGAGAGCTTCATTCAAAAACAAAATCACAGAAAGCCAACTGAAGGTGTTGACTCTCTGGACACACACAACCAACTGAGGAAAGAAGCGTTTCACCTCCTTATATCATCTCCCAGCCCAGCTGATTGTCAACAGCCATCAGGTGAGGAGAGCGTCACAGCTGCAGTCAATAGCTTCTAACGAGCAAGGAAACCTGTGACCTAGTTTCTTTAGGAATCTATCTGTAACAATTACTAATAACAGAAATAACAGGACAAATTTACAGCTGATAAAACAGCTGAAACATTTTAAATCAGCTCAATGAACAAAGATCTAGTCATATTAGTCTCATTATTAGAATGTGTCTTACATAGAAGAAAGCTTTATAAAGTGCAGCTAACACAGAGACATGAAGTTACATTGAGCGTGTCAGCATAATGAATTAAATTTTATACATAAACTTTTGTGTGAATCTTCATAATTCAAATGTAGACTGCTCAGTATTCCTGTAGCACATGGGACGACTCTGCTTCTGAAGCTGTATCACAGTGATTCAAACTGTGACAACAAAAACCTCAGTGACAGACTGCATCATACATGAAATGTTGACAAAGTCAATCCAAGATGATCAGAATAACTTGAACACAACAAGAAAGGATACTAAACAAACTCATCTTCCGGGTGAAAAGAGTTTGATAAAAGTCCATCAGTGTTGTTGAAATGTGAGCAGACTGATGACAGAATGAGATGATGACAGTGAAAGTTGGTCTCGACAGGATGTTTCACTTCCACTCCCCTCATTAGTGAGAGTCAGGAGGTTTTTGTACAGCCATGTATACAAACTGAATCACTGTGGTATTCGGACAAGGCACCAAGCTGACTGTGACGAGTAAGTACTTTAAAACTCCTCCTGAAATCACACAGATTTGATCATTCTTATTCAAAATGATAATTTTTTTATCATTTGTTATTGAACTCATGGTTTGAAATATATTTTTGTGTCAACAACAGACATTTATATGTCGTTCTCTTTCTGACACCAGACTATGTCTTGAAATAAAACAGAAAGCTTTAAAAAAGATTTCGACATTTGGATGAAATAGTTTCTGTCAATTCTGAAGTTTGTTGATGTTTGAGGAAAGTTGAAGAGTTCAGATCAAATTAGAAGATGTGACACTTCATGTCCAAACATAAACTGCATGTTTTATCCTTTAAATATCTTTATTGAATCATCTCTAAAATTGATCTTACAATGTGATTTGAAGACTTCAATCTTCTAATCTTTCGTTTCAAATGTGTCAGCTTATTGATGAGATAGATTTTTTACATTAAAACATGCTCTGGACTATTTCCTCATTTCTAAGTGTTAGATAGTTGGTGAGAAAACAGTCTGAATTGAATTGTCATTTCCACAAAGTTGTTTCATATTTCACAAAGCATGTTTCATGGTACATAAAGTGTCTTGATGATGTTCCTGTCATCAAAAATTATCCTGATTGATGAAGGACTCATCATATTGATAAAGATTTCATGATGTTTTTACATGTGATGAAAACATTCTTTACTGCAGCCTGTTTGTTCAACTGTGAACAAAACTAATGAGTTGATGGTCTCTGTCATACTTTGGATTGAAAGACTTCACTTGTCGTCATGTGTTGACTGTCCTGTGTGTGTTTCAGGCTCCAGCCTCCCTCCTCCTGTCCTCACAGTCTTCCCTCCGTCCAGTGCTGAGCTCCAGTCCAACAAAGCCTCTCTGGTCTGTCTGTCCTCTCAGTCTGTGCCTTTTGCAGATGTGAGCTGGTCTGCTGCTGGGAGTCCACTGAGCAGTGGGATCTCTACCAGCACGGCTGTTCAGCAAGCAGACCAGACTTTCCAAATCAGCAGCTATCTGTCCATCCAGACGTCAGACTGGAACATGGACAAGGTTTACACATGTCGAGTGTCTCTGGGCTCCCAGACTTCAGAGAAAACCATCAACAAGTCCCAGTGTCCCACTGAAGAGCAGTAGAGGAGCAGAGGGACCATTTCTAATCTGCTTCTTGACTCTTTGTGCTGTTTGCTCATTCCAAGGTTCACATGTTACTAAAGATGTCTGCATGCTTGTAATACATGTTGTGACCGCTAGGTGGAGGTGTTGGATCAGCTTTGCAACTGCTGCTTTACTTTCAATCAATAAAAATCATAAAACCTCAGGAAACAAGTCTTGGTATTTATTATTGTTATATGACTGACAGTATCATTTATCATGTTATTCTTTAAGCATTTTATATTTCATGATATGTACATTCCAGTGTAATTAAAGTACTTTTAAACACAAATAACAGACATATTTCAGTTTATTTTCTACTTCACTCTATATTTGAAATTCAAAATAAAAGAAAGGTTATTAGGTGTTGATTTGAAGAAGGTCGGATTGATGTTATTTGTCATGTTGTTGTCGTTAGTAGTTCGGATGACAGAGATGTCAGATCAAATGACGAATCAAAATGAAACTGAGATTTCATCCATCATCAGTGAAGCATCACCTCTCTGCTCCTCCTCCTCAGGATGCACCTGCAGGCCTCCTCTCCTTATTCAGAGCTGCATGCAAATCAAGAGGTCAAGGGTCAGCTTCCTTTAAAATCATTAACATGTTATAATGAACTGCTTTAAAGTGCATTTCAAGAGTCAAAGTGCATCACATGCAGCGAAAATGTCTTAAAATATAGATGTAAGACATCAAGTGGTACAAAACTAACTTAGCACCATACAATATTTAAATTTAACCTGTTCATTTTTAGTTTGGCTCACATTGTCCCAAATGAAAATCACGTGTTAGACATGATTTTTCCTTTTACAAAATCTAGAGACCAATAAATGTGCCAGCCTTCATATTGAATCAAAGCTCCTCCTCCT
Organism: Symphodus melops; assembly: GCF_947650265.1. Lineage (NCBI taxonomy): Eukaryota > Metazoa > Chordata > Actinopteri > Labriformes > Labridae > Symphodus > Symphodus melops. The sequence goes on along the minus strand of NC_136707.1, from coordinate 18,239,056 downwards.
GTCACTCACTCTCAGTCTCAGTGCTGTATTAAATGACTCCTCCAGCACCTCCTCTCCTCATCCTCCAAAGCCTCTAATCTGTCAGCAGTGAGCTCACTCTCCAAGTTCCAAGAACATTCTCAGCACACACACTGACAACATGCTGGGGACCCTGTGCACTCTCATCACTGCTCTAACATGTAAGGAGGCTGACTTACTGCAGCTTTCAGCTCATGTTGGATTCATCAGTCTGTGTGTTTCTCTTCACTCCATGTCATCTTGTTGTTTCCAGGTGTGAGTGCTGTGACGCTGGTGACACAGAAGCCTCCTGTTGTGACTGTGAGCAGAGGAGAGACAGCCACCATGGACTGTAACCTGGGGACTGTGACTAGCTATGTTGTTGGTTGGTACAAACAGGTTCCAGGAGGAGTTCCTCAGTATATTCTGAGGAACCATCACAGCTATAGCTCTCCATACTATGGCTCTGGTTTCTCCTCTCCAAAGTTCACATCCACTCATCAGTCACAAACAGATTATCGTTTGATCATCAGCACTGTGGAGGAGAGAGACTCAGCAGTTTATTACTGTCAAACATGGGACGGCTCTGTCAATGAAGCTGTATCACAGTGATTTACACCGTGACAAAAACCTCCTCACTGAACACTTCTGCTTTTTGACTCTCTTTCACGTTGGATAATGCTCTCTGTAAATACACTACAGATGACGTGTCATTACTTTAAAACAGTGTCCTCAATAGATTCTAAAAATGCCAATTTAATGGAAAGAAATACAAATGTGTCTCATGACCAAACATGAAGAAACCACTGATGTCACTATTTGTTCATGTTATTTTTCTTCTTCACATTTGGAACATACAGCAATGTGTAACAAAGAAAAGTGAAGGACGAGCAAGGAGATAAATGCTTTACCGCTGGAAACATTATAAAAAAGGTGCAGCTGGAATTTAGAGTATCAAGAACACAAGGAGAGATGAGAGGTGCACAAAGTCTTTCTATGATTATTTTCTTTAAATTCATAAAGTTAATCAAAACAATTTGAACTGTCATGACTCCAAAATTCATTTAGAAATAAAGTTAACACTTCTGTCTTTGTGTGTCCAACGTTTAGAGAAGTTCAATCAGATGAAACAGGAGATAACTCAATGTGTTGACATCATGTGCTGCTTATTATTCAATAGTCATGGCAGAGACCACGAGGCTGTTTATAGCTCAGAGAAGAGATTTCACATTGTTTGATGAGACTGATGAAATCCTGATTCTGTTTGATTCATCCTTCAGTCTCAGGTCAAACGTTTTTCTGCAAACAGAACATTATGTCAAACTTCATTGTATAAAGAAAATAAGAAGAATCAAACTCTTCATGATGTTGGAAACATGTCACAGAATCCCATGAATGATGTGTTTACAATCATCTCAAGAGTCAATATAATAACAGAAGATGATTTATTAGAGAGATAACATTTCATGAGAAGTGTGATGACAGTGAGAGAACCTGAGAAACATTCTTTATCATCAACCTATTTACTACACCAACTCAAACACACAAGTGTGAGAACACATCAAATCATATTGACTTAATTAGATTATGAACACTGATCTCAAAGACATGAGGAGAACTCTAAAGACAACAGGAACAACAACATGACAAACTGGAACAAACGCACAGAAACCCTGTCTAACTTATCAATTTATTTATTTGATTGATGGTAAATCTAATGGACAAAAGAATCAATTATCTTGCATCTTTTTAACAGTGAGGTGACTTGACGTGAATTAGTTGAGAAGAGGAACAACAACAGTGCACACTAGCTGATGAATGAAATCAGTGCTGAGTGTGTAAACTCCTCCTCCTCCTCTCCTCAGTGTCTTTATAAGCTTCAGTGTCTCTTCTCCTCACACTCCAACCCTGCTCACCTCTCAGCTGGACAGTGAGGGACGTTTACAGCACACACTGACAACATGCTGGGGACCCTGTGCACTCTCATCACTGCTCTAACATGTAAGGAGGCTGACTTACTGCAGCTTTCAGCTCATGTTGGATTCATCAGTCTGTGTGTTTCTCTTCACTCCATGTCATCTTGCTGTTTCCAGGTGTGAGTGCTGTGACGCTGGTGACACAGAAGCCTCCTTTTGTGACTGTGAGCAGAGGAGAGACAGCCACCATGGACTGTAACCTGGGGACTGTGACAAACAGTGGTGCTCGTTGGTACAAACAGATTCCAGGAGGAGTTCCTCAGTTTATTCTTAGTAACTATCACAGCTATAGCTCTCCATATTATGGCTCTGGTTTCTCCTCTCCAAAGTTCACATCCACTCATCAGTCACAATCAGATTATCGTTTGATCCTCAGCACTGTGGAGGAGAGAGACTCAGCAGTTTATTTCTGTTGCACATGGGACGACTCTGCTAAAGAGTGGGTATCACAGTGATTCATACCATGACAAAAACCTCCTCACTGAACACTTCTGCTTTTTGACTCTCTGACACATGAACTGAAGCTTCCTGTAACTACCAGCCAGTGTCCTCAGTGTATTCTACATAAAAACCCTTTACTTACCATTTATTTATCATCACTAAACATGAGGACAGAACATTTTTACTCCTTTTCTTTAAATTTCTTGACAAGTCATTTTACAAACCATGAAGCCACCATTCAAATAGTTTTCTGTTATATATTTTATGCTGTGTTTGTTGTATTCTGAGTGTGTTTACACACTGATATGAAGAAGGAAACAAGAAATGGAACAATTTAACATTTAAGGTCACAGAGAATTAAACATTTTTATTGTTAACTATGAATGCAAATGGACAGACACAATCAGGACATCAGCAAACTTCTGTAGTGAAATGAAAACATGTTGGTTTGTTAACAATATGAACAAGTATTTAAGAGATGATCCAAGGTGATGTTAGAAATCTGCATGATGTAATTATTAATGAATGAAATCAGTGCTGAGTGTGTAAACTCCTCCTCCTCCTCTCCTCAGTGTCTTTATAAGCTTCAGTGTCTCTTCTCCTCACACTCCAACCCTGCTCACCTCTCAGCTGGACAGTGAGGGACGTTTACAGCACACACTGACAACATGCTGGGGACCCTGTGCACTCTCATCACTGCTCTAACATGTAAGGAGGCTGACTTACTGCAGCTTTCAGCTCATGTTGGATTCATCAGTCTGTGTGTTTCTCTTCACTCCATGTCATCTTGTTGTTTCCAGGTGTGAGTGCTGTGACGCTGGTGACACAGAAGCCTCCTGTTGTGACTGTGAGCAGAGGACAGACAGCCACCATGGACTGTAACCTGGGGACTGTGACTAATCACGCCACTTTCTGGTACAAACAGATTCCAGGAGGAGTTCCTCAGTATATTCTGAGGAACTATCACAGCTGGAGCTCTCCAGAGTATGGCTCTGGTTTCTCCTCTCCAAAGTTCACATCCACTCATCAGTCACAATCAGATTATCGTTTGATCATCAGCACTGTGGAGGAGAGAGACTCAGCAGTTTATTACTGTCAAACATTTGTCAGCTCTCCTGACGCGTGGGTATCACAGTGATTTACACCGTGACAAAAACCTCCTCACTGAACACTTCTGCTTTTATAACTGTTAACTTTGACCACAAATGAACCCACAAAAGAATTGAAATACAGTTGTACACGATGTGGTCTATGAGTGCATACAACATCACACACTACAAACCATCAAAATGTTCACTTTAAGTGAATGCATAAATCTAATCAACAAGTTACAGCTTTTAATCAAACTTATTAAGGAGAAACAAAACCTTATTTTATCTTCTGATGACAAAGAGTTCAGGGAGTGACTCAGCTCAGATGTTTTCATTATTTGGGTGTATTCTGCACTTTGAATGAGTCTATTTATAACCAATACTGAAATCTTGGACATTTCTGCTGTTAAGTGTAGAAACTTAAATTTTTGAAAAACGTAGTATCACTTGGAGGCCTCATTCCTCCTTTTTTACGCCATTTCCTTTCTCATGGACTCATACACACACTCTCTGTACATCTGAAGCTAAGTCAATAGTGGTTTAGTGTTCATGCTTCAGGGTTGAGATGGGATCTGGTCTCTGTGACTGAAGGAGCTCATTAGACAAACTTGGTACACTATAGGGCCCAGGTGGAGGAGGCTTGGATTCCAGCCTTCAGCAGTCTCTTTCTCTCTCTCTCTCTCTCTCTCTCTCTCTCTCTCTCTCTCTCTCTCTCTCTCTCTCGGACAGCAGGACCTCTCTTGCTTACTGTTTCTTCTGCTTGTTGCTGTAATGCTAATTGAGCAACAATCCAAGCCCTACACCCACCCATTGATCACATGTGAAATCGCTCCACCACTGAATGCCTTTATCACCACACCTCGTCCATGTCATATATTTATTATGGTTACGGTTAATCTAGTCTGAGTTGTTTAATTTGAGTTAAATATTCTCTGGTAAAAAATTATGTTGTGTCTCCAGCTCTTGATCTACCTCATACAAGTTCATCAACGGGCCCAGAACTAAGGCAAAAACATCACATTTCCACGTTCCCGAAGCAGATAGATTCAAAGGAACACGTGCTGTGTTTTGTATTAATTTTTCAAATGTGCTTCTGCTATCTGTCACGCCGACTGTCTGGAACCTTGTCTGGCCCTTTCTCCCGCACCAGCTGACCTCACAGAGAAGCTTTACATGAAACAGAAACATAAAGAAAAGAGTTTCAGTGTCATTGTATGCCTTGATTAAAATGTAATACCACTTAGTGATCTTAGATTGAGTCTGAGCAGACTGATGAAAGGAACCAAACACCTCCTGAACATGTTGTTTTAAAGAGGTGTCATCTCTTCTTTTCGCCCATCCTGTCTGCTGTCTGGGTACGATCAGGGTCAGTTTCAGTCCATCAACATGAATGGAGTTTGCCATCGATTTGAACAAATGTACTCTTCATCACATCCAGCTTACTGCTCAGTATAGACTGCAGCTTCTTGCATGATGCACAGAGCCTAGACATCAGTTATCCTGTATACAAGAATGAAGTCTGTGTGAGTCAGACTGGGACCACAGGATCTCAGAACAATGAAGGTTTCATTTAAATATTACAGCAGAGGAGCTCTGCAGCAGCAGGCGTTGGCCCTTTCTGAGAAGTCAAAGCTCAGTGTGGAGTGCAGACTTTTCAGTCAGAGGTTTCAGCAGACTGAACCCTCATGGTCATTCAGTGGGCCCTTTTTGTGTCCACCTCAGTTCAATCAGGAGAGACAAGTGATATTAAGAATGAATTTATTACAGTGAAAGAGATTTTACAGAAAGTTTTGGCGCTTGGACTCTATGGGGTGGAAGATGGGATTAAGTGACGAAGTTCTGCTCGTCATTTGGATAGATCCCCCCCATGGAGTCCAGACCCTGGTGGTGGAGGACTGATGATTTGATGAGACAGAGTTGGAGAAGAATTGATGGGATTTTACTCTGCTTCTGAAGATGGCGGTGATGGGGAGGTGGAGGGGCGCAGGAAGCCAGCTTGAAAGGACTAGGGAAGAAAAATGTGATGATGTGTGCAGTATGGTCTTGACACATCATTTCAGGAAATCAATTGTATTTGAACACCTAGAATGCTGTGCAAAATCAAATGTAAAAATTTCATGTGCGCCTCCAAACAAGGATGGAATCAGATTTGGGTAACCATAGTAACGTAGTAAACCAGATTGCACATAACCTGGAAGTCAGCAGCTGCTTTTGCATGTAGAGTTCCCCTCGTGAGCCGCCTTCTTCATGAGCATGGAACGACCCCCGCGTGTGTCCTGTCTCTCTAAATGAAGAGGTTTGTGCGATCAAGCACCGAGATAGATTACATATCTGCAACGCATCAACTCGTCTGCTTCAGTATAAGACCCCAGGTTCCTGTTCCACTAATAGACTGATAGGATATTCCTTGAGTGAATTACATCTATATCTAAATTCTTCAGACTCCTTCACTTAGCTCCAACCAACCAACCAGCCAGTCAGCCAGCCTGTCAGCCTGTCAGCCTGTCAGCCTGTCAGTCAGTCAGCCTTCTGCCCAAAATAAATCTCCTTTAAACCTTCCAATTGCATCTGTGTACACTTCTTGGTTTCTATCAAACAATGATCTGTGTCATATTCTTGAAGAACTCCTCTTAGAGTTTTATTTATACCATGCAAGAATGAAAAAGAACTTTGAACAATTTAACTAATCAATTTATTTATTTGATTGAGGGTAAATAAAATGGATAAAAGAAACATTTATCTTGCATCTTTTTAACAGTGAGGTGACTTGACGTGAATTAGTTGAGAAGAGGAACAACAACAGTGCACACTAGCTGATGAATGAACACAGTGCTGAGTGTGTAAACTCCTCCTCCTCCTCTCCTCAGGGTCTTTATAAGCTTCAGTGTCTCTTCTCCTCACACTCCAACCCTGCTCACCTCTCAGCTGGACAGTGAGGGACGTTTACAGCACACACTGACAACATGCTGGGGACCCTGTGCACTCTCATCACTGCTCTAACATGTAAGAGATTCTTCTCAGTCCTTTCACACACCATTATTTCACACACAAACCTTTCACTCATGTCTTTTTCTCTGTGTGTGTGTTACAGGTGTTGATGCAGTGATAGTGCTGACCCAGACGCCTGCTGTCCACACAGTTTCTACAGGACAACAAGTTGTTCTCCAATGTAACATCCAGAGAGATGATGGGAATTTTGTCAGATGGTACAAACAGGTTCCCGGTGAAGCTCCTCAGTATGTTCTGAAATTTAAGAGCAGTACACTTGAATTTGGATCAGGATTCTCCTCAGACAGATTCAACTCTAAATCCTCATCAAACGTAGATTACCAGTTCATCATAAAGAGAGCAGAGACAGGAGACTCTGCTCAGTATTTCTGTCAGACATGGGACGACTGCTGATGAAGCTGTATCACAGTGATTCACACCATGACAAAAACCTCAGTGACAGACTGACTGCAGCATACAGGAGATGTTGAGGAAGTCAATCCAAGAAAATCTGAACAACTTGAACACAACAAGAAAGGATACTAAACAAAGTCATCTTCCGGGTGAAAAGAGTTTGATAACAGTCCATCAGTGTTGTTGTAATGTGAGCAGACTGATGACAGAATGAGATGATGACAGTGAAAGTTGGTCTCGACAGGATGTTTCACTTCCACTCCCCTCATTAGTGAGAGTCAGGAGGTTTTTGTACAGCCATGTATACAAACTGAATCACTGTGGTATTCGGACAAGGCACCAAGCTGACTGTGACGAGTAAGTACTTTAAAACTCCTCCTGAAATCACACAGATTTGATCATTCTTATCCAAAATGATCATTTTTTATCATTTGTTATTGAACTCATTGTTCAAATATATTTGTGTGTCAACAACAGACACTTATATGTCGTTGTCTTTCTGACACCAGACTATGTCTTGGAATGAAACAGAAAGCTTTTAAAATTATTTCAACATTTGGATGAAATAGTTTCTGTCAATTCTGAAGTTTGTTGATGTTTGAGGAATGTTGAAGAGTTCAGATCAAATTAGAAGATGTGACACTTCATGTCCAAACATAAACTGCATGTTTTATCATTTCTAAACCTTTGTTGAATCGTCTTTAAAATGGATCTTTACAATGTGATATGAAGACATCAAATTTCTCAACTTCTTATGTTTCAGATGTTTCACCTTATTGATGGTTTATTTATTTCTTCAAGTAAAACATGCTCTGGATAATTTCCTCATTTCTAAGTGTTAGATAGTTGGTGAGAAAACAGTCTGAATTGAATGGTCATTTCCACACAGTTGTTTCATATTTCACAAAGCATTTTTCATGGTACATAAAGTGTCTTTATGATGTTGTTCCTGTCATCAAAAATGATCCTGATTTGTGAAGGACTCATTATTTTGATAATCATTTCATGATGTTTTTACATGTGATGAAAACATTCTTTACTGCAGTCTGTTTGTTCAACTGTGAACAAAACTAATGAGTTGATGGTCTCTGTCATACTTTGGATTGAAAGACTTCACTTGTCGTCATGCGTTGACTGTCCTGTGTGTGTTTCAGGCTCCAGCCTCCCTCCTCCTGTCCTCACAGTCTTCCCTCCGTCCAGTGCTGAGCTCCAGTCCAACAAAGCCTTTCTGGTCTGTCTGTCCTCTCAGTCTGTGCCTTTTGCAGATGTGAGCTGGTCTGCTGCTGGGAGTCCACTGAGCAGTGGGATCTCTACCAGCACGGCTGTTCAGCAAGCAGACCAGACTTTCCAAATCAGCAGCTATCTGTCCATCCAGACGTCAGACTGGAACATGGACAAGGTTTACACATGTCGAGTGTCTCTGGGCTCCCAGACTTCAGAGAAAACCATCAACAAGTCCCAGTGTCCCACTGAAGAGCAGTAGAGGAGCAGAGGGACCATTTCTAATCTGCTTCTTGACTCTTTGTGCTGTTTGCTCATTCCAAGGTTCACATGTTACTAAAGATGTCTGCATGCTTGTAATACATGCTGTGACCGCTAGGCGGAGGTGTTGGATCAGCTTTGCAACTGCTGCTTTACTCAATAATGCGAAACAAAATTTGGTTAATGATGAATTTTCTTCATTATAATGCATAAATAAAAAAACAAACAATAAAAACAGTGTATCTGGTTATTTCCTCATGCATCAAAAAGTTGCGTTTTCAGTTTATTGTATATTTGGTAAGTTTTATTTTCTTGCATAAATTTTGTCAGAATATCTGGCAAATCAAAATGAAACTGAGATTTTGTCCATCATCAGTGAAGCATCAGCTCTCTGAGCCTCCCTCTCCTCCTCCTCCTCCTCCTCCTCCTCCTCCTCAGGATGCACCTGCAGGCCTCCCCTCCTTATGCAGAGCTGCATGCAAATCAAAGAGGTCAAGGGTCAGCTTCTTAAAAAGTGGTCTCTGACCTTAAAGACATTGATTTTATACGTGATCACTCTGTTAATCTGAAAAATACTTTGACAATATATTTGTTGGATAGGTTTAAATATGCATGGACATACAGTAGGTGCATGACCGGTACTGCAATACATCACATTCTGTCATCAGATTGGTTTTCTTCAACATAAAATATGTAAGAAAGGAAAACTCAGGGTATATGTTATGTTCTCCAGATGCTCTCCATCATGGACAACACACAACACCCTCTGCACAGCACCTTCACCGGGCAGAGGAGCATGTTCAGTGACAGACTGCTGTCACAGTCGTGCTCCACGGACAGACTCAAGAACTCTTTTGTCCCCCTGGCCATAAGGCTGTACAACACTTCACTGTCACGGCAGGGAAGAAGCACACGGTGAACCCTGGACTTATTTTTCACTTTTCTTTTTTCTCACTCCTCATCTGCACTGCTGACCTCAGAGTCAGCCCCCGGTTGGACACTTTAATGCTGTTGATAGTCACTTACTGAGCACAGGTCACTTTAAAGATAATCACTCTAATCATGTCTGGTTTCATCCTACTGTATTGTTATGCTACATCTGTAATGGTTGACATGACCACCCTAACTAGGTCAAGTTTCACTCTATTGTCTTCAACACTTAATGCTAATCTGCTCCTCAATAGTTGGGTACTTAAATGGCAATCACCCTAATCACTCCTGGTTTCACCTTATTGTCATGGACACTTAATGCTAATCACTGCTTCTGTATGTTGCTGAGCACAATTGCTCCCTGCATTGACTGCTTAACGACTGTACTCACACCTCTGGCATAAGCTCAAAGACCTCTGTACATGCACATGTAACTAGTTTCTAGAAGGTCAGCCCTTGTTTTCCAAGGCTCTCTAACTGTCTACAGGTCTCCTTTAAACATCACACATGTTTTTCTCTCCTCACGGGTTAGGTACATTATGCTATATAAGTTTTAAGTTTAATGCTAACTGCACAGGTTTAACCTTTACTCTCAGTCACATAGGGGCTGCTAAACCTTGTTTGGGGGATTATTGTATAGAGAGGGGAGGGGGGACTGCGGGTGTGTATTGTAACCAATGTCTTGTGTCCTGCCTGTCTGTATACTGCTACTGGATGCCCTGAATTTCCCTCGGGATCAATAAAGTATCTATCTATCTATCTCATGTTGACTTCAACCACAAGGGGGAGACAACTCCTTGTATATCCACTGAGCCAGACTCATTCATGTATGAAGAAGAGAGTCGGTTAAAGTGCTGTCAATTAACTTAAAGATTCATTATTGTTGATTTCAAAATTTTTGTATTTGATGTATTTTTATACAAAAGTAGAAGACCAAAAATGGGTTTAAAATTCAGAAATATATTTCACCAGGGTGACATTTTGAGCATGACTGCTTTTTCATCAGACAGTCTGATTTGTCTTTGGGGCAGACCTGCTCTATTTGAACTACATGTGCGTCTTTTCCTACTTACGATGACAAGTTTACACATGCATATGACTTTTTATAACAGGCTAAATAAACAAATGCATTTTCTCAATTTATTCAAACAATCCATGCACAATCAAGCAAAGCTGTGTTCACACCAGCAGACATGCATAATAAACGTTGATCAATCAATTCATCGTCTGTGCTGCAGTCAGAGATGTGACTGAGGTGTGGGAGCAGAGAAACTTAACATGTGGAAAAAATTCCCCCGAGCCAATGACAAGGATTAATGGACAGCAAGATGTCTTACATCTATATTTTAAGACATATCTGCTGCATGTTATGCAGTTTGACTCTTGAACTGCACTTCATAAACAGTGTGTATTAACATGTTAATGATTTTAAAGGAAGCTGGCCCTTGACCTCTTGATTTGCATGCAGCTATGAATAAGGAGGGGAGGCCTGCAGGTGCATCCTGAGAGGAAGGAGCAGAGAGGTGATGCTTCACTGATGGAGGATGAAATCTCAGTTTCATTTTGTTTTATCAGATAAGTCTAATATCAACATTTATGTAAGAAAATAAAACTGGGCAAATGTACAATAAATTGAATTGTTTTTTTTTTCAACATGAGGAAAGAACCAGTGTGACAGTTTTTCGTGTTTTTTGGTTTTTTATTTATGCATTAAAATAATAAAAATTCTTCATTTATCACATTTTGTATTGGATTTTTGAGTAAAGCAGCAGTTGCAAAGCCGATCCAACACCTCCACCTAGAGGTCACAACATGTATCACAAGCATGCAGACGTCTTTAGTAACATGTGAACCTTGGAATGAGCAAACAGCACAAAGAGTCAAGAAGCAGATTAGAAATGGTCCCTCTGCTCCTCTACTGCTCTTCAGTGGGACACTGGGACTTGTTGATGGTTTTCTCTGAAGTCTGGGAGCCCAGAGACACTCGACATGTGTAAACCTTGTCCATGTTCCAGTCTGACGTCTGGATGGACAGATAGCTGCTGATTTGGAAAGTCTGGTCTGCTTGCTGAACAGCCGTGCTGGTAGAGATCCCACTGCTCAGTGGACTCCCAGCAGCAGACCAGCTCACATCTGCAAAAGGCACAGACTGAGAGGACAGACAGACCAGAGAGGCTTTGTTGGACTGGAGCTCAGCACTGGACGGAGGGAAGACTGTGAGGACAGGAGGAGGGAGGCTGGAGCCTGAAACACACACAGGACAGTCAACACATGACGACAAGTGAAGTCTTTCAATCCAAAGTATGACAGAGACCATCAACTCATTAGTTTTGTTCACAGTTGAACAAACAGGCTGCAGTAAAGAATGTTTTCATCACATGTAAAAACATCATGAAATGATTATCAATATAATGAGTCCTTCATCAATCAGGATCATTTTTGATGACAGGAACATCATAAAGACACTTTGTGTACCATGAAACATGCTTTGTGAAATATGAAACAACTGTGTGGAAGTGAAGAATTCAATTCAGACTGTTTTCTCACCAACTATCTAACACTTAGAAATGAGGAAATAATCCAGAGCATGTTTTACTTGAAGAAATAAATAAACCATCAATAAGGTGAAACATTTGAAACATAAGAAGTTGATAAATTTGAAGTCTGCATAGCCCATCGTAAGATCCATTTTAAAGACGATTCAACAAAGGTTTAGAAATGATAAAGCATGCAGTTTATGTTTGGACATGAAGTGTCACATCATCTAATTTGATCTGAACTCTTCAACATTCCTCAAACATCAACAAACTTCAGAATTGACAGAAACTATTTCATCCAAATGTTGAAATCTTTTTTAAATCTTTCTGTTTCATTCCAAGACATAGTCTGGTGTCAGAAAGAGAGCGACATATAAATGTCTGTTGTTGACACAAAAATATATTGAACAATGAGTTCAATAACAAATGATAACAAATGATCATTTTGAATAAGAATGATCAAATCTGTGTGATTTCAGGAGGAGTTTTAAAGTACTTACTCGTCACAGTCAGCTTGGTGCCTTGTCCGAATACCACAGTGATTCAGTTTGTATACATGGCTGTACAAAAACCTCCTGACTCTCACTAATGAGGGGAGTGGAAGTGAAACATCCTGTCGAGACCAACTTTCACTGTCATCATCTCATTCTGTCATCAGTCTGCTCACATTACAACAACACTGATGGACTTGTATCAAACTCTTTTCACCCGGGAAGATCAGTTTCGTGTTTTGTTCACTTTATTCAGATTTTCTTGGATTGACTTCCTCAACATCTCATGTATGATGCAGTCAGTCTGTCACTGAGTTTTTTGTCACAGTGTGAATCACTGTGATACAGCTTCAGAAGCAGAGCTGTCCCATGTGCTACAGTAATACTGAGCAGAGTCTCCTGTCTCTGCTCTCTTTATGATGAACTGGTAATCTACGTTTGATGAGGATTTACAGTTGAATCTGTCTGAGGAGAATCCTGATCCAAAATCCTCAGGGTAGCCGTTTGAGTGGTGAAATCTCAGAACATACTGAGGAGCTTCACCAGGAACCTGTTTGTACCATCCGACATAATTGCTATCATATCTCTGGATGTTACATTGAAGAACAACTTGTTGTCCTGTAGAAACTGTGTGGACAGCAGGCGTCTGGGTCAGCACTATCACTGCATCAACATCTGTAACACACACACAGAGAAAAAGACATGAGTGAAAGGTTTGTGTGTGAAATGATGGTGTGTGAAAGGACTGAGAAGAATCTCTTACATGTTAGAGCAGTGATGAGAGTGCACAGGGTCCCCAGCATGTTGTCAGTGTGTGCTGTAAACGTCCCTCACTGTCCAGCTGAGAGGTGAGCAGGGTTGGAGTGTGAGGAGAAGAGACACTGAAGCTTATAAAGACCCTGAGGAGAGGAGGAGGAGGAGTTTACACACTCAGCACTGTGTTCATTCATCAGCTAGTGTGCACTGTTGTTGTTCCTCTTCTCAACTAATTCACGTTAAGTTACCTCACTGTTAAAAAGATGCAAGATAAATGTTACTTTTATCCATTTTATTTACCCTCAATCAAATAGATAAATTGATTAGTTAAATTGTACAAATTTAGTTTTCATTCTTGCATGGTATAAATAAAACTCTCGGAGGAGTTCTTCAAGAATATGACACATCTCATTGTTTGACAGGAACCATGAAGTGTAGACAGATGCAATTGGAAGGTTTAAAGGAGATTTATTTTTGGGCAGAAGGCTGACTGACTGACTGACTGACTGACTGACTGGCAGGCTGGTTGGTTGGAGCTGAGTGAAGGAGTCTGAAGAATTTAGATATAGATGTAATTCACTGAAGGAACATCCTATCAGTCTATTAGTGGAACAGGAACCTGGGGTCTTATACTGAAGCAGACGAGTTGATGCGTTGCAGATATGTAATCTATCTCGGTGTTTGATCGCACAAACCTCTTCATTTAGAGAGACAGGACACACGCGGGGGTCGTTCCATGCTCATGAAGAAGGCGGCTCACGAGGGGAACTCTACATGCAAAAGCAGCTGCTGACTTCCAGGTTATGTGCAATATGGTTTACTACGTTACTATGGTTACCCAAATCTGATTCCATCCTTGTTTGGAGGCGCACATGAAATTTTTACATTTGATTTTGCACAGCATTCTAGGTGTTCAAATACAATTGATTTCCTGAAATGATGTGTCAAGACCATACTGCACACATCCTGGAAGTTACTATCCATGCTGAAATATTCACTCTGATGAAGCTTAGCGACAGTTCAGTAAGGAAGACTTAAGTGATCCACAATCAGGCTTCTCAGTCACCTTTTTTCCACGCCATCTCATTTCCGCTATCATTCTCGAGCTGTCAGTTTGGGCCGTCTGTGGGTTAATCAGCTGTTCTGTCACCGGACCTCATCTAACCAATGGCGCAGCGTTCCTCCTTCATTTTCGGCCTATCATCGTTCAGCTCTCGTTTTAAATATGATCCTTTTTCTTCCCTAGTTCCTTTAAGCTGGCTTCCTGCGCCCCTCGACCTCTCCATCACCGCCATATTCAGAAGCAGAGTTAAATCCCATCAATTCTTCTCCCACTCAGTCTCATCAAATCATCAGTCCTCCACCACCAGGGTCTGGACTCCATGGGGGGATCTATCCAAATGACGAGCAGAACGTCATCACTTAATCCCATCTTCCACCCCATAGAGTCCAAGCGCCAAAACTTTCTGTAAAATCTCATTCTGTCATTCACTCTTTCACTTAATTCTTAGTATCACTTGTCTCTCCTGATTGAACTGAGGTGGACCCAAAAAGGGCCCACTGAATGACCATGAGGGTTCAGTCTGCTGAAACCTCTGACTGAAAAGTCTGCACTCCACTTCTCAGAAAGGGCCAACGCTGGAATCCAAGCCTTCTCCACCTGGGCCCGATAGTGTACCAAGTATGTCTAATGAGCTCCTTCAGTCACAGAGACCAGATCCCATCTCAACCCTGAAGCATGAACACTAAACCACTATTGACTTAGCTTCAGATGTACAGAGAGTGTGTGTATGAGTCCATGAGAAAGGAAATGGCGTAAAAAAGGAGGAATGAGGCCTCCAAGTGATACTACGTTTTTCAAAAATTAAAGTTTCTACACTTAACAGCAGAAATGTCCAAGATTTCAGTATTGGTTATAAATAGACTCATTCAAAGTGCAGAATACACCCAAATAATGAAAACATCTGAGCTGAGTCACTCCCTGAACTCTTTGTCATCAGAAGATAAAATAAGGTTTTGCATCTCCTTAATAAGTTTGATTCAAAGCTGTAACTTGTTGATTAGATTCATGCATTCACTTAAAGTGAAAATGTTGATGGTTTGTAGTGTGTGATGTTGTATGCACTCATAGACCACATCGTGTGCAGCTGTATATCATTTCTTTTGTGGGTTCATTTGTGGTCAAAGTTAACAGTTATAAAAGCAGAAGTGTTCAGTGAGGAGGTTTTTGTCACGCTGTAAATCACTGTGACACCCACGCATCAGGAGAGCTGACAAATGTCTGACAGTAATAAACTGCTGAGTCTCTCTCCTCCACAGTGCTGATGATCAAACGATAATCTGATTGTGACTGATGAGTGGATGTGAACTTTGGAGAGGAGAAACCAGAGCCATAGACTGGAGAGCTCCAGCCGTGATAGCTCTTAAGAATATACTGAGGAACTCCTCCTGGAATCTGTTTGTACCAGAAAACAGCGTGATTAGTCACAGTCCCCAGGTTACAGTCCATGGTGGCTGTCTCTCCTCTGCTCACAGTCACAACAGGAGGCTTCTGTGTCACCAGCGTCACAGCACTCACACCTGGAAACAATAAGATGACATGAAGTGAAGAGAAACACACAGACTGATGAATCCAACATGAGCTGAAAGCTGCAGTAAGTCAGCCTCCTTACATGTTAGAGCAGTGATGAGAGTGCACAGGGTCCCCAGCATGTTGTCAGTGTGTGCTGTAAACGTCCCTCACTGTCCAGCTGAGAGGTGAGCAGGGTTGGAGTGTGAGGAGAAGAGACACTGAAGCTTATAAAGACACTGAGGAGAGGAGGAGGAGGAGTTTACACACTCAGCACTGATTTCATTCATTCATAACAGACAGGGTTTCTGTGTGTTTGTTCCAGTTTGTCATGTTGTTGTTCCTGTTGTCTTTAGAGTTCTCCTCATGTCTTTGAGATCAGTGTTCATAATCTAATAAAGTCAACATGATTTGATGTGTTCTCACACGTGTGTTTGAGTTGATGTAGTAAACAGGTTGATGATAAATGTTTCTCAGGTTCTCTCACTTTCATCACACTTCTCATGAAATGTTATCTCTCTAATAAATCATCTTCTGTTATGATATTGACTCTTAAGATGATTGTAAACACATCATTCATGGGATTCTGTGACATGTTTCCAACATCATGAAGAGTTTGATTCTTTTTATTTTCTTCATAAAATGAAGTTTGACATGATGTTCTGTTTGCAGACAAATATTTGACCTGAGACTGAAGGATGAATCAAACAGAATCAGGATTTCATCAGTCTAATCAAACAATGTGAAATCTCTTCTCTGAGCTATAAACAGCCTTGTGGTCTCTGCCATGGCTATCAAATAATAAGCAGCACATGATGTCAACACAATGAGTTATCTCCTGTTTCATCTGATTGAACTTATCTAAACGTTGGACACACAAAGACAGAAGTGTGAACTTTATTTCTAATTGAATTTTGGAGTCATGACAGTTCAAATTGTTTTGATTAACTTTATGAATTTATAGAAAATAATCATAGAAAGACTTTGTGCACCTTTCATCTCTCCTTGTGTTCTTGATACTCTAAATTCCAGCTGCACCTGTTTTATAATGTTTCCAGCGGTAAAGCATTCATCTCCTTGCTCGTCCTTCACTTTTCTTTGTTACACATTGCTGTAGGTTCCAAATGTGAAGAAGAAAAAGAACATGAAAAAAAAACTGGTCAGTGGTTTCTTCATGTTTGGTCATGAGACACATTTGTATTTCTTTCCATTAAATTGGCATTTTTAGAATCTTTTGAGGACACTGTTTTAAAGTAATGACACGTCATCTGTAGTGTCTTTACAGAGAGCATTATTCAATGTGAAAGAGAGTCAAAAAGCAGAAGTGTTCAGTGAGGAGGTTTTTGTCACGGTGTAAATCACTGTGATACAGCTTCAGAAGCAGAGCCGTCCCATGTGCTACAGTAATAAACTGCTGAGTCTCTCTCCTCCACAGTGCTGATGCTCAAACGATAATCTGATTGTGACTGATGAGTGGATGTGAACTTTGGAGAGGAGAAACCAGAGCCATAGCTCGGAGAGCTCCAGCCGTGATAGTTCTTAAGAATATACTGAGGAACTCCTCCTGGAATCTGTTTGTACCAACCAACAACATAGCTAGTCACAGTCCCCAGGTTACAGTCCATGGTGGCTGTCTCTCCTCTGCTCACAGTCACAACAGGAGGCTTCTGTGTCACCAGTGTCACAGCACTCACACCTGGAAACAACAAGATGACATGGAGTGAAGAGAAACACACAGACTGATGAATCCAACATGAGCTGAAAGCTGCAGTAAGTCAGCCTCCTTACATGTTAGAGCAGTGATGAGAGTGCACAGGGTCCCCAGCATGTTGTCAGTGTGTGCTGTAAACGTCCCTCACTGTCCAGCTGAGAGGTGAGCAGGGTTGGAGTGTGAGGAGAAGAGACACTGAAGCTTATAAAGACACTGAGGAGAGGAGGAGGAGGAGTTTACACACTCAGCACTGATTTCCTTCATTCTTAAGAGATAGGGTTTCTGTGTGTTTGTTCCTGTTTGTCATATCAATGGATTTCTGAAGATCTTCTTTGAATTCAGTAAATAACCAGATGGTCAAACAAATGTTGAGGTATAAAAAGTAAAGTCATTATGATGACACGCTCAATGTATCTTCATGTTTGTGTTAGCTGCACTTTCAAAAGCTGTCTTCTCTTTAAGACACATTCTTAGCATATGAATAATATGACTGAATCTTTGTTCATTTAGCTGATTTAATGTTTCATCTGTTCTATCATCTGTAAATCTGTCCTGTTATTTCTGTTTTTAGTCATAAAACTCAACAGAAACTCAAAAAGTGATACAATCATGATCTTCTTCTACATTGTATTAGAGTTCCCTTTACTCAGAACACACTAATATTCTCTTCATGTCACGTTCAGTTGGAGGTGATCATGTCTGTCATGATTTCAAAGCACCAACATCACAAGATGATTTGTTAGTTTTTCTCTTCACTTATGTGATTTATATTCCAAGTGCAAGGTCCTCTTGGTTTTCAATGATTCCAGAGATAAAGAATGAATCTGTGTTTCTTTTTATTTATCAGTCACTGGGGTGATTCTGTAGTGAGCTTAGTCCAACAGTCTTTATCAACACTGCAGAAAAGATGACTATAGACACTGACCAAAGTTTTTTTTCTCAAATGTGATGAGGTTTCTGCCCTTTAAGAATACATTTAGGATGCTTGTTGGATGTTAATACAACTTCTTGAGTGGAGCAGTTACAGGGAGTGTTAGACGTGAAAGAGAGTCAAAAAGCAGAAGTGTTCAGTGAGGAGGTTTTTGTCACGGTGTAAATCACTGTGATACGTACTCATTGACAGAGTTGTCCCATGTTTTACAGTAATAAACTGCTGAGTCTCTCTCCTCCACAGTGCTGATGATCAAACGATAATCTGATTGTGACTGATGAGTGGATGTGAACTTTGGAGAGGAGAAACCAGAGCCATAGTATGGAGAGCTATAGCTGTGATAGTTTATTAAAATATACTGAGGAACTCCTCCTGGAATCTGTTTGTACCAACCAACAGCATAGTTAGTCACAGTCCCCAGGTTACAGTCCATGGTGGCTGTCTCTCCTCTGCTCACAGTCACAACAGGAGGCTTCTGTGTCACCAGCGTCACAGCACTCACACCTGGAAACAACAAGATGACATGGAGTGAAGAGAAACACACAGACTGATGAATCCAACATGAGCTGAAAGCTGCAGTAAGTCAGCCTCCTTACATGTCAGAGCAGTGATGAGAGTGCACAGGGTCCCCAGCATGTTGTCAGTGTGTGCTGAGAATGTTCTTGGAGCTTGTAGAGTGAGCTCACTGCTGACAGATTAGAGGCTTTGGAGGATGAGGAGAGGAGGTGCTGGAGGAGTCATTTAATACAGCACTGAGACTGAGAGTGAGTGACAGGAGGAGGAGCTTTGATTCAATCTGAAGGGTTCGCCATATTCCCCCCCCCCCCGCCCCAAAATGAAAAAAGGGAGAGGTTACAGGTCAGGTTTATTATCCTATTCATTCTAATGAGATGAAGTCATTACTTTTAAAAACATTTGTACTTTCTATTAAATTTGGTGTAGTTTAAAAAAGAAAAATAGGAAATAATCTAATAAAATTTTGGCTCGTGTATAATGACAAAAACCAAAAGTTTGAAAAATGATTTTCAATGAACCATCTGCCTTCTTCCAGTCAAGCACAGAGACGATACTAAACCAAAGTATTTGCATGATTCTAACTAAAGACAAGAGGCATGCAGGTGCATCCTGTAAATTTGCTTCTGTCGAAACCAAGGTTGGCTTCTGTGTTGGTGTGTGCGTGCGCGTTTCTCTTAAAAAAATCATCAACAGTTCCCCCTTTGTCTTTCCAACTGTCATCCAGTGCTGCTCTCTAGTGCCTATCAACAGAATAACAACCCACTATACTGTAATTTGACTTCATGTCAGGGCTCTGCAGTCAATGATCTAAATCAATACTCTTCATTGCTGATCCTATATTTCTGCCAAGGCTGCTGGTTCTTTTTCAGGATTTTTCTGGGAATGCTCTCTGGTGACAACAATCTGAGGGATCAATTGATTTTAATCTAAGGTTGACATGATGCAGAATGTTAAACTTTAACTCACTTCTAGCAAAAATTCAACAACACCAATATCGATACAACTATACAAAGCGAGAAAGTCGTAGGCATCAATAGTTGGTAACTTTGCTTTTTGAATGACTGAGTGTTCAGATTTATTCATCAATGCTTGCTGAATTTTACTAGAGCTTTTCCATATGGAAATGATGACAATGGTTTTTTAAATGTTTTTTTTTGGTCTTTCTGCATTTCTTTTAGAGATAGCACAGTGGACAGAGTCGGGAAATAGGGAGAGAGAGAGAGAGAGAGAGAGAGAGAATGATGTGTGGGAACAGATTCACAGGTCAGATTTGAACCTGCCAGTTTAGAGGCACTTTGGCCTCCATGCATCAGGCGAGCACACTAGCCACTAGGCCACCGGCACCCCATACTGTCAATTTTTGATTGACCCATTCCTCTCTAATCTCTCACTTGAAGCCTGCCTAATGAAATATGTTGTTTCTCAAAAGACACAGATACTGTATTTGTTGGCTGTCTTGGTGATTACCTCTCTTTTTACCAAAAGAAGTGTAATTTAGATCAATAGACCATCTCAGTACATTAACAAGGGTCAAACAAACATGGGGAAAATAGTTATGCTTTTCGAAAATTATGGATGGTATGTAGAAATGTAAAGTTTTACTTTGAAATGCAATCATTAATTTAATGCTGACCGCCAGCAGAGGGCGTACAGTATAGCAGACCACACTGTGTGTAAAACAGAGAAAGGAGAAAGAAAAAGTCTAAATGTTTTGATGTAAGATGTGGCATCTTCAATGTGATTATGTCTACAACGGCTGTGAAATTTTGACTTGATTCCAATAATAATTCATCTATGTATCTGACAACTGGTGCATGTGCATTGCATAATTATCTGAACCAAATGACTGTGTACATGATAAAAGGATGAATCTCATTTTACCTTATGCTTACCTGAATGTTTAGCATACTGGTTTATCATGCTTTCCAAATGAGGAGTTTTGTTCTTTTGTGCTCGCATGAACACAAAATGCTCATTAGAAATGAATTCACATACTTTTTTTTTTTCATTTCCAGTTTTTGCATTTTTAATAACAGCACAACATTTCCATCAAAACGTTGCATGATTATTGAGTTAACTTGAATGATCTTGGCCATATCTTTCAAGTAAGAGCCATTAAAAAGTCTAAAGCCATCTTGGGACCCTCAGCAGCCCTCTGCATCCAGAGTTTAGACTTTTGCCAACAGGGATGAGGTTCACTAAGAGGGCCACATCTAACAGATATCTGAAAGTGTTTGTCCCTTCAGCTGCTGGGTTTTAAATAAACTTTAGGTATTCTTTGCCTGTACACTTTTACTGTTGACCGGAGGTCTTTGTGTCCCTCATCCCTCTCACGTCCTCAATGAAGAAATCCATGGCAGTAAAGTTTGTCTTGTCTGTATTTATGTCTTTGTGCTGCTCTAAGAATGTCTATTGACTCTACATGGACCTCTGTTGTAAACCAAATTGCCCCTCGAGAACAATAAAGTTTTTCCAATCCAATCTAACCATTGCATTTTCATGCCTGCTATTTCCTCACCTGACCACAAGGTGCCTTGTCCTGTGTTCTCACTTCGGCCAGTCACATGCTCATCCAGACAGCACTGAGCAATTAACGTTACGCCAGCGTATCAGACGGCGACTCAAATTTCAGCGGGAGCTGGTGGTTACATTTACAAGCTTTGGAGATCGCAGACAGGGGACAAGCAAAACAATTATCTCTCCAAAAGAGACGAAACGGTAAGCAAAAGCTGTGAGCCTGTGTGGTAACGTCTCAGTGTTGATTTATATGTCATCCCCACACCACGCCTCAGTGCCATGGGTGCCCGAGCCTTCAGCTGCTCGGCACCCAGACTTTGGAACTCCCTCCCCCCCCACATACGACAGTCAGAGTCCATCTCCACCTTTAAATCCCAACTCAAAACCCACCTGTTTAAACTGGCATACTCACTGTAACTGTTCACTCCACACTACACCTGTCTTTTGTTTGGTTTTAACCTAATGTATTGTTTTTATCCACTGTAAGGCGACCTTGGGTGGCTTGAAAGGCGCCATTAAATAAAATATATTATTATTGTTATTATTATTATTATTATTATTATTATCATTATTATTATTATTATTATTATATGAAGAATCATATTCGACTGTCAGTCTTTATGATGATTTGAATGGAGGTGCATTTAAGCTAGAGGTCTAACCCTAACCCTAACCCTAACCCTAACCCTTCCTTTGTATTTTAGCAGAATTTTTCACCTAAATCACATATTCATAATAATGAATAATAAGCTGAAACTCACTAATTTGACCATAAAGTGTGTAGGCACTGTGAAGTTGTTCCTCCTAAAAATAGGCAGATGCTCTATTACAAGTGTAATAATCCATCTGAATTTTAAACTACTGGGTAGCCGAAAGATCATTGAAAACGTTTCATATCAAGAAGATATAACAGCGTTTCTTTTATATAAGATTAACTTTACAACCTGTAATAAGTTCTACTTCAAGCCTTCACGATTCAGTTTTCATTACATTTATAAATGCATGTTTTATGCTAATTAAGATAGTAAGGCTTTAATCTTAGTAATGTTTTTACAGATTGATGACAAGTCAGTAAATATAATTTCAGCATTTTGCTGAAATACAAATAACAAAAAATAATCTTTGTTTATCTGAGAGACAAAAAAAAAAGTCTAGCATTTTCTACTTTTTGAAAATAACACATCACTGCCTCCATTTTAGTTAATACAGTATTTGTTAGGAAACAATGTGCTCAAAACAGAGGACAGGCTGGATGTTATATATGACAGGATGAACACAAGATACAACAACACAGGAGAGAAGCTGGGGCCTGTACTAAGAAGTGAGTTTAACATATCCAGGGTCTCTTCAGGTGATCTGACTTCACAAACCCTCACATTAGAGATCGTGCTTCAACTTAAATGCTCCGGCACTTACAATAATTATTAACTTGACAGACTATAGTTTAATGCTGAATCATGACTCATGAAGTGTCCTCCCCTCTCTCGATCAGAATATAGCATCGTATTTGTTTTGTTTTTTATTCGAGGGACATTAATCCATGTCTGGGCTAAACCCCTAATCTCCTCAAACTCTAGAAACGCCCCTGAACGTCACACCTTGAATTGGACTTCCAAATCAAATGTTCTAACTCAAAGTAGGTCTCCAGCTAATTCCGACGTTATTACCAGAACAACCTGCTACTTCTGTCTCAACAGACTGCTTTACTGGCCTGGTTTCTCCAGTCCCCAAAGTGGTCTCTATGCTGGCGCCCATTAGGGTCAGGTGCATTCAGTTAAGTTCAGTCCTCTGTTTATTTTTTTTCTCGTTAGAATGTCAAAAATAAAAGTTAATGAAAAACTAAACAAAGATTCTTTGGGACATTTCCCATCTTCAAATTCCATCCGCGCGTTTGTACAACAGGAGTCATCTACACACCACGGGATGATTTGTTTGTTTGTTTTTTTCTTTAAAAATAACAAGTATTGTGATGGATTTAGTATGTTTTATTTTGAAACCGGAAGCACTTCTATGCTGTGCGTGGTGTCTTTACACTGCTGCAAGATGTCGCTCACTGTGTAGAAGCCGATTCCCAAATGCGCATCGCTTTACCGACGCATCTTGTTAAAACCAACCAGCTGCTCTTCAAAAAACGAACATATTACTTCTGATAAGGGACGACGAGCTACCAGATAAATAATCTGAAAGGAAGTCAAATGTGAGATGCCAAATATTTGCAGCAGTCAAGATCTTACAGTGACTAAAATCTGTCCCCCCCCCCCAAAAAAAAGGGAAACGCCGGGTGACCGAGTAGGTATACACTAAACCTGGTCAGATCAACTGTCGCACAAAGGAGGCGCGAGGTTGGGATTTAGTTGTGAGACAACAAACAGATGAGGTGAAATGTCAACATCTGTCTCCGAATCCGTTCGAGCCGAAGAAAGAGCAGGATTTCCTTGGGTCTCTCTGTGAAGTGCGATGGAATAAAATGCTGCGCATTACTGCTTCTACGACAGATTACTTGAATCTTTGACGCACCGAAATCGGAGATTTATCCTCGACCTTTTTGCTGTTTAGGCTTCTGCTGTCTTCTGCAACGCAACGAGGAGGATGGTCTTTGCCCTTCATGTGATTGTCATGTCTTCGGCGTTTTTCAATCCCAGCTTTGCCTTCAGCTCCCACTTTGACACAGGTAAGGGTCAAACAGAATGAATGAGAGGGGGGTTTGCCTTTTGCTGGACATCTTGTGTTTGTATGTTCTCTCAGGATAAATGGTTGCTGCATGTGATGCAAGGCCATACATGATGTAGTGGTGCTCTTTTAGTGATACATGATTTTCTTAGTCATCAAAAGCAGCATAATTGTATCATCGTCATCAACAGCAGTGCTCTAAACACAAGGCTCAGATTAGACATTGATTTTGTACATTTAATCCCATAGTTTGGTGACAAGAGGGTTAAAAGTGCCTGCATAGATTCTGCATAGTCCTACATCCCTGCAGCTGATTGTGAAAGTGTGTTTGTTCTATGAAGGTGTGTGTGTGTGTGTGTGTGTGTGTGTAGTGACAACAACATGACAGAGGTGACCTCCTGACAGAGGTGTGTGCCTCTGCTTCTTGAGGTTGCGGCTCTTAAATTTGAATGCAGCGTCTAATTCATTTCCAGTGATTGGCAAATGAGGACCCAGGTGCTGCTGCAGTGCTACGGGACCACCGAGCAGAAAGTCATGGATGTGCTGCTGCTGCTGCTGCTGTGTGAGGGATTGAAGTGGAGCAGAATAAATAAACTGTGTGCAAGTGTAAACAGGACTGAGAGAGTCCGTGCACTGAGCGCAGTGTGCTGAGCATACAAATGCCGGCGAGCTGAGTGACTCTCAAGTTTCGGGCCTTATTTGTTCTCCCAAAACCGCACGCTCTCACTGATTTTTTTTATCCCTCCTTGTCCAATTAGTCCACCCTCTTTTACCTTCCTTTTGGTTCCCCACTTCTCATTCCTATATCTCCTCTCTATCATTCAGCAGAGTGTGACACTAAAAGGCTCCTCCATTTAAAGCCAAATGGGTTATTTATAAGATGCATGCTGTCCCTGTGGATTTGGGACATTTCTGTGCTCAGAGTTGGAACAACATTGTGCAACATTATAGCTTTTGTATTATGCAAAACTCTAAAGGGCATTTTTTATAAATAATGCTTTACATGTTGTACTCTGATTTAAGGTATGTAATGCAAAGGGGAACACATATATTTGGAAAACCCATGACAAAAGCATTTTTCAGTGTGAAGAGGTTGCTGAGCAGGCGAGACCTTGTTCTGTGCAGTGAAATACGATACAAACCTAGGAGTGTAGTCTTTTAATTTGAAGACAGATAAATGGTTCCCAGGTGACTTACGGGTAAAATGCCTTGCTTACTGTGGCTCTTCTGGGGCATTACTTAATTTCATTTAACTGTCTTGGTATTTTTTTTCCCCCCTGGAGGACTGTTTCCCGTAAGGAATGTGCAACGCTACATTCATATTCCCTTTCTTTGACTGACAGTCGCTGATTAAAAAAAAAAGCCTCAGTGACGGTCAGGATGAAATCAACAGGGAGGGGTCTAGTTTCTTAGCTCTTATAATGATTTACATTTATCATACATTTTTAAGCAGCACCTGACAGGCGACCCTCTTCTTTCCTGGTAATTGCATTGAGAATCAATGTTGTCTAGGCGATGGAGGTGGGCGGATGAGGAGGAACCTATCATGTTCATGGCCAGTGCTAAGGACAGAGAAATGCAAGAGTCCCTTAAAGGGGAGGGACACAGGACATTCAATCAGATGAGTAGGCTGAATATGCTGCATTTGATTACCAAAAACCCAACATTTGAAATCTAGGACCTTTAAGCTTTTTTTTTTTTTTTCTTAATAGCTGCACTTCCTCCTCGTTGGACTGCATGTTAAAAAAAATACTGTAGTGTGCTCTAATTGTGAACACAGCAGACGGAGGAAAATATTGCGCTGGGTCACTTGACACATTTGCATAGAATTATAAAAGACATCAGCAGGGGAGAGCACAAGGTAAAAAGATCCCTTTATCAACCCTCTCATGCCTTTATTGGGGCTTGGTTTGTGTGTATTGGCCGAGTACGTGTGGCATCCTGCACCAGGGAACTGCAGCCTACACCTGGTTTACCACTGCTTCAGCACCATGGACAGCTCTCCCATCAGGAGAGGGGGCAGGCATGGGTGTGTTTGTCTCTGAGAAGGATAAAAATACCTGGCTGCTTGCAGAATTAATGTGCATCACTTGACTGTGAGGGCAAAAAGGAGACAGGCTGACCCGGAACGCGACACTGATACCAACCAACGAGGTGACAATGCAGCACTGTGGCGGGACGGCCTTTTAGCAACTTCCTCTGGTGCCTGGAGGTGGCGGTAGCAGCTAGTGTGCATGTAGCACACCATATCTGGATGTAAATGCAATGCATGCACACATTTTCTGCCCCTTGCACACACATTGGCATTATGCATAATGCACATGCAGGGAAGCTTACACGTGTCCTCCCTTACACACGTGTATGCCACTGCAGGCTGCGATTGCGCTGCTACTGATATAACAGAGGGAAAGATCTTGAAAGTTTTATCTTGACTTGCTCTCAAAGCTCCTCCCACTGACTCGGTCAGTACAAAACAGCCACCGCTGACTGTTTGATTATTTATCTCTCCATGTGTAATACGGAGCACTTTAGTTACATAACTCTGCCTCCGGGGGAACTAGAATAAGAATGAAGTGGACTCAAGCAGTCAAGGGGAACCATCTATGGCTCCTCTATGTGTGCGCTCTGTGTGATGATGTGGGAGATGTGGGTTTTCTCTGAGTCTACTGTGTTAAAGGTTTGTGTGTGTGTGTGTGTGTGTGTGTGTGTGTGTGTGTGTGTGTGTGTGTGTGTGTGTGTGTGTGCAATTGCATACACACTTTATCCCGTTGCAGTATTTAACTTGTCACCATGTTTCATTTCCAGTTGTGGAATTAAACTCTGAGTGACATTTAGCAACACCACCCATGTTGGTAAATGGAAGTGGAAAGATGTGCCAATTGTGATGCAAGGTGCTGCAGACTGATATAAGAAACGTTAAATGTCAGAAATATTGATACAAGAGGTTGCAAGTTTATCGTCACAAAACGAGCAATTTCAAAAAAAGGCATCATGGAAGTCTGAATTCATCACAATAGATGAAGAAAACAATGGATGAATTGGATGGAGGACTGTGTATACTGGTGTTGCACCCTTTTGATGCAGGCAGATCAGAATTAGATTTAGCCACGTAGAACACATTCAATGAATGATTCTCTGTATTTCTGCTAACTTTAATACCAAACACTTGCACTCCCCTCTAGAAATTCACTGCTGTTTGTTTTCAATCAAGTTTAATATGATTATCAGTCTGGGACCACTTTAGTCGGGAGTTATTTAGTGATAGCAACAAAGCATTGACTCACACAGATCGGTGCATTGAGTTATTTTGTTGGCACGAGGCATGTATCAAAAATTAGTTTTTTTTGTTAATGGCAAATGGCAGATTAATTGATGTTGAAAAGGAAGTGTTTCCGATTGGTTCACCAAAGACATTTGTAAAACGTGTGACAGACTGTGTGTCAGAGCGAAAGAGTTTACACTCAGCATCAGGAAATCAAAGATAAATCGAATAGAAAATGTGTGCAGGGTAACCAACATAGCAGCACTTAAGTATTTTCCTCACGTCTGTGTGCAATTGTGTTTTCTGCACACAGAACAATTCACTGACATTCTCCACACATATGTTCGCACACTGCGTCATTGTGAGCCTCCTGAGACCCAGGCTTGAATGTCATCGTTTATATGTCTGCATATGGTTTGCACATGCATCTCAGATGTCTTTATCAGCAATAGGACTGCAGACGTGCACGTCAAGTATGTTGTCAGGAATGGAATAAAACAACTTTTGGTTATTTTCTACGATCCAGATTTTTGTTGACTGCAAATAAAAGAAGTCGTAGCAACAGATGTGTTGATGTAGTCTTTATCTTTGTAAGACAGAGAGACGTGATAAGTATGGCACATCTCTTTGTGTTATTGTATAGAAATCAATTCTATTTGCTTCTTTGATCTTTTACTGTATAAAAAGGTTGGTTTCTTTTTAAGTAGACAATTAAAATCGAGAGCACTTTTAGATCGTCTCCACTCGAGCACCAAACAACAACACAAATATTCTCCTATAAACGAGAAAAATCCTGCCAACGCAGCATTGTGTGTGTACAAACAAATTGTTATAAGGTCGTTTATTGTTCAGTTGGGAAGTAAATCAATAGCATCCATTGTCTGTCGATGTTGTCATGCAACCAAATGTGTAAGCAAAGATGTCTGCCTACTTACTCTAAGTTAACAATCACATCAATGAGTTATGTGGCTGTTTAGAATATGCTGAACTTCATAAATGCATCAGTAGACTTTACAGTGTGTATGCTAATCTGTTACTGCTGCTAGTCTCATGTCAAAATAAAACCCAAATTGTACAACCAGAAGAGGGCTGCTCTGAAAAATTGCAATTTCATTGTTCCCCCGATATTGGCATTAGGAATTTACATGTCACAAAATCCAAAATTCATCACATTAAATAAGAAGAAATATTTGCATTGCTTCCTCGCTGAGCATTTATTTTATTTTAATCATGACACAGAAGATTAATGAGAGTCAAGTAAGTGTAAAAAAAAACTGCTCTGTGGATTAATTTTGGATTCAGAACAGATTTTTCACATGGATAGGTTTTTTTACACAAGATGAAGAAGAGATGCTAAATCAAGACACCGAGTCATAGTGAATAACGATGTACTCTTACATTAATTGATCATTTATTGCACTGTATATTGTTATCACGGTATTGTGCATTATAAGTGCACATCAAAATGGCCTGAGATTGTTTCGTACCGTCCCGAGCGTGATTGCTCTCCCTCCCCTTTATCCTGCTGGTCTACGTTCACATCAGTAAAAAGTACACTTGTGGATGTAAATAGTCCGATACAGCAGGTGGCAGTATGCACACAGTTGATTTGCATATCTGCCAAATAGCAGATTGAAGAAGAAGCAACCATGGCAACCACTGGCAGTCCATCCTGCTAACTTTAGATGTTTTTATTATTTCTGAGAAGCCAATAATAACTCTCTTCCTGCTTCAACATCTACTGTGCCGCTCAGAGGACGAAACAGGCCTGTGCTGCTGATGGTTTTTAAAGCGACATGAGAGTTCCACTTCCTTGTTTGAGCATGGACTGTACTCAAGTCAAACTCTTATAGCGGACTTCGGGAACGGTTCCTTAGTATGTTTGTGTGCACTGATCAAATGGACCAAACTTAATCAGATCCAGGCCCGGGTCCCTGGTGTGAAACCCCCCCTTTAGCTTGTATAAGGGTGATAGTAGCGTGCACAGTTTAAAGCGCTTTGTTTGGTCGAAAGAAGACCTTACTATATCATCAACCATTAAGAAAACCTGCTGTGGTGCAGTCTGTCCTTCTTCTAAGTTTTGATTCCAGGACTGTATTTATTTATTTATTTTTACCAGAGAAAGTGGGCGGGTCTAAGTCTTGCCTCATGACTGTTTTGGATGCCTCTCAGTTTCGGCAAACCAACAAGGTGTTGCACCAATAGCCATCGTTTTGGGAACTCTGTGATTTATTTAAAACACGTTGAAACGAAAATATGTGACCTTTAAATTCATTTGTATGTAATTGAAAACAGCTTCTCCCAAACTGGTTATAAAGGTATTCATCACTTACAGTATAGCCTTCAGGATTATTACAGCCGGTCCTCTTTAGAATTTACATCTTTTATAAATAAAGAGAATCCTTGAGTGCTCAGTCAAGTCCCCTCTCCTCCTCGACTCAAGAGGATAAACACATTTCCATCCCATTCATTCTTTCATTCAGATGCCTGTTTTCCAGTGTGATAAACTGTGAACAGCTTTTGTTCCATTTCTGCTGAAGGAACAGCAGCTCGGGTTCGTTTTGTGCTGCATAATAATCACCCAGTTCAGCAGATTTCCTTCGAAATTCAACCAAACAGCCCTCGATGGAAATACGGAACAGATGCCTGTCAGTCCCCGCTGCAAACATTAACACCCCTCACATTAATAAAAATGTCTGAAAGTATTATTGTTTCTTGTAATCCCTAAACTAGCATCTTTAATACCCAGATCCCGGGAGGTTAGCAGCATTTACCTTAGATATGTGTGCACCAAACACAGCCTTCATATTCAGACTCGTGTGTTCTGACAGCATGCCCTTGCAGGAGCTGTCAAGGGACGGACATGACAGGCCTGTAATGCTGATCCATTGTGGCCCTCCTGGGCTCTCACTCCCAGCTAATGACAGTTATCATGGCTCTCTACAGGCCAGCGCATCCCACTCTGCAATCTGCAGTCTTTCACAGAGAGCATGACTTAAGAACGATGGAGAGGATGTAAACTAGGGGAGGATGCTGCACCCTGCCGTGAATCATGTCATTTTGTTTCCTCTGCTGTCAACTGTACCAAAGAATGACATATGTGTCCACGTGTGCTTGTGTGCTGACAGAGTGCTTCATCCTCTTCATACATCCAACCTCCCCCTCTCCCCTTTGCTGCATGATGCTCCATGATCTGCTCTCCGATGTTATTCAACTGCCCTTTTTCACCTTTACTTTTTCCTTGAGAGTATCCTCTCCGTCTACTTCTGTCCTTACTCGTGGTCTCTTTGCTTTACATGCGGCCTGCAGCAGAGGCTTTCTGCAGCACTTTTCTTTCTCTCGAGTAAGAAGCCATCATCTCCTTCAGCGGCAGATCTAACTGGCCGAGCAAGTCTGCATCCCTAACCAAGACCTGCCTACATCACTGTCATCCATACGTTCACAAATTTCATACCGTCAGCGGCGTATCAATGTGAATGGAAGAAGTTACTTGTGTTGGTCACTTTACATATAGCAACCTCTGCCATCAGTGTGTGAACGGGTAGGTGTGATCTCCGCTGCAAAAACACATGTTCGTAGTTGTAAGCCCATAAGCGCCATACAGTACAAGCTTAAGTCCATTATTAAACTGGATGTATGATTTAAGTAGGCGAGCTAAATCCAGCTGCAGCTCAGCTGGCAACTAAACCATTCTCTCCAAATAGTTTGGAAACTCTTGATTAAAAAAAAAACAGTATTCCCATCCTCACCGGATCCATTATGCTGAATTTAAGAGGAAGCTTCTGTGGATAATATGACTCCTCGTCAAATCACTGAAGAGCCATTTTGAAGCTTATTTGATTGACTTTTCAGCCTGCCGAAGAGCGCAGAGTGTTGACCAACTGACTGGACTCTGAGAGACAAAGAACTAAGCCTTGAGAATAGTTGCTGAAATAACACCGTGACACCTTCAGTAAGATGAGCTAACAACTTGAGCCAGGAATCGATCCACAACGATTGTCCCGATGCCTTTTATATACACATACACAAAAGCAGAGTAGAATCAATATTAAGCTTGGTGTGTATGAAGGATAGCAGCTTTGTCAATTACCTAGCATTCTTAATTCAGCTGCTGTAAGCTGATTGTTTTCATCATTGTCGGGTTGTAAGCTGCACCTCTCATGCTTTGTGTTCCTTTAACTATAGCTGATAGGGCAGCTCGTTTATGGCAAACATCACGAATCACATGCAACTTTAACAATCTGAACACTGGAAAAAAAGCAAAACATGAAAAGTGAAGCAAATTTAGATGGATAAAAAAGACAAACTGTTCTGCTCCTGCAGCCCTCGGACTATCTTACCCCAAAGGTCACACTTCTTTCCTGTCTAAATACATCTTGTCAGCTGTACCCTCTTCAGGATTCATCTCATACATCACTGTTTGTTAGAGTGTGTGTGTTGTTATTGGGTGTCACTTGGTGTAGCCCATGCAGGCAGGGCAGATGGAGGAGCTTTTATGCCCCTGCAGCACTGTCCTGAATGTAAAGTGGGGTCAGAGAGATTTGGGTCTTTCTCTCTCTTCTGTTTTTCCTTCACATGTTGACACAATTGTTATGTGCACTGTTTACAGAGTGTTAGGGAAAGGTGTTGGAAAATGTTGTGTTGAAATGATTACAGCTGCTAGTCTCCTGCAGCGTACAGAAACATGACAGTGGTACAGATATACAATTCAATATATTCTGTGTGTAAAAATACAGATGCAATGATTATGCTATATGCAGCTGGTGCAAGTGATGCATTAGGGTACTTGCACTTTTTTTTTTTTTTAAATCGAATTCTGTCAGGGCTGAGATAGTTTCATGAAATAGACAAAACATGAGAGATAAAGGCCCAAAGAGGACACAGCAAGACATAGGAATGCCCAATCATGGAACCCATCACCTTTCCTCCCACACACACTGCTTTCCCCTTTTCATGTTACTGCCTCCATTAATGTATGTGTTCTGTTTACATCTTTTAGAAGCAGTATGCCTTCACATGTGACTAAGGCTTGTAGTTAAGAACAAAGTCAATTTAAAATAAACTGATTTTGACAAATTTGGCATCAGCAACAACCAGCTGCACTCACAAGCTTTTCAAACAGCAGCATAAGACGGTCAACATCAGAAAGAAAAATGCTGACATGAGCTAGCCACAAAACTAGCTTGTTTCCATCGTTCCATATTTGAGTGTCCTAACAGCGTAGAGCAGAGGTCTCCAGCAAAGGGCTCACGAGCTACCCACAGCTCGCAGGCCCTCAATAAGTAGCTCGCCTGTATTTTGAGCTGTAAGATTCGACACTGTCTACCGTTGTGGAAGGTAATTCCTGAAAATGTTAGGACTTTCCAGGCCCTGAATGTCCTGAAATAATCTAGATAATGTCAGGGGGTTATGTGTGATAGAGGTTTCTGTGTTTAAAACACTGCACTTATGCACACCCTACAAAACGTCCCACAGTTTCCCCTCACATTAATCCATGCTGCAGTGTTTTTAAAGCGCCATCTGGACATGTTTGCAAGTTGTTTGTGTTCCAGTATTGACTGAGTGTTCTCCATAATATTAAGTGTCTGACAAATGACATGTGCTGTTGATTGGATGGGACAACACTTCATCCAAACAGTGCTCCCTTAAACACTGCTTATATTGTATGTCCCTATTTGCACCCTATCTTGTGAGCATTAATAGCGGTTGAAACATATATCTTTTCCCTCCCTCTATCCTCGTCTCCCGCTCCCCCTCTCTCAGGATGATTTGATAGCAGTGGTGTGTTGCTTGGCAAGGTGCCCGCCCTGCAGCAGTGTCATTACTTGGTCTCTTGGTCAACAACATAAAAAGTGTGTATGTCTACAGTATATGTGCACTTGTGCATTTATAGCAAACATAATAGCAAATAAAGAGAGATTGAAGAAAGAAAGATGGACTTCAGGGGATGAAAAAAATAAAAAAAATTGGAAATTTCACGTATACATATTTAAGCTATATAGCTTTCTTTTCTGGTCTTTATCAAAGGATACAAAACTAGATTTGGTGCAGGATCGCAGCTATCAGTTTAAACTATGAGCTGATGCTCTCAGGTGCCACAACTAAAGTTATTCTGCAGCGAAGTTAAAAGCCTTGACTGAGCTGTGTGTGTGGGTGCATGTTCCTCTGCCCTTGTGTGAACATGAAACACATAGCTCAGCTCCGGCCTTGCTACGAGTGTGGGAGGCATTGTAATACGGCTCACTCTGCTTCAATGAATCCCTGTTTCCTCTCCGCAATCCTTCTTGCCCTGTTCCTCCCCTTCTTCCCCTACACGTGTCCTTTTCGAGCAGATTGTTGAATGCATGATGAGCTCTGTCGCGTAGCTAACCCAGCAGCTGTAATCCTGATGTTCAGCTGCTGCATCTGCACGCTACAGCTGCACAACTACAGAAAGCCTTACTTCACTGGTGCATGCTTTATTAATTATCTACCATGAACACACAGGGGGGTTTTGCTGCTTCCTCCTTTTGCATTCATTTCGTGGCATGTTTTGCGTCTGGAATTTTATAAACTCAGCAATGCTGGAATTGGACCAAACAATGCCACAATTACATATTGTATCGTATTTGTTTTGTATTGTTTATTCCTATTATAGATAAAATACGTATGATTAAATTGTGAATTTGTATCAGATCGAAATTGAATGTCAATGAATCATCCTTGAATCGGCTCGCAGCCCTGGATTATCAAATCGGATTGTCTTGAAAAGGAGAGATGCCCTGCTAAATGTGACATGAATTTATAGGTATTTTACCAATTGGGAAACCCAGGTTTTTTGACTCCCACAATGCCCACATTTTCTTTCGCTTTGGACCATGACATTCAATCAGTTTGTCCAACAGGTGACTTGTTCTCCCCAATAATAACCTCTTCTCTGGATCAGCAGTTTGGAATGCTAGCTTATCAGCTTAAGCCAGATACACATCCTACATCGCGGCCTGCCACATTCTTTATCGATGGGCCCTTGTTTGGCATCAGGGCTGATACATCAGCTGATACTGATATTCCAACCCTTATATCAGTACAAATCATACTATAAGGAAGCATTCCTTTTGGCCACAATAATGCACAGAGGGGGTGCTTGTCAGCAGGAAAGGTAGGCAAGAGCTTGGGGCCCCTGAGGGCTCAAAAAACAGCCCAAAATGAGTAACTTTAGCAATGACAGTAGGAAACCTCCCTATTGCTCGTGTGCCTTATTGCTGTGAAAATCAAAGTTTGTGAATTAAAGTCAACAGAGAAAAATAATGAGGAATTCTCGGTCTATCGGAAGAGGAGTAAGCGCTGCCTGGGCCCCCAGAAAATTTTAGAATTGCCAATGCAAATGCAAACGCAAAAGTTGCAATTACAGATTAGTAGAGATAAACTCATATGAACAACACAGTCACTCAAAATGAAACAGGACTTTTGGGAAACACACAGCGATGTCCTCCTCATTCATTCAGTGTCCTTTGGCCAACACATTTCTTCCCTCCCTTTGTCCCACTGCGTCCTCTCTTCATTCTCAGCCTGTGCTGTTGAGGTGGCAGGGTGACCCCAGTGCTCTCCCTTCCTCTCTGTAAGGACATTGCTTATCTCTGTCTCAAGTCCTGAGGACAGCTTTTTAATAAAGCGGGAAGATCCGGGCTTTAAGTGCTTTATTTACATTTTGCCGTGCAGCTGGTGTAGTAATGTGCTGCTTAAATATTTATGGAGGACTCAGGGCCGTTGCTCTCTCACAGTTTCATCAGGGAGAGAAAAAGAAAAAAGAAAAAGAAAGAGCAACAGTGGAGGATGAATTTCCAAATGTTGCTGTTGTGGAAATAAAAGTCACCGACTTTCTTTCTGGACAACCTTTAGACATACTGTAATGGTGGACTTGTTGAAGTTTGATGTGTAAGTTGTAGTTCAACAAACGCACATCGCAAAAAAAGCACTCTGACTCTTTCTGATTCATGTTGTTCCAAAGAAGCCTAACTAGAAATGTCATGGCGAGCAAACTGGTCTCGCGTTCAGTGGAAGACTGAGACTTTTATACCTTGGAGTGTGTCGGTGGCTTAATTGCAGATGAACAGCAGGTTTGCAGACTTGATTGGTGGCAAGGTGTGTGGATCTACACCCAGCTGCAGGTGAACACGCACACACAGGGTAGATTCGAATTGTCCCTCATATCCCCTTTCACTATCTTCTTTACCTCAACCCTGGGAAAAACACAACATGAGGTTATGGAAGAATGTTAGGAGAATTCATAAAGTAGAGGACTAAGGGAAAGGTGATGGCGTTGCTCTGACAATACGACCACATTTCCACTAGGCTACATAAATACGCGACGGCGGAAGTTAATGTTGTGGGTCAGCCGTGGTGAAACTACACATTTTCTATAAATTGACTACTAAAAGCACATCTAAAAAAACGTTCCCCTTTCCCTTCTTACCGGTGAAATAACCCTAATTACCAGAAGTTTGGAATTTCAATATTAGCAATATACAGAATCCTTGATATCCTATAACTTCACTGTGATTTCGTCTGTGGGTTTAAAATTCCTAAAAGATGTTCAAGACATATTGCTGAAATGGTAACTTACATTTTTCGGTCATTGTTACTTTTCG
Organism: Symphodus melops; assembly: GCF_947650265.1. Taxonomy (NCBI): domain Eukaryota; kingdom Metazoa; phylum Chordata; class Actinopteri; order Labriformes; family Labridae; genus Symphodus; species Symphodus melops. The sequence goes on along the minus strand of NC_136707.1, from coordinate 18,203,150 downwards.
TGAACGGTCGGATTCGTGAGTTGCTTTCAAAAGAATTGTGGAATGCCATGATCTCATCCTCTTATCGGCTCCTATCATGGCCGCCACTTAGATGCTTCCGGATCATTTCACTCAGTTACGAACAATTCATTTATGGAACAAACAAGAAAACACACACAGAGAGGGAAAATAGACTGAAATAGATTCTCTGGTAATCTTAAACAACACATCCCACATGCATAGCACAACATCATCAGCATAGAGAGATTCAACATATTTTTCACAAAAACTAAAAATGTCCAGATCTGGGCTTTCAATTCAAAATATCTCCTATCTAAGTCTTGAAGAGAAAAGGTAGCAAGTTACATGATTCACTGTCAACTTTTGCTCCAAATGTTGAGGGACAAATGTTCCCTTTCCTACTACAGGAAACACATTAATTTACTTTCTCCAGACTTACTAAACACATGTATGGCGTGTTTACCAGTTTCCAAAATCCCTCCGTTATCTGTGGAAGAGTAAAAAGTTAGTCCAGTGTTCAATGCCTATGTTCACCATCTGCTTCATCAGAGACTGTAGAGGCTTGGCAGTTGGCAGCGAGCTCTGCCTGGGGCTGAATAATACTTCAGGGTAGAAAGCTCATCAAGATGAATGAGGTTTAGTGGTGGGGATGCGACCAGCCAACACTTTTTACCTCAAGGTCAACATTTAAATGTGTATCTACAATTTAATGCAAGACATATTTGTTTTATAAAGAAAAGGAGAAAGACAACGGGTCAACGTGGAAATCAAATAATTGTATCATGAATGCTGACTTTTATCATCTCCTACAGAAATTGGAACGTGTGCACGTTTATTTAATGTATCATGTGAGTCACATTACTCCCTGATTCAGCATGTGCCATCACATCCTCGTCAGTGTTTCTGGCACCGTCTTCCTTGTAGTCTTCCTCTCTTCTCTTCTTGTCCTCCTTCAGAAAAAAAAACAAAAAAACATCGACACACCACAGGTTTAGTAATACCCAAAGGTAATTTATATGCATTGAGTTGAAGAATGCATGCATACCTCCACTGAGTAAACAACAAAGTTATAAAATGCTTAAGCTCCTTTTGGAAATGAAGCATTTTAATTTGCTTCTTTGGGAATTGGGCTGTTAATTTAGCTATAATGGCATTGAGAAGGAATACATAGTTGGTAGAGTTTACATTTATTCTTTGCTGCTTTACCTGGATACTAAAGGGACTCATAGAAGCTGTTAATATGCATGTGTGAATGGAAGCATGATTTTAATTGTACTGCTTCACAGTGTCTCCTGTCGCCACTCACCCGAGCTGTGTGTTTTGCTATGTGGTGTCTTCAGACTGGGCACTGCTTGGTTCAGCATGTTAATCTCCTTTTCCACTTCACAGACACTTCCACATGCAAGCGCACACAAAACAACACACACACACACTTCCTAATCTAAGGAGACAGACCGGACTGCCAGTGTTTGAGGAATCAGCAAAACTGTATTCCTTCTAAGTGGGGAAATAAAAAAGGGGCACGAGGTTTACCGCACCATAAATGCCAATCAACTAATGTGTTCAGGCCAGCAAGGTTGTAACCATGGTGATGTGTTGGTTAGTCAGCATCCACACACACTCAGACATGCTGTAGTTTTTTAAATATTTTTTTTAACCAAGCTTTAAGTGAGGAACCTGTAGTCACAGTCCATGTCTGTATTCATCATCGGCCCATGTGTGCTTACAGGCTTTGTGTCCGTGACCTTGGGGTCAAGCTTTGGTTTGGAGCAGTGCTGTTTGGGCTGCAGGAGCTGTCAGGTTAGGAACAGTATGTTCCCCACAGCCAAATGGGTCAGGACCGCCGGATCTCAGTCAGTGAGCTGGAAAAATTTGTACACACAAGCGTTACACACATAATTTCCCAGTCGACCCAACAGGACGGGAGGGAAATGCTTGTTTTGTCCTCATAACGGTAGAACAATCAAAGGCCTTAGTTAGGACACATTTTGGGTGGGATCACACCAGGGACCTGGGCTGGGATCCGAGTATGCTTGAGCATAAATACTGTACTCATACCATGCTCGGGTACCGTGCCGACTCTGGTATCGGGTCTCGGCCACAATTCATGTGTACTCAAGTACGGGCTGCGTTAGATGTGAACACATCCGTGTTCAGACAAGGAAGTGAACCGCTTTATGATGTAATTGTAAACGACCACTGTCACTGAATAAACTGTTGCATCTGTGCAGCATGGGCTAGTTTTGCTGAACAGTAGATGTTCAGCATTGTAAGAGTGTCATCGTTGGCGTCTCAGAAATAATAGAGAAGTGTATGTGCACAGTCCAGTAGTGTGTACTCAGATACAGACAAGCAGGAGACTGGTGCTCACATGGGTAACTTTGTGACAGTTATTTCAAAAGGTGCCAGTATGTTGTGCTGCCAGATTGGTGTGTTTGACTTGTTAGGTTTAGTGTTGGTAAAAATGGAAGTAAGTTCAGAATATTCAGTTGGTATTCTTTGCATTAATATATTATTATGAGGAAAAACTTTGGAGTAAGAAGTTGTAAGACAAAGTAAAAGATGTTAATTTAAAAACATGGTAAAAAGTTAATTAAAACCCAAAATCTCTTTGACAATATGGAGTGATGCAGCTCATGGACATGCAACTCTTTGCCGCATGTCGTCCCCCTCCTCTCCTCCCACCACTTCCTGCCTTACTGACAGCAGGGTACCCATTTAAGTACCTAGAGAATCTTCTCCAAAAGTTTGAAGGGACTATCAAGACACAGAATTGACCCACAATTAGATGCAGCTCAAATTATTAAGGGAACAGTTCTCCGTTTTCTATCATCAAATACGACTTAAGGTCAGATATGAAGGATCACTGTAGAGCTCTCCTCATCGATTGCTCTCAGTAGAGGGATAATGCAGGCAGAGGTTAGATGGTGTAGAGAAATAATTGATTGACGGATGTTAAGTGCCTCTTTTGTTGTTTGAATACTACAGGTGTAAATGCTTGCTCACAGGGAATACTGTTGGTGTTAATGTGGGTGTGTTGTCCACAAAACAAATCATATTACTACAGAAGTGTAAAAAAAACCCCCCATTGTATTAAAGGTGGTATCATTTCGGGTGTAATTATGTTCAATTACCTTCATCATAGGGTATAGAATTACAACTATGTGTTTCTCTATCATATTCCCTCCAGCTCTCTCTTCGTCTTTCTCTCCTCCTGTCTCATGCGTTTCCCGCTCGCTCACTCTTTCAGCCCTCCTCTGTTATCTGTGTTGGCAGGAGGTTTGAATCTGTAAATGAGATTATGTGGAGGTGTTCCAAACTGTGACATCTGGCCCTCTGGCCTGTCTTTAGCTCCCAAAGACAATCTGACACACATATGCACAAGGAGATAATGCCAGATTACAGATAACTTGCAAAAAACCCCCCAAAAAAACACACATTGTGTTTTGCTGTCCGTTCTGGTCAAAACATACATTTATTTGATAAACTGTAAAGAAAGAATATTTAAATAGAACTTTCAAAAGATCTCATTGAGTGCACAGCGACTGTTCTTAAAGCTGTTACTTTATTTCCGATTGTACTTTGAATTTCAATCGTACTGTTGAGGGGGATTGTGCAGCACACTGCAGGAAGTAAAAAGACGATTATAGATCCACTGCTCGCATCTTTGTTGCTCACTGATGTTTATTATTGAGACAGAATTTGCGGCTACATAGACTTTACTGCTGCTTTATTAAATTATGATCCGGAGGGACTAATTGTGCTCGTGGCTGGTGCAAACTTTTAACCTCTATGACTAAGAGAGCATAATAACTCCTGTAATTAAGCCAGATGAATAGAAAGCAGAGGAGAATGAGGAGCGTCTTTCTTCAAGCTCCCAAATCAAAGTCACAACTCATCTGTGTGTGTGTGTGCAAATCACCTTTATCTCTATTTTGCCTTTAATTTCCTGTTTGAGTGCTGCAGTTTGCTATCTGATGCCAGTACGCCTCCACCCTTTAAAACCTGGAATTATCTTGATCTTGATGTTGCAGATGGAGCCCCGCTGAGCGAGCTGTCATGGCCTTCGTCCCTGGCGGTGGTGGCTGTCTCCTTCTCCGGCCTCTTCACCTTCGTCTTCCTCATGCTGGCCTGCCTCTGTTGCAAGAAGGGAGACATGGGCTTTAAGGTGAGCTCACTCCTGCTGCCCCCTGCTGGAAGTGGTGAGAGGTGAACATACTGAGCGAGCATCAAGATGAAGTCTATGACACAGGAAGGAGGGGGACGGAGCAAAGCGTTACTTCTGCAACCCAAAAAAAAATCACAAGTTTAAATTCTGATAAATTTGAAATGTGCATTATCTATCAAATAATTCAAGGCTCTGCAATGAGTATTTCTAAACTGCTGTTTAACTGTTTAACTTACAGATATAGCATTGCTAGAGTAGAGCTGTGTCGACAATGAGAATTCCTTTAAAATGTTTAGCAATGTCCTGATTTTTTTTCTACATGCCTCCTGAAGTTTGCCTTATTGTCTTCACTTTTAATTGCTTTCGCCCTACATTTGAACACTGATGGAAGAGGCTCCTGCCAATTTTATGCATTTTATCTAGATTTACAGACAAAATGAAGGAATAAAAAAAGCAAAGATAGAGGATGGGTGAACATTTAAAAAGCACACGGACAGATAAATACACTTTAAAAAAAGAAAAGGTAGGAGAGGAGGGCATCTGTTCTCTCTCAGTATGAATTCAATTATTTACGTTCTCCACTTGACCCATTGCCTCCAGTTTCTCATGAATTCCTCATCTCTCTTTCTCAGCCTATAAGTGATTCTTTTCATTTCTTTAATTTCTTCCACTGTGAACTGTGCATTACAGACGCTGATTGAAGATCCAGCTCATCCTGCCATTTGCTTTAAAGCAGTGTACATTGTATACCAATATTTCTCTCCTGATGGGAAGATACCTCAAATAATATAGGCTGGCTGTAACTGTTTTGTTAAATGTTGGTTAAGTTAGTTTTGAAAAAAACAAACAAAAAAAACAGTTTCAGTAGTTTATTAGTTTATTTTATTGCAGTTAAAATCATTTTCTTTCAGATTAGTTTTTGTTTAGTTCAGATTATTTCATCAGTTAATTTCTCTATGAGAAGTTAGCATCATCATTGTATCCACAATTCAGTATTGACCTACCCAGCTCCAAACTTTACATTTACTGTAAATGTAAGGTAATGTCTTTTTCCTCATTATATGCAAGTGCTGCAGCCAAAAGCCTTACCCAGCCTGCCACACATTGTCTTTGTGTCGCCTTTAGTTGGCAGCATGAGTCAGCCCTGCTGTGTCAAACATCAGCGCTGAACTGAAGCGGCTGATGAGGGCAACCACAGCCTGACACAGGCAGGGGGCATATGACGGGCGAGCGAGAGAGAGAGAGAGAGAGAGAGAGAGGGAGAGAGGAAGGGGAAACTCTCGTCGCTGTTCTTCTCCTTACGAGCTCCCCATTATTGAAAAGCTACTCATTCTGTGGTGTTAGCATCAAAACATGGTTTCATGTTTGTCACGCTTCTTAATGTTTCTAATTCTTCAAGCTGCAGGATGGAAAAATAACAACCCCGACTGAACGGCAAAGACTTCTGTTAAGATTACTTATGCAAATTTGACTCCACAATATTCCTCGCCCCCTTAATTCCTTGCATGAATCATGGGGGAACAGAATAATGTGCATCGAGTAAATGAAAACCATGTTTGACTTTTTGTTGGTGATTAGGGAGCCTCAGAAAGCAGAGGAGAGGGGGAACAGGAGAGAGCAGAGCAGCTTGTTTCTTATCTATGTATGTGGTAAGAGCGGGGTCTGTGCCTCTGCATTCACACTGAGCAGCTTGTGGTCGGTATAGATGCTGCAGGGATAACAGTGTCACTAATGAGCACAGCAAAGAAAGGCACCATTATCAACTTTAAGACTTTTGTGTTCGGTGCCCACATCTCCCTCCCGCGCCAGATCTCCTCTGCCTAATTACTTGAATCTGTACTTCTAAAACATGATGCAACGATAGGACGATAGTCCACTTCATTTTGTCACAATATACCATGGCTTCATCTTAAGCTCGTTTGACATATCGATAGGAAACTATTGATTTCTGCAGAGATATCGACACTATACAACAAAGCTGCCCTCAAAGCTGTTAGATTCAATATCTTATTTAGAGGACTCTTATGCAAGGAAGAAATACACATGTGCTAGTCACACCTACTCTGCTGTTCTAGCATAATATGTTATTGTACATTAAACGTTACTGTTAAATACAGCATTTTTGAGACCCTGCATATTACCTACTCCCTCTAAAATCACTGGAAAGAAATAGGACAGTCAGAGATCAGGGAGGGAGAGGGAGAGAGAGAGAGAGAAAGAGAGAGAGAGAGCCTCTGTACATGGGGTGTAGGCTAACTGATCCTCTCCTATATTGCTTTCTTATCGCCAACTTTCTTATTCAATATTTACTGTAGAAAATGTAAACATCAACATACACCTACCCTGTAGCAGCTGTTTCCAGCACATTAGAAATTCTGATCTTAAAATATTAGTCGTTTTCAGGGTAGGTCTTGTTTGCTTCAGTTGGTCATACAGAGATATCTCTATTAATTTCAGTCTGTTCCGTAACCAGAGAAAAGAATCCGTACAGGAGCTTTTAATGGATGTGAGTGTGTTCACCATCAGAGGCACACTTTGTCAAGAATTGAAAACTAAAACTGTGCCTTAATGGACACAATTTGTTCACTGTTATTACACAAAAGACATATACTGTAGGTATATGTCGTGCATTTTAACCTTCAAACTTTGAAGTGATCAGATCTCAGTCCCTGGCAGTGAACGGCACAGATTGGTTTCACAGTTTCTCACTCTCTTTCCCGTCTCTTTGGCACCAGCTCGTCACTCAACAGCTCACTTGTAAGGTGTGCGTTCGTGTGGGACCGCAAAAACCGCACCGCTGCGTCGTCCAAAAAAAGCTTCATTATTCCCCTCCATCTCTGTGCTCTTACTGGAGCGCGGAGTGTGAGGCCGGGTATTAAGTGCTTTCTAAACTGAAGGCTCTCTGGGGAGCTATGCAACGCTGACTCACAGCCAGGTGCTCGCTTTCACACTCGGCTCAGAGGAGAGTGGCAGATGGTTCTCCTGAATGAGAAGCACATTTGCACACATTCCTATATACACACACTAGTGTTTAAAGACACATGTAAATACACACAAACACACAAACAAAAAGCCATTTAGAGATTACATTAAAATCCAGCCTCTTGTGCACTTTCCTTCCTATCTTTCTTTTTCTTTTGCTCCTGCATTCTCATCACTTTGTCCTCCTTCCTTTACCTCTGTTGCTGCTGAAAGTGGAAGATAGGCTTGTTATGGGAAACAGAGAGCAGAGAAATGGATGGATGGAAGGCCACATGATTTGGCCCTTGTGAATGTAGCACTAATGCCAGCCTTGTGCAGCATTGTAAGCATAGCCACACATTGTTAACAAGATGGGTTTGAATTACTGATGCTACTTCATGTGAAGAGCACTTGAAGACAAGACAGGACTTTGACTCAAGGTGCTGCTATTTAACAAAAAAAAAAAAGCAACAACCTGATTTAAGAGGCTGCATTATTCAGTAAGAGGATGCACTGCTATTGAGATTGTGATCGCTTAGAGGCTCATGAGGAATTTGGCGCCCTCTTTGGACAAAAATCTCTAACTCTCTGAGCTGATCTGTTCCTGTACACATAGTTTATTCTCTTCCTGCTATTTTTTAATTTTCAAATGCATCATTTGTTGTAATTATTTGCAATGGAGAAGTTAAAAATACATTTGTGTGCTGTAAAACCTACCCTGCGGCAGTGGTTACAAGCATTAAATACAGCAATAAAGTGATTGTCAGTCTTGTTGCTGATGTTCTTGTTTGCTTTTGTTGGTCTAAAAAAAGGCATCACTAATTATTTCAGTCAGTTTTATAACCACTTAGAAACTCCTCACAGGGGCTTTACGTTTATTTAAGTTGGAATAAACCTTTTCAAATGACTTGTTTCATTATATTCTTACAGTTACTTTATGCTAGGTTATTAACAAAGGTTATTTATTACTGGTTCATCATCATTACTATCATTGTACAGAGAGTTACGTTATGTTTATGACATAACGTAATGTAATTATGTTACATTGACATTTGCCATGTTTTAAATGCTGTCTTAAACTGCTTTTAGAACAATCTAGTAAAAGGTGGATGGAGGCAGGCCTTAAGCCTCCTGGCAAACAACTGTAAAAACTCCAACTGTCAGTCATCTGAGCCACGCCCCTAAATGTGCAAATGTTTTTTAGAGATCTCAGTTTCAACATTTATTCACCCCTTGAACGGTGTGAACCTCGAAGGAAGTGAGTAGTAGAGACCAAATTTGTGTCATAAACCAGGCAGCAAATATTTTTGTTTCTGCTGTGAACAGAGATGGGTGTTTTAAAATGGAAGCTTAAAAGGATTTTTTGGCTTTTAAAACCAGCCTCAAGTGGACACCTGAGGAACTGCAGTTTTTTACACTTTCACATTTTTCATCACTGGAGGTTGGGGCTTAAATTAAAGTTGCTGTAGTTCATAATAAACACCTGGGACTCTATTATGAGCGTGTTTGTATGTGTGCGTGTGTGTGTGTGTGTGTGTGTGTGTGTAGGTGTGTGGGTCTGTGTGTGGGTGTGTGTGTGTGTGTGTGTGCCACAATTTCATGCTGTGTCCCGTTTAATATTGAAGATCATGTAGAAGAATGCATTTTTCTTGTATAGTTTAAAAGATTATGGGGCTACTATTAGAAGAAAACATCTTGTGGGAAACAACATAAAATGATGAAAAAAATCTTTTGTAAAGCATTTTATAGGAACTAAAGACATTGACTACATGTGAGTGAACAGTCAGTAGTTCTGACATGAGGACAATCTGTGACGGGGCTGCAATTTTAGTTCAAATCCGCTGGTTTTTTTTTAGGTGTAGAGTACAGCCACACACGTGCTATTAATAGTGTGTTTCTGCAGACACGTCTTCCTGGAATAAAGTGAATAGATTCTGAAAATATTTCCAGAAGGTACTGCAAACTCAAGCCACATAATTCACTTCTACTTCCAGCCCAGAGTGAGTAAAGCTGTAGACAAATATTTGAAGGACTAAGAGGAAAACACATAAATACAGAACAACCATGCCATAAAAAATGGAATATTCAGGAGTCTCATGGTCTCATATTGGCTAATTGGGCTGTTTACTCATAGAAATCTTGACTCAGCCTGACAATACTATGCTAATCTACCTTGTGATCTGCCTCATGCTGCAGATTATGCAATTTGTCTAATGCAATGTTAATATCCTTGTTTCCTGTGTATCCTCCACTTCTCTGCTGCGTTTATACTAGCATTTAAGCACAGAAAGTTGACCCCCTTTCTTGGTATTTAAAAACAAAATAATGTTTTTTTGGAAAGTGAAGACTGGTCAAAGTAGGAGCCTACATGTGGACAAAATGGAGGAGAAAGGAGAAAGCAAGTTTCTCTCTCAAACAATCACGTCTCCTACCTTCTGTTTTGTATGAAACGTCAATATTGGTTAAGTCTTTCAGCATACATTTGTCATATAGGGGTGTGGAGAGATAGAGTGCTACAACAATTAGGGTGCAAGGACACTGCAGTGGAGCAACGACAGATGGGTGCAGAAAGAAGGGTAGAGCAGAGGATGTGGAATGTGATAGGGTCACTGTTTACCGCTCCCTCTTCTCCTCATCCATATTATGAGAAGTGGGGAAGGAGTTTAAAGTTTACTGTACGGCCCAGTTTGTTCTTGTTCTCATTTGATTAGCAGTAGAACTATAGTTTAGAAACTGAACCACGTTGTCTTTTTACAATGCAACGCAAACGATGGGGCATTAGCAATACAAACGGATGTAGTGTTAAAAAGATAAGGAGTTACACGTATTTTGTACTTTTTTCTAACACTCAGTTTCAATGAATCATCTTTTTTTCAATTAAAAAAAACAAAACAAAACAACAAACCTTAAAGATTTTTTTTTGTGTAAAAGTAGGAATTTGAATATTGTTTCACTCACTGCTTTGAGGTTCAAAATGCTCTGTTCTGTTTTCTGCTCTTACGTAAATAACATGTACCATTGATAGTAAGGCAAGAACTGTCATTATAGTGTTGCTTTGTCCACCCTTTATATGGATCCCCCCTGCTGTGAGGGGCATGTGTGAACTGACAACACAGGAAGATTTCAGGGACAGGCTGAAGTTTTCTCAGAATTTTCAAGAGTGCATGTGTAAAAAGGGCTGTAGTGTGTATAGGGGGAAGGAAGTAAAGAAAGAAAGTCTTTGTGTATAAGCTCTGAACACATGCATAAGTGTGTTTCCCCCTACAGCGCCTTTGCAGTCACCCACACAATACACCCACACAATGTACATGACTTATGTATACGGCTAGGTGGGCGTGCCTCACTGCATTTGAGTGGCTTCACAGTTGCACTATTGTCTCTCACTACCGCAGAGGAGGACGGTTTGTAGGGAGCGGATGACTAATCCCAGCATGTTTCTTTGCACCAGGAGTTTGAAAACACCGAGGGAGAGGAGTACCAGGCGGATCTCTCCGCCCTGGCCTCGCCTTCCTCCCAGAATGGCCCCGAGGTCTACATCCTTCCCCTCACTGAGGTGTCCCTGCCTGTCTCCAGACAGCCTGGCAGATCCAGTAAGAAGCCACGCAACACACGTCATCATATTAATTATAGAAACACCTCCAAGTTAAACTGTCTTGAACTTTTAATGACCTGTTTTCAGTTGCTTTTTCATTTCTTCTTTTTTTTCTACTCCACCCTATTTTCTCTGTTCTTCTTTTTTTTTTTGCTGTGTTTCGCATCTCGAGAGTGAATTCCTGCCACAGTAAAGGTAGTCCATCTCTGGGCCATAGCACAAGCACACTATAAGCTACTGTAGTTTTGGCTCAAAAAGCATGTTCAATTTTTGAGCCTCCGTTGGAACAGATGTGGCCTCTTCGATCTTGCCTTACATATCCTTCTCTTGGTTCCCACACTCATAAGAGACAGACATCTGTCCATTGTGTAATGTATTTCGGACTGGCCTACTGCAGTGCTGAGATGCATGCTGTATGTTAAAACTTCAGCCCACAGCAGGAAAAGGAATCCGACCTAACCCTAGTGTTTATTACTGCATGAACATACTTTAGGCGCTCTGTGAGTGTTCCATAATACAATCTCAATCCCTTAAAAAAAAAACGTGTGCCTGTGATCTTGGGGCCCTCAGATGGCCCTGCATTAATATCTGACAAAATATGCAGTAGACATCTCTGCATGGGCTCAAAGATGCAGCTGCTTTCTCGGGTTCCGAGCTCTTTTAAAATGGACTGAGGCGAATTGGAAAACTATCCTGAGGTCTGATAAGACCGAATAGGACTTTTTTTCCTAGATGTCCACTTCTCCGGGCTAAAGAGGAGAGGCGCTTGTTTTTCTATGTGTATGGTTCAAAAAGTTGTTAAGGTTGTAAGGGTAGTGCGCATATAGCAACCTGCGAATTAGTAGGCAGCATACATTTAGAAGCATAGAAACAGGTTTTGGAGTATTATATGCTGCCAAACAGACAATTTAAGCATTGCTTATTTCAGCAAGACAATGCCAAACCACATTCCTGAGGTAGGAGAATGTCATTCATTCTCAACTCACTCAACTTTATTTATAAAGCATTTTAAAAAGCCGTAGCTGTGACAAAGTGCTGTACATACATGAAGAGCACAAACGTAAAACATAAAACGGAAACAACAGAAACATCAAACATTGTAGGGGCAGCAGCAGCAGGCGGCCAGCAACACACAGCAGCGCCATACGGAAGCCACCTTATTCTTTGCTGCCATCAAAATCCGAATGGGCAGAGCATTTAACAAAAACAGTGATGTTTGTCAAATTTGACATTTACTTGTACTGTAGCTCACATGAGCTATCTTTAGAAAATAAGCCTTTTATCTTGTGTCAATAAAATAATCAATGTGTTGCCTTGAGAGAGCAAAAAAGACTGTTTCCTTTCATGAGTTACAGAGATAAGAATACCATGCTGCATAGCTTACACTGACAGAGTTTTTACAATAAGCGAGGTGGCTTAAGCTGAAAATAGAAGAACAAGGTGTAAGCGTACTGATCAGTGCAACAAACTGTGATTTAATCCCTGCTCTATGAAGAGCACTTCCTGAGAATCATGGCAATAACCTTGAAGGCTGAAATCAAGTGTAATAATCAAACTGTAATTTCCTAGTTCTTAAGAGTGACTGTTTACTCCGAGAAAATCAACTGTTCCTTTCTGTTCTGCTCGTCTGGGGAATTCTGCTGTCTTTCTTTCACTGTAACAGCATTCGATAACAGTTTATCAAATGAAAGCATGATTCATCTTGAGATATCAAAATATCTAGCTGAACACCTTGAAGGAATTGTATTAAAAAGGTGAACGCACAGCTGTTCTTGGCTTCTGTATGAAGCTGGTATGATGTGTGTTGCTATTTTTGTCGAATCTTACATAACATCCAACATTCAGCACACGCTCAAAACATATTTTTTTAATTTGTTTTCTACATCCATGATCCTTCCCTGGCAACGTCACATCCTGTTTTTCTCCCATCAGGTCATTCTGCCTCAAACATAGCCTTTTAAAAATGTGTTTGTACTTGTACGTATTCTTTGTGTAAAACTCAGTGTGAGCCGGTTTGCGGGTGCTCTCTCCGCCTCTCCCTGCATGACTCACTGGCTGTCTGCGCAGCACTATGCTCGGCCAGAAGGGAGACGAGTTGGGGCTCAGCATCCTAGTATGCAAGCTTCAGCAATTGATTGGACGAGGCAGCCTCAGGCTGTCAGCCAATCGCTATCCTCCCCTCTCTCCTCCATAGCTACGGCCGTATGATTGGTCCAGGTGTTGCAGGGCGAGGAAGGGGTACATAACGAAAGCATGCCTGGGTTTTTTTTCACGGAGTCAGAGAGAGAATTGTACCTCATTATTCACTTTTTATGTAAACTAAAACCCGCTATATTGCTAGATTAACTTTCTATAAATATGTAGTTTTTGCAGCCTCGACAGAAAGATTTTTGAAGCTTATATCTGACAGATTGTTCAATGTCAGACAAAGGCAGAAATAATTACACACATTAAAAGCATTACATCAATAAGCTTTAGGTCGAGGACTCAACAGGCCTCACAGTCCAAATTAACATCATCACTACGTCATAAATCAGCCACCCTCACACTCACACGAGGAAAACAAGCGTAGTAATTGAAAGTTGAACAAAAACACCAACGATGGAGTTAATACACCAAACCATGAATGGTGTGTTCTATACATGCACAGCATCGATTAAACATCCGTATGAACACACAGTACAATGTTGCCATTCATCTGACAGTTGTGCCTGTCACTTGTTGCTCTAATCTTTTATTCAGGAGGTCATGTAAAGCTTTCATGCCCACTACAAGGGCGCCGTGCTTCAAAGTGAAGCGATTGTGTCCGCTAATCATTCCAACGATCCCACCGTGTCAATGTAAGCTTCCATTTTCTGTGGGAATGCCACGAGTGGGACGGGAATGCACACTCACACATTCCACATTTGGAATAATACCACTTCTTAATTTCACTCTGTTAGGGAGGGGCCTTGGGGTGGGGTGGGGGGGGGTTGTGGTGGAGAAGTGTGGGTCTGTTATCATCGTGACAACCTCTGTCCAAGTGTTCCAGAGGAGAATGGGCCTTGTGTGCGCCTGTAAATGGGTTTTTTTTTTTTTTTTTGCGTGCCTGTACGTGTGTGTGTGTGTGTGTGTGTGTGTGTGTTTGGTGCACTGGGTACCAGGAGACGCAGCGTGAGCGTGTGAGTGAGCACGCCAAGACAATGGCCCTGATTTAGGCCGGCTGGGCTGTGGGTGAGCATAAGGCCGAGCTGAAGCGTCCGTGGAACGCAACAGAGGAGGATGGGCATTATAGGCAGAATACAGTGAGGGGTCTGTGACAGAATGAGGAGAGGCAGGGGAAGGGTGGTGGCATGCACCAGGGCCTAAGAGTCAGGGAGGGCGGGGGGGCTTGAGATAGGGTGTGTATGACAGAGGTCTTTTCTGCATCTGACAGAGCAGTGTTTGTGTCCTGTTTGGCTGAGGAATGTTGCTGTCCTGGGTGACAGGAGGGTATTATGTGCGCCTTATGTCACTACTGGGTGTCTTGAAGCTGCAACCAGAGCTGGCAAGTCAGACGGCACACTACCAACATGCGTGACGGTCACATCAGCCTTGATACAAGACCAGAAACTCTCAGTGCAGTCCTCCTCCGAACTTCTGCATGGAATCGCTTTCAGATTGGTCGACCAACTTGGAGCTGTGAAAACTTCATAGCTGAAGATTTCAATGTCTGTATAGGTACCCAGGATTTCTGTGTTTGCGCGACAGCTGGAGAGCTCTAGACGGGGACAGTATGTGTTTGTGTGTCTCCCAGTTGGAGGATGAGCTCGGTGCAGACGGGATGAGGCAGCGTGGCGAGCTTGTTCAGCTGTGCGAGGGCTCCGAGGGTTAAATCCTGCCGAGGCTCTCTCTCTCTCTCACACACACACACACACACACACACACACACACACATACACATTCTCCAGCCGTGGGCTCTTTCTCTAACACACACAATGGGGCTAAGGCTCCTGGGGTCGGGGCTGGGGCCACAGGCTCTCGGTTCTCACACTCTGAACCTGTACTTCATCCCTGCCTGGGGCTCGGGCTCAGTCCCTGTCACGGTGCTCCGAGTGGCTGGCCGCTCCACTGCTCCGCCATCATCGCCATCTCTCAGTTTACCATCAAAATCTCCATACTTGAAATATGAAGATCCATGGAGGTATTTCAATTTGCAGAATAGTGTTGTGTGTTTTTGTGTGATTGCTGTGAGAGGTTACAAATGTTATTCTTGTAGTTGTATTTGGTAAAGACTTTGCCTGGAAGGGTTGTCAATGTCATCTCTTCTTATCTCCGTTTGCCACTTTTTTAAAAAGCTTCTCCTTCATTTTTTTTTTCTTTAGAGAAATGTCTTTTGTGTCTTTCATATTAATCAATTTGTTCCAACCGTAACAGCCTCGTTTTTTCCCCGTCTAAAATTAACCTCATGTCTTTCTTCCCGTTTCTTTCCAGTCCAGCTGCTGAAGTCATCAGACCTTGGCCGTCATAGTCTACTCTATCTTAAGGAGATCGGACATGGCTGGTTTGGCAAGGTAAAACATGCTCTGTTTGTACCTTTTCATGTACAGTCAATACTCTTCACCCTGAATGAAACCACCTTTGGTGCTCATTCGTGCGGGCTTTAACTGTTTCGATTGAATTGTCATACTGTGCTGCCTTCACTCTGATGTGCAGTCGTCCTTTGTGTGGAATGCGACTGTAATGTGATGATCATCCCATTCTAGCGAAGCAAATCTTTAGCACTTGTGTCACGGTTTTGATTCTATGGGCGATGAGTTAACATTACAGACTATTGATTCCTTACAATCCTTTGGTCCGCTGCGAATTGCTGTAAAGCACTTAATTAACTCTTAATTTTCCTTTAATTCCAAAAGCATTCTAACTGCATGTTGATGCTGTGTGTCATTATGTATTTAAATACATGCGTTTGCTAAAAAGCTCTCCCTCCATCTGTACTTGCCAGGTTTTGCTGGGCGAGGTCAATGCGGGTCTCAGCACCACCCAGGTGGTGGTAAAGGAGCTGAAGGCCAGTGCCAGTGTGCAGGATCAGATGCAGTTCCTGGAGGAGGTGCAGCCATACCGGTCAGTTCTTTTTCTGAAACATCAAAGATCACAACCCCACAGCAGTGAGAAACATTGATGATTGATCTGATGATTTATGTAATTTAAAGTATTTTAACATATCCCTGTTTCCTGTGTCAGAACCCTTCAGCACCCTGCCCTCCTGCAGTGCCTGGCGCAGTGCTCAGAGGTCACTCCTTATCTGCTGGTCATGGAGTTCTGTCCTCAGGTGAGAAATTATCACACTCTGTCTTTTTAAGTCCTCCACCTCATTATTCTGTCTCTTAGTGTATTGTTTGGTTTATAAAAGGTCGGCTCAGCTCACACTCCTCTTTCCTCTCAGGGCGATCTGAAGAGCTACCTGCGCAGCTGTCGGCTGGCTGACTCTGAGACTCCTGACCCGTTGCTCCTCCAGAGAATGTCATGTGACATCGCCTCCGGGCTCCTGCATCTCCATAAATACAACTTTATTCACAGGTACAGCAAGCCAGTCAGCTCGGCTCTATTTACCTTCATCAACGCTAGAGACCTAATCTACCGGAATGTTCTGAGCAACCCCTGCTGGTCTCTCCTGGCAACAACATCCTGGTGCTGCCTGAGTATTGTCACAAACTCCAGCATCAGTGATTTTGTTGCCAGGGGCGGGCCCCTCTCACTCTCTCTCAGGTGCTGGTTGCCATGGCAACCAAAATGTCGCTGCCTATATTAATTTTTTTCTCAATTACATTTCATACTTGAGTTAGAAGTAAATATGAAGAATGGAATTTGAGGTTTTCAAACATGTACTTATGTTGTACTATATAAAGAGGATACTGTACAAGGGGCTGTGTGGCTTTTGTTTTATCAAGTTTGTGTTAGGGTGACCTAAGAATCTGTATAGGATTCGGATGTTGATAAATTATAACTACTGCATGAACTCATATGACATCAGCCGTTTCTTTTTTTTTTAACAAAATAACCACTCCCACTTTCAAAGTTGAAATTCCAGCGATGGATAAATATGAGGAAAATGAGAACGTTGCTTTTAATAAAACTCTTCTAGTTATGTGACAAGTCACTGCTATTAGGCCAAGAAGTGCTGCTAAGAAGCTGTTTCAGAACATTTCTTTCGAGGTCTCCTCTTGAATATCATAAATGTATACCAGTGTGCTTTTAAACCTCGGCTGTGTTTTATAAAAGTGACAGCTCCCTTTGTTTTGACAGCGACCTGGCCTTGCGGAACTGCCTGTTAACTTCAGAAATGTCAGTGAAGATCGGAGACTACGGCCTTTCTCACGGCCGATACAAGGTCAGACTGGCCTAAGATGCCTTCACTGTTCAAAGGAAAGGAAAGCTTTTTTAAATGTATGACCTCTCTCAGTAGTTTTTTATATTCTATTGTTGTTTTTCTTCAGGACGACTATTACATAACACAAGACCAGATTTGGGTGCCATTGCGCTGGATTGCACCAGAACTTATAGATGAGGTCCACGGAAACTTGCTGGTTGTTGACCAAACAAAATCAAGCAACATATGGTGAGATAATTTAAGCTGAGTTAGTTTTTTTTTTTTTTTTTCTGTCACAACTTCAACCACTACCAAGGTGCATGCAGAGTCCAGCAACACTTGGCTTGTGGCTTTCGACCCTGAGAATGATAATTAAAGCTACAGTATGTACAATTATTTCATCAACATTTTGATAACAATAATACATTTTTGATCATTTCACATCACTTGCAACATTATATTTAAATGCTCCTTTGAATTAATGTTATTAGTGTGAGCACCCTGCTTTGTATTTTTCTATTTAATGAGCATGTTTGAATTAAACAACCAATCAAAGTTAACTTACAAATAGTTAGCCAATCCCAGCAACTCTGTGAGGAGAATGTTTGCGTGGAAGACAAAATGAAAAGACAATGGTTGGCTGCATTCAATTAAAATGTTAATGTTACCTCCTGACACTTTTAAGAGATATAAACAGAAACAAATGAAAGTCTGCTCTAACATTAACCTTATAATACATTGCTAGAACATACAGTACATCTAGATCATTTGAACAGATTTTTTTCAAAACAGCAGCTGAACTACATTCAGTTTCACTCATTTCCAACTCAATGACTTATTTGCACTGTTGGGGATCCTATAGAAAAATGTGTGTACAAAACCAAGATTCTTAAGAGATGGTGAATGATTAGGACAATTTCTCTGCTTGTTCCAGGTCATTGGGAGTGACTGTGTGGGAGCTGTTTGAGCTGGGAAACCAGCCTTACAGACACTACTCTGACAGACAGGTGCTGACATATGCGGTGAAGGAACAGCAGCTCAAACTACCCAAACCCCAGCTGCAGTTCCCCCTGGCTGAGCGCTGGTGAGACATAGTTGCACGCCCACACACTACACACTGCACACACACACACACACACATGCACTGGCTGACACTCCCAATGACTGTTATATATCTTGACTCCACAGAAGATACATTCTGGACATTTCTGAGCCTTCGGGCCTTGTTGAGCAGTTACTTGTGACACGTCAATGTGTCCTGTTTTTTAAATCGGTTTCTGCTTTTGATGGAGCAGCAGACCAGAGAGGCAATATGTCTCTCAGCTAGCAAGGGCAGATGATCAATACTTTCCCTCTTCTTTATGATCCCTTTGGCATCGACCAGGGTTGAATCACCTCATTCATCTTTGGGAAGGCAGCCAAATATAGTTTATATTTATTTATTTTTTCAAAATTGTTTCTCACTAAATTAAAAGCCCCTGATACTTACCTCAAGGAGCCACACAAACACACAAACACATACACAAGGAGGATAGATAACGTCAGCAACTGCCTCATGTGTTTATATAACCTATTGGTCTTTGGATACTGTCAAGAACAAGTGATAGCTGTTGATAGACAGCATCTATTAATATTTGGTTTACCTCGGCTATATATGGCTGTTTAATTCAGACATTGTATAACTTGACTGAATGTCGATTACATGTAAATCATGCAACCATCTATATACAGTACTGTATGTCTTTCAAAATAAATTATGTTAAACATTTTTAAAGATAAAGACAAACACAATTACCAATAATTTTGTCCTGGCATATCAGTGCTTAAATCTCCAAGTGTTAGTCGATTTTCTTCTCGGTAAGAAATCACAGATATGAACACTTTTGTTCATTTCTAAATCTTTGGCTTTTCATAACTATCTGTTTATATTGTTAATATTTTAATTTATCCACATACTACCTCATGGTGAAATACTCACAAGTGCCCTTGTCTGTCGATTGTCTGTCGTTCGTTATTTGTTGTCCAAATGTCTTTAGTTAAGTTATCTGTTTTATAGTATTGTTTTTTTATTGCTTGTTTTTAGTGCTCTTCTTTTGCACTGCAGGTTTGCACTGGGGTTGGGGGGGATTGCAATTTCATCTGTGCATGTTTAACATGGAGCATATTTGACAATAAACAACCTTGAATCCTGAATCCTTGAATCTAAGAAAGGTTGGTGAATGAGGCCCATTATTCTGAAGGTGTAAATCAGCTTTTCTAAGATCAGTGATATTCAGATGTTAGAAGAGGGATGCAATAATAAAGTTCGTTTTTTGTGCCTTAAAATTGTACTTATCCTGATTGCTCCTGCTCCTACTGTCATCTCGGTCCAGGTATGAGGTGATGCAGTTCTGCTGGCTGCAACCGGAGCTGAGACCCAGCAGTGAGGAGGTACACCTTCTTGTTACATACCTGTGTGCCAAAGGCTCCAGTGAGGCTGAGGAAGACTTTGAACAACGCTGGAATGCCTTAAGGCCCAACCTGCTGGGTAGCACTTCACACACAGCTACATCCACAGCCTTAGTCCTGACCCCTAGTCTTGCCTCAGCCGATGCAGACCAAACCCAGGCAGTGGAGCCGGCCTCCTCCGCCTCGTCCTCCTTCCCCCTCCTGGAGCACTTCTCCGACAGCTTCCACTCTGACACAGGTGACGATCTGCTGACTGTCACAGAGACTAGCCATGGCCTCAACTTTGAGTACAAGTGGGAGCAGGCTAGAGCTGAGCAGCCATACTGCTCTTCCTCTACCAGTGGGCCTCTGGGCCAAGGGAACCCACATTATCAGGATATCTACTATTCGAGTAAAGGTAGCACCTCAGGGGGCTGCAAGACTGACAGCCTAACCTCAGGCAGATCCCCATCTTACTATGAACCTGAACACCCAGGTGTTGTCCCAGTGTTAAGTGCCCATAGTCCATCTGTCAGCAGTGAGTATTATATCCGCATAGAGGAACCAGTAGAGTGTAACATTAATCTAGACGACAGCGTGGTGGACTACAGCCCAGTACTGGAGGCTAGCAGCAGCAGGTTGTGTTCAGATAGTCCAACTGGTTCTTCCATGGCAGAGTCCAGTGCATACTGGTCAACCGCTGACATCACTAAACCTCCCGCGTATGATTCTGATTCAAGCCCCACTGTCCACCTGAATATGGAGCCACTGCTGAGACATGCATCCAGCAAGAGTCCTATAAAGTCAGGCCACTTCAAAAACTGTTTCACAGCCAATCAGGATGAAGTGAACTACGCTGACCAGTCATCAGCCAACAAAACACGCTGTGAATCTCCGTCTGAAAATGATACATCGGCAGAGTCCAGATCAAACCTCCTCCATCCTGTTGGACTTGTAGAAAACCCACGTGGTTTATCGCTAGCAGTGAGCAGCCCCAGCTTAGGGTTCTGTGATCCCTACCTTGAAGCAAGCACGGCTAATGAAAGCAACCATAATGTAGTGGGTCCTCTTCGAAAGACAGTACCCATCATTAACCACATTAGCATTGATGTAGAGACAGACGACGGCCTGCTGGTGGGCCACCACAGTGCCGAAGACATTGAGGAGGACCTTTACTCCGAAGGAGAGTCCACTAACTGGACCTCAAACCATTCAGCAAACAATAATAGCCTGAGTTTTGACAGTAGACAAACTGTAAGTGGGCAGGACTGCTACCTAGATCTTCAATATTCAAACGCCACTGAGTTATGGTCTTTAACCAAGGCCACTACCAAAACCTTCCAAAGCTCCCGATCGAGTGGCATGTTGGAGGACGATGGAGGAGACTCTGGTTGCAAAGCTGCTGGTAATTCCACTGAAGTAGGTTCATATATTCACTTGTGCCACAAAGAAAGGGAAGAATCTGCCACTCAGATGGAAAGAAACATTACTGCAGGGAATCTTAGAAGTGTTGATTCTTTTACCAGCTCAAGTATTAATACCAGAAGTACAGGGAATGGAAAAAATAAAGAGAGTTATGAAAACCAATTGCTGCTAAATGCAGACAGACTTTACTCTGAGCCTAAGATGATCCCTGCAGCAAGCTATATAAAGTCTGCATCAACTTTCAAGGAGCCCCAGACTGGCCAAACCTGCGCCGTGCCAGTTAAGCAGAGAGGTAACATCTGGGAAGGGGTTTCAACAGGAATCTCTATCGCTCTAGGTGACAAGAGGGAAAACTATCGAGATACGTCAGAAAGTAACAGAGCGGTTGACAGTGGACTCGGGGTCAGAGAGTCCAGCATTAGCCTGCTTGAGCTTGGCGACTACAGTGAGGATGAAGATGATGATATCACAGATATCACGTCAGGCATCTTCGCTGACTTCAACCTGGACTATGTTGAGATGGAGGAAGATGAGCTGAGCCCATTGAAGAATCTAAAAGGAACTCCTGACTCTGTAGACACCCTTAACCTATCCTCATCTATGGCAAGCACCTGCGATCAGGCATTCAGTCCAGATCCTTTTAACACCCCTGTCCTACCTAAATCCTTGGACAGCGGCTACGACACGGAGAACAACGAATCGCCAGAGTTCATCTTTAAAGAGCTCGGAGATCCTCTTGGTGGTGAAAGGCTGGGTGGAGAACCTGAACTAGTGCTTCAGATGGGTTTGGGCCAAGCAGTTTGTACTTCCACATACATCTTAGAGCAACAGCCTAAGGGCCTGACTGATAAAAACCCATACCGTGACTCAGCCTATTTCTCTGACTATGATGCTGAAAATGAGAGGAGTCCTCGAGACAAAGGTAGTAACTTTTACGCAGATCCAACTGATCGAGACTATCATGCTGAGAAATTATGTTCTGTAGGAGATGATGAACCTGTCAAAAGGCAATTCTGCAATGAGGGACATCTAGCAAATCTGAGACAAGTCAAAAGCTCTGTTATGGTGGAACTTTCAGAGGGTCACCCTGGGCTGTCCATGCTGTCACCATTTCCCCCAGAGATGGGCGGTTGCCTGACAAAAGAGTCGGCCCCTGCAGATGATGATCTTGGGCTGGAGCACTCGGTAGAGGAGGCCACCTCAGATCTCAGCAACTCTGTTGGCTCTGAAGGCTCTTCCACTGTTCAAGAGGCGTCCGGAAACCGTGAGGAAGGGAACAGAAAGGAAGAAGATTGTTCCCCTGTACAGTCTTTGCATTCTGACTCCACCATCCTCGACTACAGAGATGACTCCCATAAAGAAAACGATGGATCCACAGAGGAGGAAGAGCTGCCCGAATTTAATCACGTCAAGGAAGATACAGATGACAGAAGGGAGAGTTTAAGGATAAATGAAGAGGATTTCGAGGACATAGACGCAGAGGAATGTGACTCGCAGGACAGTTTATGCGAGGAATCAAATGGTGGTGCTGAACTTTCCACATCCTCCTCATTGCTGGAGCTGTGCGGAGAAGACGTGAGAGCTCCGCTGGAGGAGGCGGAGGACGAAGACGACTCAGATGACAGTGAGTCCGATGAAGAGTTGAGGACCTACAACATCCAAGACGAAGATAGTGACGAAAGTGAGGAAGATTTTACTGCAGTGCCAGTGGTGGTAAGCGACTGCAGCAGGGCCAGACACCTCCGCAGCCTTCTGAAGATGCCCACCCTACTCAGCCAGTCCTTCTGCGAAGAGTTGGAGAGGAAGAAAAAGGCTGTGTCCTTTTTCGATGATGTCACAGTGTTTCTTTTTGACCAGGTATGACATGTATAGCTGAAAATGCAGAATGTGTTGTCCACCAACAGTCACATTATTTGAGTGTGAGGAGTGTTTATGATTGTGTCTTCCAGGAGAGTCCCACGGGAGAGCTTGCCGACTACTCTTTCTCAACAGGAACAGAGGCCAGTGGGGAGGCAACCTCAGAGGAAAAAAACTCTGACCAGCTGCAAACTGACCCTGAGGTTGAAGCTGAGTCCTGCGAAATCTTCTGTGTTTCTGAAGAAACGGAGATCAACTCAGTTGAGGGTTAGTTTAGAAAGAAAATAAAAGGCTTTATGGAGTGCCCAGTATTTAATTTTCCCACTTTGTATGCAGTCATTGCAATACTGGTATTTTCACCCTTCTTTTTCAGATGGGGCTTATGAATGGGAAGATGACCTCTCATTAAAGCAATCCTCACCTGAAACAATCTCTGAGTCCTCACCCTCACCCACCTCCAACAGTCCTCAGACTCCCAAACCTGCAGCTGTAGCGCTCAACAGATTTATGGTGTCACGATTCTCTATCACACATGTGTCTGACCCACACATGGCCACAGCTACAGGTCTGTCTGAACTCTATTCAATTTGGACTCTTTAAATGCGATCTATTTTCTGCAGAAAATATGACCAACCCTTCAACCAATATCTTTTAGATAGCTAGCAGTACAACTGACATATAATTCTATTCAGGGTATGTTACTATGGCATGTATACAGTGTATTCACTTTGTACATTCCATGATGTGTTTGAAAAAATCTCAGGAAACATCATTTTAGCCTCGAGGATCTTAGCAGTAATCTGTCATAGTGCTTTAAGTTATGAACAATGAGCCTTTTTCCAAATAGCAAATCATTCTAAAACATGTTTCCAGTTATTTCATTGTTTTGCCATAGGCTATGCACAGATGACTGAACAGCCAAACAGAGGCTTGTTATACAATTAGCTGAGTTGCAGACTTTGCACAACAACATGCGTGAGCTTCCTTGCTAAATTCTTCTTTTTATCTAATTAGGATACAAGTGTTACTGTGCACTGTAGCTTGTTAAACGGACAAATATTTGCCAGGAAAAAAATGCAGCGTTGCTATTGCTTTGGTGGAAAGACAACTAATTAGCTGGTCTGCTGTGGCACACTATAACATGTCTGTCCATGTACAGTCACTGCTGGTGGTATTTATTACTCCATAACACAACTAAAAACAGAAAGCTTGTGTTTATTTTTTACTGTTCTCTCTCTCTCTCTTTTTTTTGAACAAATATTGAATAAACATTTATATAACCTGGCATAATGTGATACTGAGAATAGAAGTGACTCAGTGTGAATGCAGTAACAGTTATTAGTTTACAATTTGGTGCTCTACAATAGAAGAAACCTTCAGGGGTGTCTCTCCTCAAGAAGGGCCAAGGGTGGCATCATCCACCTTGAAATCTTATTGGCTTCCCCAGGTGCATGTCTTAGTTTTTAGTTTGCAGAGGTTTTTATTCAACATTTAAAATACTTTAAATTGTGACTTTGAACAGACAATATTTTGAGTTCTTGGCTAATTACGTTTAGAAGATGTATTATGTTGAATTTACATCTTGTATTACTTAAAGGTCAATGTGATCAGTGCAGACAGAAAGGGTAAATACATGCTCTTCATTCACACTTGCACACAAACAACAGGCCGTCCCAGCACAAGTCTGTGCCCAAGTTGGGCCACCACAGTCCAAAAAGTCTGGAGACACCCCTGCTTTTGTAGGCTGCATCTTAATACTTCCTTTCCTGTTATTTATTTCCAACAGGAAACAGTGAAGGTGATCCAAAAGACTGAGTGCATCCTGGCCTTGACTGGAGGAGACGGAGTCCCTTCTCAACACAGAAAAGCAGCGTTATTATAATATCTAGATGTTTTACAGAGTTTTATTTTTATCAACGTTTTGGGACATCGACCCTGGTGGCCCTCAATGAGACAGTGCCTCACACTGTAGTGAAAGACCTTCAATGATTTGCACATTTCTCTTTTCCGTCTTCTGAAGTTACACTAACAGCTGCTGGTATGGCAGGACAAAATAAGATCATATGGTTTGCAGAAATAGATTCAGTATCAGTATATCCGTTTTTTAACCTACAATATATGACAATACACTTCCTGGCTGGATGCAACATCAGTTTCTGTTGGTGACCTTGCAAGGCTAATTTATTAGTGACTTCAAAATAAACTAAATGAACATAAAGAGATTAAAAAAGAAAACTTTGAAATGACAGGCGTCATAGCTGCTCTTCTCATGCTGCCTTGGTCCATCTGCTTACTATTGATCTGGCATTTTCAAAGACTGTTTCAGTGTCGGAGCTAGAAAACAATGTTTGATGGCTGTTGCCATCATAAGACACTGTTGGTGGATTTCCAAAACTAAATATGGCTCTTTTTTTGTTGTTGCAACTATATAATGAATATTGAACTCAGTGGATTCTGTGTTGTGTTAATGGAAGCATCCTTCAGGAAATCGAGGTAGTTCCACTCACTAATTATCACCACCACTGACTCTGGTTACAGATGACCTACGATACATGATCTACAGTTAAAATATCTATCTGAAGCACTTTGTATAGCCAAAATGGGTCTTTATTTGTACAAGTCATTGCTTTGTTGCTCTACATCTCCCCGTCCTGGAATGACATATCCAAACAAGTGATATTCCCTGTTTGTGTCCACAGTGCCATCTACAGGTTCACTATATTTTGTGGCAGATCACCGTTTTTCTTCATCAGCAATAGAATGACACCAAAGGGATGGAGAGGTGTTTCAATCGTATTTTCGGAAGTGTTACGCGAGTCATACATGTTGAATGTCAGTCTCATCTTTATAGATCTTTTCTACGTCAATGTATCGCCCATATCCTCACACGTAATGTATCCCATGACATTTTTGTGCTCATTGCTCGGGGTATGAGGTGTACAGAGAGAGAGAGAAAAAAAAGACATTGAAAATATGACACATCTCACGTATTGTACGAATGTTTTATCAACATGTAGCAGTTCGCTTGACTTGAATTACTACTGCTGCATGGACAGCTCCCTCCCCTCTCCTCCCCCGCTCTCTGTAGCTCAAAGTGCCAATTCTGTTCCACCTTCTCACTTTGCCTTTTAAGCTTTACGAGAAGAGAAACATGTTGCGAGTATTTTTGTACTATTTGGAAAAGATGCAATCCAGGATGACGGCCTCTCAAATTTGCCAAAGAGATATTTCAAAGCCGATTGGCTAAAAAGTGGCGGACACGTTTGGAGACGGTGAGGTGGGCGGGCTGTTCTGTGCACCGGTAGTAACAAAACATTTGCTGTTTCCATGCCCCCCTCCCCCCCCCTCACTCGTTGCTATTGTACTATCCCAAACAAATAAATCCAAATCCTTTTTTTCCCCCCCCTTTCATGTCTGTGATGAATTTTCAATAAAACATTCAAACATGAAGCAACACGACACATAAAAGAATGACGTTTGTGCCCATTTAGATTTATTTTCGGACAAGATAATTTATAAGCACTTTCTGTACAGGACAGATATAATACAAGAACAGGAACAGAGGTGACAGATAGACAATGAAAGCTATATAAAAGTAAAAAAAGCGCGTTTGAAAGATGGCTTTTTATTAAAATCCTGATCAAATCACTCAGAGTTAAGGACTCAAATCTTGGTGGAAAAAAAAGAAGACTTCTCATGATGCACCTGTTGATTTATTGCTTTCTAAGAGGCTACTTGGCTCGTTCATACAATTACATTGCTTTTCATGTCGTACAGTTTGAGCTGCTATCCCCATACATCATGCTGCAGGTACATTCCTCCACTCTTAAGCCTCTCTCCCACATAAGTGTATAATACTGAGCATGAATGATCAAAAGCCATGATAATACTGTACCTTACATGATAAGCTACCACTCCCTCAAAGCTACATATAAAAAGACCCAGTATGCTTTAATTCATCTCTTGGCTATCTGGCAGATTAAATATTACCGAAATTTAAAGAAAGAAAGATTCTTGATATTCTTGCGCTGAAATTGCATTGTACCGAAGCTTGCTATTGCAAAAAAAAAAAAAAAAAGACAACAGATATTAAATTTACAAACACTAAAAAGGGATAATACCCCCCTTAAATTTTTCAGAATATAAAAAATACGAGTGTGATGCATTATGCCCTCAAACCAGTTTACAGGATGATTAGGTCAATGCGACTTATGAAGCATATCAAAAAAAGAAAAGGAGAAGGCACAGTTCCCACATTGATTGAATATGGGTGTACTGTATCACAACTAGTAACTATATAGTCCTGTATCACTTAACAAAAGCAGAAGTAGTTAGTCCAGTTCTATGTCGCTATCTGTGGCAGTATCCTATTACTGATTCTGCATCGTTCCTGATACTCTGCAAACACCAGCTTTAAGTCCACCCCTCAAACCCCACCTAAACACCGAATGCAGAGTGTTCCTGCACTGCTCATTAATACCAATAATGCTCTAATTTAATTTACAGTGTAAAGTGTTGGAAGAACAAAAATGATCCCATAGTAGAAGTGCAGATAAATGATAACGTGACAGCATCACTATTCAAACCTATTAGCCATACTGTAGCCACAACTGGTGCAAACTAACTAATAATAATAATAATAAGTTGTCACAATTGCACTTGAATGCTCAGGTTGAGACATTCAACATTTGTGAAAGTGTTTTCAAAACATCATGACGGTTAACCCAAGTGGATTTCCCCAGCAAAGAAACTTGATTCTTAGTAGTTAAACACTTTCCTTGGGGGGATTTCCCCCTCCTCCTCCCTCCTCGGTCACACTTCTGGGCCCTTTACCTGATATCATCATACAACTCACGCACTCCTAATGTGAAAAAATGTTGCTTATCCCCATTAAGAATAAAACAAAAAGGCCCATTAGTGGACAGACCGGGGGGAGGGCAGGCTGCTAGTAGAAGATGGGTGCAGATCGGTCGTCAATGAAGGTGGGCCTGAGGTAGACCTCCAAGGAACGGTCACTGTGGGGAGAGGAGGGGTGACACAAGGAACAGTGACAGTTAGGTTGTATCATGAGGAAATTTAGAGAGCTACTTGGCCGACTACGTTACCACACCCAAAGAAATCCTCCACCTTCCTATAGTTTTTTTTTCTTACAGTAAGAAGAGCAAAAGGTTGCAGAATATACTGTGAGTTTTAGCAAGCATGTGTGGAGTAAACCCTAATTAAAAAAAAAAAAAAAAAAAAAAAAAAAAACAGCACTCATGCATTGTTAGTTTCTCCCTTTATGGATTGTTGAACACACGTGGAAAATAAAAATCAGAGGTATTCTTTTGCTGCAACCTAAGGCCTGCTAGACTGACATATCTAAATGCTGTCATGTCCACAGAGGCCAAAGGAGAGAAAAGAAGCAGTGATTCCCAGTGCCTTACTGCAGCCAGACAGCCAATGAGAGCAGAGAGAACCAGGCAGATATAGAGAGGGAGGAAAAAAAAGGGATTGGCTGGCTGAGAGGTGATGGAGGCTGGTGACTTACGGAGGTCCTGCTCCCTCAGAACCGTGACAATTCTGGACCCAAACTGAAAGGTAAAGAGAACCTTTGGGTTTGAATGGCTCATCTCTCAGATCATGCATGGGTCACATTTAGTCAAAAACACTGCTGGTTAGTCTGGTGCAAGATGAAGATACTGTACGTTTGATCTTATAAAAAGGACTGTAAACTGAGATGAGGGATGGAAAAAAAAAACAGAACACTTCATGCTCAACATGCTTAAACTGTATGCTCCTTTTTAGGAACTCAGTGAGGAGTGGGGTCTGCAGCACAACCTAGTGGACATAAAGAATGCTTTAAATGCAACGCAATCAACCACATGTCATATACTGTAAAATACATCCCAAACACAAGCCAAACGAATAATCCTCAAAAAAGGAAAAACAAGCAAGGAAGGCAGAGTTTAGCTCAGTCACAATATGCATACAGTACACAACACCAGCACACACTCACAGACGTCTTTTTCCTTTCAGTGACACAGATCAGCACGGATGCTATGGGTGTTAGTAAGAGATGGGAAGGAGCGGGAGGGAGGAAAGGATGCAATGGCATGCTTGGACCACAGCTGCGGTGTGACAAGGAATTTAAAAAAAAAAAAACAACCTTTGGTGGCGTGACTTTGAAGCAAGTTGAATTTACAACAACACAGATGCGATCGTCAGTGACAGAACAGATTTCGCGTCAGACCAGTCCAGTTTATTAATATATAGAGATATTTTTTATTCAGAATACCTTTGTAAAAAGTCACCATACATTCAAGGTCAATTTTTCAGTATCACATTTTTTCTGGATTCCCTCCACAGCATGCATAAGATAAACACTTTAACGAATCAGTAGTTTCTCATTGTTTCTGCAAATATGTTTTTTTTCTCTTTACAAGGACAATAATAGTTTTCGAAAAGAAAAAAAAAGACCAAGAAACTACATAGCCACTCAGGGAATACAATCATAAATAACACTGAGAGCTGCAAAAAGCCGGGTTTTTTTTTTCTTTTTTTTTTTTGCGTATAACCTCAAAAAGGAATAAACAGCTGTTATCGAGGAAACCCAACAGAAGATAGAAGACCTCTCCAAACTCTACGCAACTTCAGTTAAAAAAAAAAGAAAAAAGAAAAAAAAAAGAAGAAGACCAAACTGAAGTTTCCATGAGAGAGGCGCTTTATTTTAACCCATTAATATGGCAGTTAGTTCAGACTGCAGCTGGCGGTGGAAAGATTAAATGAAGATTTGAATGAAAACATATTTTCATTGTGATCATAATACAGTGCCATTTGGTCGACTGACGGAAACAATTTTAATATATAGATATATATACTGTATATATTCTTGAAGCTCATTCTTAAATGAGATTCACTGCACACAAACCATGTGTTAAATATATAAAAAAAAAAAAAAAAAAAAAAAAAAAAGCAAAGTAAGGCAAAAATATGACACAAACCCTCTGGACGGAAAATAAATTAAGTTTAGCACTGACACAAGGAAGCACAGCGCCACCTACAGGATCTCTCAGAACAGAAACATTGTAATCTGCTGCATTTTGAAAAGCTCTTTTTTTTTTTTTTCTTTTGCATGTGTGTGGTGGGTGGGAACTCGATAATACTGCGCCCCACGTGTGCTTTAAAAGGCCATTCAGCCAGTGGCTCGAGTACAACGACACTGAAGTCTTTTGGCACTTGTACAGTACATGAACATGTCCTTTAGTTTGACAAAATGACAAAACCATGTACATGCATGAAAGACAAGCAAGTAGCAAAGGCAGTCTCTTGAGAGATCAGTCCGTGATGGTGGACTGTGATCAGAGAAAGAGTATTCAGAGTCCATAGCGCTGCATGCCGAGCAGGTAGGCCCCGCTCAGGCTCTCTCGCTCAACGCAATCCTCCACCCACCAACCGCTACTGTCCACACCGACACCACCAGCAGCAGCACCCAGGATTGGACGGAAGGAGGAAAGGAGGGACCCGGGGAGGAAGAGAGGACAGAAAGGAGGGATGAAACTGGCCTCTTCCACTTGGAGAAGGGGTGTGTGTGGAGGGCAGAGGAGGAGGAGGAGAGGTGGAGATAAGTGGACAGGAGGGAGGCTAAGAGGAGGGGGGAAAAGATGGGGTAGGAAGAGGCCCCTGTGCTATCCGGAGCTGTCTGTGTCTGTCTGAATGTCTGTTCTCACACAGTCGAAATCAATTTGCCATCAGGACTGTCACTGTGGAACAAAGAGAGAAGGAAGCTTGCCAGGTCGGACACACTCAGAGAGAAATGGAGAAAAGACAAAGACAGGCACGAGGAGGCAGGGTGGAGTTTAGGAGACGTGTAGGTGGGGTTGAGTATCTACCTCGCCCCACCTACAGCTAAATCTCCAAACACACCTGCCGTGATCAGGAAGATTGGACCTCTAATTCCCTCATCAACTTTTAGCATCAACAGACATTTCCCGGTTGGATGTTTTGTTTTGTTTTTTTGCCCAGATTTAGTTCACATCTGTCACTTCAAAGGAGACAAACCCTGAAGTTTACTGTTGATGAGAAAATCGAGTCATCTCCTTAGCTGGAGAGATGTAGTGTTAGATTAGTCTGTTGGGGGTGAATACACCCTGCAGGACAGTGTCGTCTCAAAAATACTGATACAGAAAAAAAACAGACAAGAGTACATAACACAGCTGACACTGGTGCTCAAAGCCCCAGGCTGACAAGCACTGATGACTGAGATGAAGTCAGCATGAAGTCTACAATACAAGCATTCACACACGCACACGATCACGGCCACTTTATCACTCTCAAACTGTCTCTCAAACGCTCACATTTATATACAGTTAAACAAGGATGTTCTCCCTGATTGGACAGAAACAGGCACAGCATCATTCCTAACCCTAACCCTCACACAGCCCTGGTGAGTCAGCAAGGACTTGATGGGATTACAGTGATAAGTTACGGGAGGGGCCAAGAGCACTCTGACAAAACACCGACACACTAGACTGGATAGTTCACTTAAAAAAAAAAAACTTAAGTTAAAAAGTTAAGTTTGCAAGAGCAAGGACGGAAAGACGAAGAAGATGCGATTGAAAAAAGAAACTGACCGTCGATCGAGCGAGGAGGAGAATTTAACACGACGGTATCAAAATGCATTGATTCAGTGTAACTATGGTCCCCAGAGGGTATAAAACCATTCATAATTTAAGTTAATACAAGGAGGAGGTCTGATCTTATTGAATTATTATTGATACAACTAACCAGTCTAGTCTCGGATCGACACCACCTTGTTGTTGATCTACATTTTGATTATTAACTATTGGTCGGGTAAAACAGATTATTTTAAAGAGAGTTGTCAATAACTGAAATTCTTAAAGACAAGACAATAAAAAAATACAGTAAACAGTAATACTCCTCATACGTATTAATTACGAGTGTTTTAGAATCTATGTAGGACTGAGGTCTATCAAAGTGTCCGTATATACATATACACGGTAAAAAAACAACAACAAATATCTACTATTTAAAAAAAGAAAAGTACTGGGACTATATATTTGGTTTGGTCATTTTTGAAGAAAGAAACGTACTGAATCATTTTACTCTGACACATATCAACCTAAATACGATTTTAAAAAATGTATGTTAAAAATCAAAGGAGAACAAAAAACTAGAATCCAAAGAAATCGTTCCTATTATTCTTGTGGGGTTTTTTTTGCGGTTTTCCCTGAGAGTTCTACTTTACCTTCTAACGTGGTACACATTTTTTGGTTAACTCCACATTTCTTAAAGAAAGAATGTGCGACTTTTTGTGATGTCGTGCTTGAGGACCAAACCAAAACAAACTGCTGCTTGAAGCCTCCGCTCTCCTCCAGCGACACACCTCCAACCCCTCTCCACTCGCGACCGCACAAAGGCGTTATCAATTAAAACGCACCATAACTAAGCACCATTAAGCAGAAGTGGCGGACAAAATTCTCGTTTGCAGTAGCTGTAATTGCCTCCGGCCTGCATTGCTGTGTTAGCAGGCTAACGTTAGCATACTTTGTTGGACTCAAAGCTTCACATTGCCCAGAAATGGACACGGTATGACCGTGATCTAAAAAGACACCAAATTAACCATGAGTATGCTATTCTTCCTAGTCTTTGACTAAAACAGCATTATATGCAAGGCCGTCCAGTCCAATTTTAACACGACGTAAACACGGCTCTGACAACAGTATAGCAGGCGGGACTCGTGCTTCTCTAAACTTGATTTCTACTGTTTTTATGTGTCAAATGTCACACATTCTGTCTTTAAGGGTGGATACTGTATAAACAACATATTGATGTACATTGGTCTACCAGGTTACTCCTACTTAGTCTAAACCTGCTTTTTGTACAGATTGCTTATTAGGTACTTTATTTCGACTCTGTATATGTTGAAGACCTGCCGTCTTTTTTTATTCCAGTATTCTGTCATTTTGGTGAAATACTGTTAATCTAAGGTATGCGACGCTTGTGTTTACGTCTGATAAATCATTACTCCAAAACTATCCTAGTTAGGTATTTCTAACAGAGCTGCTGCAGTCAAAGCACTTTTCACTTAAAAGGAAGACAAAGGCACTTACCTTGTGGCAAAGCGGCCGTCATAATCCTCAATAGCAGGCTGAGAATAAAAGAAAAAGTAGCACATTTTTAACTTGTATATCTCGTCTTGAAGTACATGCTGTGCTCTTGATTAACCACAAGGTGGCAGCAGAAACTGGGAAAACGTCTGTCTCAGTCACAGCAGGATTACTCATATCCAATTATATAACACGAGATTAAACCAGATGGGGGCCTCTCATTAACTTCTGTGTCTTGTTTCTGGGTACTACACATGTTACCTACCTGTGTGCCAAAGCCTGCCATGCTGTAGGGCCGTGGGCGGGTCTGTGCGAGGCTCTGTGCCAGCAGTCGGGCAGTCAGGCCGTAGTCAGGTGTGGGCAGTGATGCATCACTCTCCAGTAAGTTTCCTGTGCTGCTACTTTTCCCGTGGTGCAAGCTGGGAGGGGGAGGAAACAAAGGCCTACGTCTTAGGCTCATGAAGTTGACACACAAGTAATGACAGAAAAAACACAACATACTTCACTTTGAGCTTCTCGTTATCGCTCTCAGGCAGCACACGAGTGTAGGAGAAAGGAAACCAGCCACGCCTGAAAAATGAGAAGGCCGTGTTAAACTCCACATTCACTGTGGAAAACATGTCTCCAAGTCTGGAGTATGAAACAGAAAAAAAAAAAAAATGCACACTCACATTTTGTTCTTCTCATTCTCCCCATAGTGCCAGCCATCACGGGCTTCAGGCACTAGCAGGGTGATGACATCTCCCTCAGAGAAGCTGAGAAGGGTGCCATTGTCACCCGCAGCATGGGAGAAGATGGCTTGGACACGGGCACGCCCGTTCTTTTCCAGGCCTGCTGCCATGGAACTGGATCTGGGCAGGGTCCGTGTTTCTCCTGAGGACACAGATAATAGTCAGTGACATTCGATTCAGATTATCAGAACCTAAAATGTGATAACTGGAGTCTTTAGAAACTGTCGGCAATATGTTGGGCTCTTTAGATATAATTAGTAGTCAGGCAGATGCTCTAAATGTAGCTTTAGGGGTCCTGAGTATACCTAAAGATTTAATAACATGAGGGAGGTTGACACTCAGTGAAATATTCTGCTTGTTGTTTTCCTTGCAGTGCTACAGCTGTTCATTACATTGAAGCAGTGTTGGGATAACTTACCCACAGGGTTCTTGTTCTTGGCGGGGGCAGGCCTGCGCACAGGGAGGGTGTTGGAGTAGACATCGCTGACCTGTCTCTGAGGAGCGGCCTGGGACTGGCCCTGCGCCTGGGTCTGAGGAGACGAAGGCCTGACTTGGGTCACGGACATAGTCCCTCCATCCGTCCAATATTCCTCCCCGTGGACTCCTGTTGTCCCGTTGACCATGGACATACCATCAGGACCCATCAGCCTCTGGAATACACACGCCCATAAAAAGGAGTTTAACGAGAGTTACCATTAAAAAAAGCTTCTCAGCCTGCGAAAACTACAGCACTCTATGAACTATTGAATAAAGTTATAGCGGACAACACTTATTTCCTGAACTCACCGCTGGGTGTCCAAGGCCGCTGCCCATGAACACAGCCAGCTCTGGGGGAACAGGGAGAGGCTGGGCTCCGGGGATGGGGTCTGAGATGACCAGATTTGACTTAGAGGTGTGCAGGGGGCTGGTTCCCCCGAGGGCGGCAGAACACATCTGCTGTGCCAGCAGCATGGCCCTCTCCGGCAGCTTGTTTGGGTCTGAGCAAGCCTGTAGCCACACTGGGATCTTCTGGGTCAGAAGGTCTTTACCCTGAAGGGAGAAGGAGGAGATTAGAGAGAAGAACAAAAAAAACCAAACAAGAAAAACTACTGTAGTAACAGCACCGGTGGGGGGGGGGGGGGGGGGGGGGGATTGTCTCAGCCGACAAAACAAGCTGTAGTTTACAACCACACGCGTCTCCAACACACTGACAGAGAAGCAGTGGATGAGAAAACATTGAACCTTAAATAAAAACAACAGCAGCTTTACTATTGTATGAGGTGAGGATTTATTACCAAAATAAATCTTCAAGCTTTTTTCTACAGGCCATGTGATTAATATATTGAACATCAAATTCTAACCAGTTAATCCTGGAGTCAGTCAAGTTACTGTTGGTGTGCACAAACAGAAAAGGTAAAAAGGCAAGGAGAGTGCTTTAACGTGATATTATGATGCGACTGAAAAGTGATGATTTCCCTTTCTTTGGGAGAACATAGTGAACGACAATACAAGATATAATCTGTAGCATTAGGAGTACAGCATTTGACAACGATATCTTTTCTGGTAGAGACATCAGTGTTTTAAGGCGTGTGTTGTAACCAGCGGACAGCGATGAAGGATGGTACCGTTTCTATCTACAAGATGCCTTTCTTCAAAGTGCCAACTAGCAACTGCATCCAAGCAAAGATGGAGTTCCAGCTGGAAACAGCCCGGAGGAGTGGGTTATCAACTGCACTCGCACGCACTCGACAGTCGAGGGTTTAGCCCGCCGCTCACCCAATGAGAGCTGTGATTGGCTCCAGACCACAAACAAAAGGAAAGCGGTATGGATAATGACTTGCATGCACGCTTCCTATGAACTCTTTCTCCTTCTTAGTAGTTTGATAGATTGTGTTGGTTTGGAGGAAGGAGAGGGACAAGTAAAGTAAGATAGATAGATGTCAAATGATTCATTAGAGCTACAGTAAAGCGTTACAGCTGATGGAACTCCACAGCCGCCTGCTAAAACTCAACTGGAGTTACTACTCGTAATACAAATTAAAACTAACACCTTTACGATGCCACACTCACAGATTTAACTTCTTTTTTAATGCAGACCCCCCCCAGAAAAAATGTGACCATAGAAAAAGCAAATCAGACATCATCCTTTCTTTGTGAAACATTCTTTTTTTGTTGTTTTTTTCAAATGAAACATTCAGATCTCGAAGGTTTTTCTCTCTATGTATCCTTGACCTCTGCCCTCTGCGCAGCTATGATAACTAGCTGCGTGGGTGAGTTTGTGGGCCCCGGACAAACATACAACCAATCTGCCCATTTCAGCATCTCACAGCCTGTGGACTCGACTGTTTGGTTTTTTTTTTCCTACGTACTATATGAGCAATTCAATGGAGGATGACAAATTCATACATTTGTGTATAACCATACGTGTAGACCCTTACATATCTGCACATACAGACTGCATGCAAGCTCCCTTTGTCTGCAGTCATTTACATTTTTCTTCTATTTCTCTCTTGCTTAACACACGCACGCACGCACGCAGGTACCCACTGGGAGAGGGTTCTTCAGTTTGCTGAAGGTGAACTCTTCCCACGCACACCCCCATCCTGATTAATGACTAGACTCCATGTTGCAAAGGGAAGCTGCAGCACAGTCCACACACACACACACACACACAAACCTAACAAGAAGGTATTTTGAAATTTTCCAGTTACTGCTATAAAACGATACATCAGTTCAGACTCTTGATTCAATCCATCTCTCTCTCTACATCTCTACGTTTTGACGCCTTTTCCTATTTATTGCTTTTGTGCAGAGAGCGAGAAACGAGGCAGCTCTCTTCACGAGAAGTTGGCTGGACGCTCAGAGGTGCAATGATGGATTACAGTCTCATGCACGCCTGTCAGCTGGGCATCGTCTACAGTCATAATGAATTTTTAAAATGAAGAGGGCCCCTATGAGCGGTCAAAGCTAATGCGACTGTGAATTATACATATATCTCCTACTATCCTCTTTTGACTGAACAATGGTCTACAACAGTGAGATTGAAATAAAAGACGGCAGATGAGGAACAGTAGGGTAGAATCAACTCCACAGCTTAAAGAGAATACAGTACGCTAACATGCTCCGCTGTCTTTTAGAACAATACTGAGAGATCAGAACACGCCACATTAAGTTGCTTTTGAAAGCAAGTGCTGATGATTGGACTAATTATTCTGACTAGAATGTCTGAGCCTCTATAAGGGTTTAAAAAAAAAAAAAAAAAAAAGATGTGCAATAAAAACTCCATCACATCTGAATGAAGAGGTTGTCTTACTTCAAATGAAGAATGTGTCACTGACTTTAAAGCTAGTCACCTGCACGTGTGTTCCTACGGTGAAAGCTAATGTCAGCTGACTACAACTTACCATGGAAGTGGTAAAGGCTCAAATGATGTCTTTGCTGTTGGTAGCCAGTTAACAAATATGTTGTTTTCTCTCGTAATACAGCCAAATGTCCCCATGCTTTTCTTTTACGTTCCTGGTGATGTTATTGGCTTCTGCAAAACCTCGACCAAACCTCAAATATTTCACATCAAAGCAAATATTTTCAGCTATCAAGTGACAGTTGGACTTACCTTGCCGTGATAGGCGCTGCTGTTCTTGGCCACGGCACACTGGCGGTCCACCAGGAAGCAGTACCTGCGACGCTCCTCAGACAAAGCTGTCTTGTATCCCTCAGCGATGAAGGTGTCCAGCTCAGTCTGCTTACTGCTGATGGTCTCCACAAACTGACAGGAAAACACAATGAAAAAATGAACTTATTTTAATAACTGACACACACACTGGTATGACAGATTTATATTGGAAATCCACAAAAAGCTGTCGTTTCTTTCAACTGCTTTTTTGAGGCACCTGTGTCACACTGACACAATTGCATAAAGTCATACTTCTGGAAGAGAAAACAGTTGTTAAAGCACAATATAGGGTAAATGAACTTGAGCTCAGAAGTAACTAATCCCATTCATTTACATGTATATGCTGCCGAAAACGCAGATGGAGCAAGTTGGTGCTCAAGGACACACCGGACATGTGAATACAGCTGTGGATCGAATCCCCGACCTTCGGTTTGAGAGATGACGACTCTACCAACTGAGCCACAGCCGCCAGAAATCATTGCACAGCTGGAGTGGTTAAGTGCACCTTTGTTGTAAGAGTTCATCAATACTCATTAGACAAGGAAAATACATCTGAAATAAGACATAACAGGTGTCATAATATGTGTTTGTAAGGTCCAGAAAAAGGAGGGGGGGTGAAGCTTTAGGATTGTCTCTTTGTCTAGGTATTCATGCTCTAAAATGAGGAAATGCCAGAGGTGAATGTTCCCACAGTTCCCTTATGACACATAAACACACACACGATGATCAGTATAGTGAGAAGATACAGGGAGTCTTATTTTGAAGAGGATGTGGCATTCAGGGGGCCGTCGTGAGTGTGTGCCTACACATTGTTTTCACAATCAGCACTGTGTGCCGGAAATTCTGTACTTGCGAAGTAGGTCGACTTCATCCAGTTTCATGGCTGAAATACTGACACATCTGCTGATAAACACTACCCTACATAAGAGAGTGTTATATTTACACCGAAAGATTTGATCCAAACTGAACTCTTCTTTGGGGTATAGGCTGGTTTAAGTTGTCTTCTTGATGTGTTTCCGCATGTTTCAAAACATATCTCTCTTTTTTGGTGCACAACTATAGCTGGCTTGTGATTGGCTATTATCGAATGCACTTTGTTTTCACTTTCTCTTTCTCAAATTCCCCTCCATGCAATGGAACAATGCACTCCTGAATCTACAGAACTCCTGACATTTTCCAGAAGTTTTCAGTGAGATGCATGCATGTCTTGACATTTTCTGCCACACATGGTAAAAAAAAAAAAACATTTCAAGAGTGCAAGTTTATTATTGTGCTGTTTCTGTGCTTTCGCTTTCCGCCAAATGAGAGGTGAAAAAAAACAAAAAAACAGCCATAATCCCTGTTGTTGTCAGAGCTGCTGTGTGACTAATAGTTCATGGAAAACACTCCCAAAGCATCAGAGATTTTCGAAAGTTTCACAATTAATCCCACACGGACTAATGAAGTCTGTGAAGTTAGAGTTCCCCGCCTTCAAGCCAAATGGAAGTTCCTGTGGAGTGCAGATGCATTTCATTTAGCAACCACCAGAGCACACTACTTCCCCACTGCTGACAGCTGAAGGGTTAGTTCATGGGAAGTATTGGAGGGGGGGGGGGGACATTTCAGGTTGGCTTAATGATAATGAACACAAACATTTTGAGCTACTGGCTTTTTGCATTAGCACTGGAAGAGCTCCAACAGCACCATCAGAGACGAGGTGTCAAATCATGCAGGAGACAGGATGATGGGAGCATTTTCACCACAGAGCAGTCTGACATTACTTCTGTTCTTTTCTGTACATCTTCAACTCAAATTAAGCACTTGAAAACCGGCTCGCTTTCCAGGGCACACACTGTTACACCAAATGGTTGAGAAAATCACCCCAAACGAGGGAGAGCATACTCCTCTTGTCAAATCCACATGGCCCAATTCTCCCAGCATTCAAAAGGTCACCAAAGTAACCCAAGACAATGAGCGCAGAGGGAAAGGCCCGGGCAGACATCAACCTCTATTATATCTGAGCGACCTCAGGTTACATCACAGCTGGAATGACTTGTTTTGCAAAGGTTACAAATATAAATGAAACCCGCTGCAGGTCAATGCAGGTCTGCCTGAACTTACGGTGACTACAAATCCCCTTATGCACAAGCCCGAACCTGCATTGGATCTTCATTCACTTCTTCGTTGTTGTTGCACTGAACACTAATGACAGTTACAGTGATTATACGCAGTGGGAATGGAGAGATTTCCTCCCTCCCATGAGCTATGCATACAAGAGGATTCACGACAGAATCGTTTCGTTCCCCCTGTGGGGATTCGAAAGCATTGTCTCGGTCTGCTCTTCTCTTCCATCTTCATGGGCATCCTTTGCAAGCAAACAAACTGTACTTTGACGCTCCGGGACACAACAGAAAACACCAGCACATTCACATTCACTACCTGCTTAAATCTGCTGTGGTAGTATTTGTCAGTCGTTTATCTGCTGCACTTGCACGTCAACATTATCTTTTCCTCCCGCATCTTTACGGATCAGCAGCCCCAGTTTGGATTTTTATTTTTTATTTTTATTTTTTCAATTCGATGACTCCAAGCAGAAGAATCCCCTCAAGCTTATCTAACATCTTCCGGAGACATTCATCCTGAACTCTCTTTCACCATCTCTGCCCCGGCTCTTATTAAAACAGCCGACATGTATGCATTGCAAAAGGAGTTTAT
Organism: Symphodus melops; assembly: GCF_947650265.1. Taxonomy (NCBI): domain Eukaryota; kingdom Metazoa; phylum Chordata; class Actinopteri; order Labriformes; family Labridae; genus Symphodus; species Symphodus melops. Next base: position 18,163,206 of record NC_136707.1, on the reverse strand, counting down.
CTCGATGAAGCCCCCCCCCCCCCCCCCCTCCTCTCGGCGATACCTTAAGACTACTCCATTGAACTACATAATGAGCTGATTAGCATTTTGGCAGAGGGAGAGGGGAAGGAGGGCTTCACCCAATGATGAGATCGCAAAATGAAAGTGTCTCTCTCTCTCTCTCTCTCTCTCAGTCTGTCTGTCTCTTTCAGACAGAGGAGTGGGACGAAGAAAAAGAAGGGCGACAGAGATGGGGATCAATGGATTTCAACAGACTTCTACGTCCACTGCCAGACTGCCTCTCAGACATGCTTTACTTTTTAATGAAAAGGAGGGGAGATAAAAAAATAAAAAAAAAAGTTAGTGCTTCTCATCTGTTAAAGTAACACAGATGTGATGGAGGAGGATGGATGGAGGAGGAGGAGGAGGAGGAGGAGGAAAGCTCGACTTCGAGACTCTGTGCTTGTACTTTCTGTTCTGCCTCTTATTGACCGTAGGAAGCCTTCTCCATCTGAAAAATCAAATCAAACACTCTGGGATGTCTGCAGCGGGTCACTTTCTAAGCCTCTCTAGATGGATGTTTGTCATTGTGAAGCACAGGTGTTAAAGAAGCGCAGGTCTCTCTCTCTCCCTCCCTCTTGTCTGCGTGTGTCGGTGCCCTCCCTGGGGGGAACTCCGGCACAAACGAGTTGACTTTTCTCTCGCACGCCCACAGCCCTGATGTGATCAGTGGAAGTGAGCGGGCTGGAAATGAAAAAAAAAAAAAAAAGGGAGATTGATTTTCCTGCGTCCCTGCTTACCGACTGTACCGTTATGAGTCCAGAGCTCTGATGAGTTTGCTTCTCTGCACAGATGGGCCCAAATGATCCGTCAAACCAACTCAGATCCACCTATTTAAACTGTTCCCTTGCTTTTGCTGATTCTGCCTCCACACAAACTCCTCGAAACAGACAATCACGGTGCTCAAATAGTTAAAGGAACCAAGAAGCCCTGACTTTTTTTCTCCGTTGTCTCCATCATTACAAACATTTAACTGGAGAAAAAAGAATACAAATATGTGAACCTTTTCTTCAGTACCTCCTCTGGGACAACTTGGATGCTATTTTAAATCTGCAAATAAGATGTTTTGTGTTAATTAAGTAGTAGTACATTTTATTAGATAAGCTGTTTTTATTTTTAATGCCCCTGTGCCCTTGAGTTACCGCCCAAAACAACATTCATAAAGCTTTCATTTTGCAGCTCTTAATACTGCAAAAATATAGTCTATGGAACATTTACAAGCTTAATGAGCCCCAAATGAGGAACTAGATGTGTATTTTTTTGCCTTCATCAAACTCCATAATAACAATATTCTTTTTTTGGACACATTTTTGGTTGCAATTTGCAAACAAAGACTGTAAATATTAAGTGATGAAGCCTGAGTGACGGCAGCCCTCTGTTACTGCAGGGAGCCCCGGAGGCTCATCGACAGTAACCGCCATGCTATAAATCACATCTCAGCCTTACTTTCAGTCAACCCAACGACAGGCTGAGAGCTGCAACTGAGGCGAGTTTTAAGCTTCTTGACAAACAGTTACCAAGCACCCAGCTGTCAATCATGTCGGTTAAGTGCCTAACTATGGATAACACATACGACCAGTAAATACAAATGGAACAATTTAAAAGAAATTCACCCTCCGTCCAGATTGTGTTAGCGAAGACAATAACTAATCAGACCTATATCGTTTTTCATACCAGGCTGTAAACATGTTCATTTATGCGGTAAAACTGGTTTTTTTCAGCTGTGGTGCGTTTGCAACTTTAAGGGCTGTTGGAGCCAGTCTCGAGCAGACACTGCAGGATTTTGCACTTCCACATTGTCTTCATTTTCCATGACTGGCTGCTGCTTGGTTGCAAATTATAGTCTAAAGGAGGGGTCCCCCAAAATAACAGCGCCTGAGAATGGGGACCCCCCCCCCACTGTGTCTGAAAGTGGTTAAAGCATCTAACGCTGTGCACAGCCAGACGCAGCAATGGGCTTATCTTAACGCGGGCATTAGAACAACACAGCAGCTTTAAAATAATAATATTATATCTTTGTGTCTGTGTGCATATTTATTTACAAAGACACCAACATTACTCCACTCTTGTGTGAAGTTACATTTTATGGAATTTCTTACAGATTACTTTCACTTCAACACAAATATCACTCTGGTTTTATAGTAAATTGAACAACTTCTGTTGTTAATCATTTCACAATAATGGGTCAAATTTTTTAAGTTATTTCAAATTTGTTTTTGGAAGACATCTTGGGAGCACCCCGTCAGCGTTTCACGACGACCCCCCTCAAAAAATATAAAGGGCCCTTTTTAAAGGGCACCAAATATGCTTCCAAATCTGAAAAAAAAAAAGAAAAAAGAAAAAAATGAAATGCAATTTATAATTCATTTTATTAACTTTTTGTATGCAAATTGTGGTGTAAGGAACAATAAAGGCCTCAAGTGCCTTGAATAGATAGTTCATCCTTAATAGCAATCCTTTTTCATGCTTTATTTGATTTGTGTTGACCAAATGATGCTCGATGATATAATGGAAACCAAACAGACACCTACACTTCAGGCAGTCAGACGAGGACGTGCTCCAACTCGCCATTCTCCACTAAGATTTTCCGGCTTTGTGCACATAAACACCCCACCCATCCTAAGCTAGCTCCATAACTACACTGCTGCATATATACACCGCCAGCTTTGAAGCCTCTTGAATGACACTTCATATATGACACCTCCTCGTGGTATCCCTGACACAGCGGAACAAACTCCATGTGTCACAGCCGTCACATCAATCCAGCAGTGACAGAGAGGAAGAGACAGATGTTTGTGCACGTGTGACTTTTTTTTTCGGCAATCCGAGCTGAAAACAGGCATCGTTTTCATACGAACTCTACAGATATGTACAGCTTTAAGTATCAGTTGAATCCTGCTCCTGGTCCAGTGATCAATTTGACTCTGTCATGTTTCACAGCAAGACCAAAAGCCACTCAGTTATTACTCTGCAAGCCTTGACCTGTTAGATTTTCCTCTCCACACCCTGCAGGCGGCCTGACTTTCAGCTTCCACTGAAACCTTCGAGAAGGAACAGCAGGCACACTATCGCCATTTTCTGCTGTGTCATTTTTTTCTTCTTCTCAGTTTGACAGTAGCACTTGCCGCAGGACTAACCTAATAAAAAAATAAAAAAAACGTGAAAGCCTACAACAGGGGTTTCATACAGAGAGGGTGATTGTGTGTGTACGTGGAAAAGAACACAGTCAGTGCTCCGCCTGTCATATCGAGTGAAGGTAAACTAAATGTGAAAGAAATCTAATTAAATGATGTCTAACAACACCTTAAGTTAATTCCAGCTCATTATGTTACTTGAGCTGCTCTGTCTGAGGTTGCTCTGCTATAGAAACGATGGCGAAAACAATGCCGCCCAACGCAAACACTATTTGTTCCCTCACAGGATCCTGTGACTTCTTGTTTGACACACAAACATTATGACAGGCAGTAAGGATCAGTGTCACACTCCTGGTGACCTAAACCTAATAACAAATAGTATCTTATAACATCTTGTAACAAAGTTGGAGTCCTTTTATCTTTTTGTTGCAATAAATCTGTGTGCCACGTCAACTTATAGTAAGTGTTACTGAAACAACTTTGTTTTCAGATGGATTCTAAAAACTGGATCTCATGCCCCCAGTGTTCATACTGGCCTTTTTTCAATTCAAGTCTTAGAAACACAACATTCTCACACATCATAAATCATCCTTTCTCCTGCAGATAGGACTCTTTAGCTGTGCCTATATGGATCAAAACATGCACATAGATTCAATTCACTACTATTACACACTATTTACTTATGTGCAATGATATATATATACTTCAAACTTAGCAAAAAAACAGTTCAACGCAGAACTGCACACTGTGTGAAATATATCTTGACGTTCTTTGACCGTTTATCCAACATGCGTAACTGTAGAGATTCAGTAGCGAGTTGTAGTTTCTTTTCATGTTCGAGCGTCTGTGCACAGTGTGTTATTTTCTTTTTTTTGACATCTAATTGCAGCTGTATATACTGAAAATGTTCACGTTTTGAGATCCATAAAGGTCTATTTTGACATTTCAACATAGACTACTTTAAAGTTCGCTTCCGTAATTAAAAGGAGCAATTATTTAACTCTGACCTCTAGTGTTTAAAATGGGTACTGCAGAAAATTCCAAACATCCCGCCTGCTCTTCCCAAGAGTTGGTTGCCATTTTATGGACACTGAAGTGTTTAGCTCATTATACATCCATGGTTCAGTTGCAGCTCTGTATTGATCACTGAAACCTTTCTCCACACTCTCTTCTCTCATCCTAGTTTTACCACATTTTTTGAGAGGAACAAGTCCACTCCATCACTGGAACACTTGTTGTTTTTTTTAATTTTCCTGGCAAACTGAGGGGCATCCAAAAGGCCCATGAGGCGGTGTTTTAAAACTGCCATTCTGGATCAGATTTGAAACATGGAACGAGGACATACTGTACTGGCCACGGCATTGTTGTCAGAGAAGCCAGCACTTTAACACAGCATGTTTCCTTTATGCCCGATGACATCGTACATTAAGGTCATTTTGTGAATCAACACAGTAGACACCTTATTGCTCCTGAATGATACTTTTAGCTTTTATTTCAAATGTCTGTTTGAGGTCCATCACCACACATCATATATTCGTCTCAGCTGTTTTTCTGGCGTAAAAAAACTTTACTCACACAGTAAAATTTGTTGTTAAGAGCCATGTGCTGAGACGGTCAAGAAAGTTAATGTTTACTCCTCCAGTACATCAATCAGTGATGCTGACTTATTATCCTCCACACATGTGTCTGTCCTCCTGCTGTGTGTGCGCGTGTTTGGCAAAGGCTCACACTTCATAATCAAACCTCTTCTATTTGCCTTCCCACTCAGGGCACCTCATCGCCGCTGCCTCCACCCCCATCCATCCTTGCTGTTTTGTGAGTTCTCTTTTACTTTATGAAAAAAAAAAAAAAGTCATTATATCGCACCAAGACTCATCACACTCCAATCCAGTCACCCACATACACGAAGGATCTGTTCAAACGAAGCGTTGCTCTGAAATGGCTTCAGACAAACAATTTAATGTCCACCATCTTTTTTTCTTCTTCTTTGGGTGTCTTGTCCTTTGTTCTTGTTTTACAGAACAACATCAGATAAAATTGAATGTATCCTACTTTGATGGTTGTTCATTATGTTCATTTCCAGGAACTAGAAGTCATAGTATCAGACTTTGTGCAAAGGAAGTAGCTCAAATCTCACCTGCATCTCCTTCTCTCCGTACTTGGAGGGGTTCTTGCTGCCCTGGCTCTTCCTGCGCAGCTTCTTCAGTTCGCCCTGGCATTTCTCCAGACTCTCCCCTTTATTCTTGTTTTCCAACTGGTATTTCTTCAGGGCAGCCTAGGTGGAGCGACAGACAGAGCACAAACAAAGAATTAGGACAACTAATGAAGACACCTGGGTGGAGGGAAGATGCACAGAGGAAAGGCAGAAAGGTTTCTTTTATTTTTTTAAAGTTTGGTCATGCTAATTAGTTCCTTACAAACAACCCATTAATTCAAATATTTTCCACACAGGGTTAAAAATTAGCACGCACTAACATTTGACTGGCTTTAGAGATGTTTTCACCAGGGCTGTTAAATGATTATAATTTCAATTAGTCACTGAATCACAATAGATGTAAGTAAGGACCCTCTGGTAGATCAGATATATGAAGATAGATGGGAGGAGTGTTAAAAAAGTGAAACGTTTGATGTCATGGTGGATATTGCTTTTGACTGAGAAAGTGAAAGGGGACAGTGTGGTTCTTTTCCATCACTGTCACTACATGGAGACACTGAGGAGGTTTATCCATGGTACACAATGGCATGCGATTAACTAAAAACAATACATTGTCAGAAGTTTACCCATTAAAAAAAATACAAGTTCTGCTTGACCTTATATAACCAGACTTGTGTATTTATTCATTAATTTATATTCATCTGTTTTGTACATTTATTTTGGTACACACTTTAAGGGTCAAATTGTCCCCACAACTGTAATGCAATTACAAGTAAACTGTAAACATCTCTAAAGGTGTGCATCTTTTCTCTAGCGTTTAGCATTTCAGCATCCAAACGCTGCATCTAGATTTTCACAAAAACAAGGGTCCAACCAATATGGACTGTTTGGGGATACCAATGTAGATATCAGGGTAAAAAAACAACACCCAATGCCGATATCTTTCTTAGATCTATCTCTAATCCGTACAGATAGATATAGATATTTATTGTGCTGATCCCTCATATGCACGAATCAAACACCACTGGAAAGTAACTGTACGTGCATCTCCACTTTACACTCTGTAGAGTGATAATGCTTGTCGTGTCCATACAGCACACTTTTCAGGTGACAGCCAGAAATAGAAATGATAGTTTAATACAATGATAATCAACCGGAATGCTATTTCTCTGGTGAATAGATCTATAAATATTGCAAATCTGCAATATTATCGACTGGCCCCTTAAACAGCCGGGCTCTACTAAAAACACTACAAATTCTCCATTTTATAATATGATTTTTTGTGCATTTTCAAATAAATATGCAGTTTTTAATATTTTGCAAATCACCACATAAAAAAGAGCTTCATTTTACTGTTATCACCAAAACATAATTTCAAACCAAGTAATTTATTTTAACAACATTCGTGCAGCCTGCAGATGCAGGCTGAGACTGATTGGGGAACATTTCATTGGTGCGTTTCAGAACAACTCTGACATCTGAGAACAATGTTTTGTAAGCCTTATTAAAGCATGAAGAAAATCAAATAATTCTTTGCAATTCTTGCTCTGATTATTTGTCTTCCAGGTTTGATTCTGCAACAACACATTTGTTTAACTGTGTCTTCCAAAACATGATTTCTAATCTTGAGAAGGTGTTCCTAATATAGTGAAAAGAACATGGTTGCATGCAAAATTTTAACTAATGCATGCTTATGTAGAGGAAGTAGAGCGCCTTCCCTAGTGCGTTCACTGCCAGATTTGATCTATTTATTCATTTAATTTAGTCTTTTAATTATTTATTTCTCGAGAGCAACAACTTTGTTTCCGGATTGTACCAGCACTGTTGCTATAGTAACCGTGTCCAGTGTGAATAAGCTGGTGTGGTTTTAGTATGAGGCTAAATTGGCAACAGAAATCCGTCATGAGGGTTCACCACCCACATTTGCAAAAGACGACAAGGTTGCAAGTATCCTTTAGGTGCTGTTAAACTGTGTACAAAAAAAAAAAAAAAAAAAGAGGCTGGAAAGAAGAGGCTGTTTGTTGTCACTGAAAGACGAGCAGGATGACACATGCTGTGTTTGGATTTCATAACAGAGATGAGTGGTGTTACAGTAATTTTGTGGGTCTGAGCTGGACTGGAAGCAACTATAACCACACATCAATCACATGCTGGAATCTTACTTTGAAGGCGGATACTCTGTTGGCTATTTTCAAAGTCAAGAGCGTCTCTGAAATATATACTAGTCTGATAAGTTTCCACACAAAATGAAACAAAACATGCCTTTGCACTGATATCTTTGAAACTCAAAAACAACAAATGACTCATCCTTTTCCTTTATCCATATCTACAATTTAAGTCCCTCCATTTTCCGCAGAGACTCCCCAGAGGAAAGTCCCCGGCACATCGATCACACAGCGGAACGATTGTTATGTGTTGTGAAAAGTTTTGGCTTTGGTTTGCGGGGTCACATTGTGTAAACAAGATAATATCTCTGGCATTTGCCTCACTGAGCTGGATTGTTCCACCTAATTAACAAAGCAAAAAGCTTGTTGTTGCCAGTGCACAAATCTCAGTCCCTGGCTACTGCTGCAGACAGATAATTAATGCGATAAAATCTGATTGATTGATCTGATTTAAAACTATGGAGGACATCAGATGAACTTTGGAATACTTGGAGAGTCTCACCATGGACACAAACGCTCCTATTAATTGCCAATATGTTCTGTTGGCTGTCAATGTATTTCACAGGAAGGGGACAAAAAACCCCCCCAAAAAAAACAATCAGGCACAACTGCTCAAGGTGAGAGTACTAAATAGACTTCCTAAATCAATAAGAGAAATACTCAAATGTACTCAGAAGAAAAAAGTGTCCTTTATCTCTCTGGCCAGCTTTCTACTGACTTTTCTAAACTAAAATAACCTTATCGCAGGTTTGGTAGAAAACTACAGTCATTACGACTTAAAAAGAGGTTTCTATATACCCTCTTGTCTTTACATCCTCATGGTGTGTGTGGTTTCCACTCAGAAGGCAAAGACAATCCGCTAATTTTAAAAATGTACAGTATACACACTCTTCCTTATGTTTCTGTGATTCTCAAACGTAAACGATAGCTAGGAAGTCGCTGAAAGCTAACGTTAGCCTCGTCCTGAAGGAAGCTAATTGGCTCAAAATTTAAAAAAGGGTTTTTTGTTGTTTTTTTTACTCGAAATGTGGCCTGGTGTGGCCTTCTTCATCTTTGTAGTTTATGATGAATCAGTCAATCTCAATTTGTTAGATTTGAGACGTTTAGGACGTACAAACTGGAACGTAGATTCTAGACATTGTGACAACTTTTGAGCTTCTCCCCCAAAGCATGATGCCCCCCCCGTGCCCCTCCTCCTGGGATTAAAGTCTATTACGCTTGTTATATTCCCATAAATACATACTATTTAGTTTTAAATTCATCTTCTTGTTGGGAAAGCAGCACATAATGATGACAAATTAATGTAATCTACTAATCCCCTTAAATGCGTTGCAGCTAAAGTATCGAGCCCGTTTTCTCAAGCACTGTTCAAGTTTAGCAGTCAAGTTTGTGTACCTTGTTTAGTTCTACCTCTGATTGTTCATGCCCAAAGTCTGACCTCTGTGAAATAAACAAACTGTTGTAAAACCCCGGGGAACCCATTATATCCAGAGACGAAGAGAGATGCAGACACTGAGAGAACACAGAGACACGCGCACAGCTTGGAACGGCGCACACACACGCGAGTCTTCGAACACAGCCAGCACCCCTTTGAGTCTTTTTGAACAAAGATAACATTTCAGATGATTAATTCACAAAATCTGAAGCAAAATGGCTGCTATTATCACCGTGGCAGATCTGAAGGGGAACTCATTAAATGTAATAGATGTTAAAAACCTCAGAGATACGTCGTCAGCAGGGAAATGTCGGAAATGTTTTATGTATCTTCATTTATGCCCGTAGCTCGTATTTCCAAATCTGCATCAGCTTGAAGAGGAAACGCACTTTGAAGAGGTGTACAGATTCTTCTTTTAGACTTGCCATGACAACATCGAATTCAACTGATAAATCCCTTCTTTTTAATCTAGAGCCAACATTGTCATTTAATTTTGATGGCAATATGGCATTCAGGGTGCTTGCGTGTGTCTGTGTGCGTCTGATTCAGTAACTGTGAGCCACGGTAGCTTGTCTCTTGTTCCCAACAACATTATAATACAATAATGGAAACGTTATCCCATCCCCCAAATCGACGCACAGCAGTGCTGCTCTACACTCAGCTTGCAACCCACTCATTCTAAAGATATCACATGTAGACCAGCTCCACAGTGCTTACACACACACACACACAAATACTTTGAGAGGGTTTTATCGTAATCAGTCTCCCCCTTGTCGGGTGAGTAGACATGAAATGTTATTTCAAAGCGGTTCATTTTTTCTACAGTCACATCCTCTAATTGTCTCAGAGAAAGACTTTGATCCAGACGTTGAGACACATCTTCACCTCCATCTCTGTTATGTAACAGCTGATGCAATGTAATAATAAAAAAAATAAAAAAAACACTAAAATGACACAAAAGGGGTGTGTGTGTGTGTGTGTGTGGTTGTTGGACCGAGGCTTTCCTTGGGCTTTGGAGAGAAAGAGGCAATCAGATACTCACAGTCAGATAACGGGCATCCAGCTCCACCTTCTTCTCCAGCTCGGAGAGCAGCTCATTGTGGAACGATTTCAACTGAGGAGGAAGCATGGACACATACAGAGAAAACATGAACGAGAGTTATTGCACACAATCCATAATGGATGCTTAGTACGGCTTTGAAAGTCACAGATATCCGCATTCATTTGTCGGATTCAATTGACCAATGATGTGTTATCTTCATTTACGCAGTTACTGAATAAATGTTTTACCAACAAATTCCTGGCATGCGAAGCCCCTCTCAGCTTGCTAATCACTGTCACAGATTCAGTGAAATAATATGACACAATAATCAGTCACTCGGTCTTAAATGTGATGTGTCTAAGGAAGAGAATACCAGAATAAAATAATCATTCTGTACTTTGCTGAACTGTTGATAATAGGATTTTAACGGCCTAAAATATAACAGATTTTCTATTGTTTTCCTAAACAGCTTTGTTGGAGATTTTCAACCTGGAGTAATCAATTAAAGGTTAACATGACATGGCTTGACAGTCTGGTACTCATAGCTTTACAACTGTTAAAGGTCACACATAATGCAGAATGCTATATTTTTCTAACACTAATATGTGTCTTTAGCCTGTCTTACAACCCTCCAATTACGAGAAAAGTGCATTCTCTGTGTTCTGTCTGGGGGGGGCGGGTGTCACACACCCCTTCTCCAGGTGAGTGACACTCCCCCCGCTTGGTGATCGTTCTGCCCTGTTAGTCTCCCTTTTCACTGTAAACTCCAGAGCATGTTGCAAGAATGCTCGAGCCACCTCCACTTTTGAAGAAGGGTTCAGCTCATTTGCATTTAAAGCTACAGATGCAAAAAACAGCCTGTTCTGAGCAGGGCTGTATCGACGGTTCTAGGCATGATCGAATACAGGATCAGTGTGGATTTTAAGAAAGAAACTTCAAAGAGATGTTTTTTGGGGGAGCTCTGAGACATATTTAAACTTGTTGAAAACAATTATAATACTTGACCTTTAATGCAACACTTTAACATTTATTTTAACTGTATAATAAGCATCCTCCCAGCAAACTCAAAAAAGGATATATTGCACTTTAAATAATCTGAGATGGAGATTATCTTTTGAATGAGTTTATTCAGCTCAAAGCAGTTTGAGTGTTTTTTGCAGAGTGAGAACTTTGGATACTGCTCCAGATTTCATAGATCAAACTCATGCTGAGTCGCGAACACTGAAAGGATCAGCATGCAGAACAGAAGGGATTACATGGGCAGTGAGTGTCGGAGAAGGATTGATAAGACTTAAAACAGCTACACAAGGACAGCCGGCTCTAGTTACCATCCACTTTATTGGACCCGCACTTAAACTAAACATTGGCCCTGCTGGATAACTTGTCATACAAGCACATTACCGAGAATTCTTTACAACTCAATTAACTCCCGCGTCACCTTTCGCGTTGGCAGTTTGGATTTATACGAGCTCAGCATGGACTCGTTCAATAGGAGTCCATGTTCATTTAATTATAGTGGATTCCTTTCACTGCCTACAGAGGCTCTGCAGCTAACCGACAGATCTGTGTCAAATTTGTTGTGGAGCATCAAGAAACAGACAGAAATTAAGATGTGCTATTGTTCTACACGTTACTATTGATGAATACTCTGTAGTATCATAGCATCACCATACACTTTGTACATCCCATGCATCAGGACAGTGATGACTTTAACAACTACCTCTGCAAACCTATTACCTCTTTAGCTATTGCACATTTATTATTTATACAATTTTATGAAACTTATCAGTCAGAAAATAACAGTTTCATTTATTAATAATAGGCTATACATATACACTAGCATAAAACCTACAGCACTAACTTCAAAAATGTTTTGAATTCAATTGATTTGACTTTCTGGTAAAATAAAAAAAATAAAAAAAGCAAATCAAATATTACAAAATAATGAAGAAATGTGACATTGCTGCAATAAGTTATTGCCTCGTCTAAACTAATAAAGCTGAAATATTAGAATCTGACACATTTTTAACAGCACCGAAAAGTTGAACCACACAGCAAAAACAACAACCTTGAGTTCAGAATACCAACCATCTCCTCTAGCTGCACTTGAATCTGTCTGTGGACCTCAGCCATCTGGAACAGCACATCCCCTGCACGCAGAGAGAGAGAGAGGGAGACATGGAAAAGTGCATGAAAAACACTCAACAGCACAATCACTCCAATAGTAGAGAGAAACAGAGACGGGAGAGAAGGTAGGGGGAGCAGAGATTAAAAGGAGGAAACAAGAGGGAAACAGAGACCCCCCCCCCCAGCGTGCAGAAGCTCATGCACAAGACACAAACATACAGTGACTTATAACCAGGACAACAAAGAACATGATGAAAGTTTCCTTTTTGGAACAAAATAACAGAAAAAAAAAATAAAGGAATGAAACAAAAATGACAAGCACGAAAAAATGGAGGGGACAAAATGTTTGAAATTATTTCTCTTCAGGCGTGTAAGTTTATGTCTCGTGGAGATCAAGCATACTGCCTTTCTTTGGTGAACCTTATTAAAAGGCAATATATTTATATATCTATATATATATATAAAACAGAAGAAAAAAACATCTAAAACAAGAGTTAAAGTCTTCACACAAAAAAGGACAAAAAAGATAAGGAGATAAGGCCATGCATCTAGTGAGAGTGTTTTATATTTTCATATATACCTACAGGCTGCCTCTTCTGAATGTGCAGTGCATTGTCAAGAAAAGGAGCACAAAGAGCTACGTTGAGCGAAGGACATAAATACATGTAAAGACCTGGTGGAAAGACAAGTGTCAGAGCTGCATGTACAGAAAAAAATGAGACACACATACATATATTTTCATGACCAAACGGTCCAAAGCCCCTGAGCTTTACGTGTGCCACATATGACTCCTTTAACTGTCGCCTCTTGAAAACAAAAGGACCAAATGTAGCTTGTATTGACTTTACTTTTTAAACTCAGAAAAGTATGACATACACACTTTAGCAGAGTTTGTCCGAATGTTTTTTTTCCTAACTCCACCAATCCGCCTGCAGCTCCCTCTTCTATAGCTAACCTGTAAGTGAGAGTACATAAGAGTGTTTACACCTCACCTCAGTGAAATAGAAGAGCTCAGGAAAAAGGGGTTTCAGTACAAATTTTTCAGCAAAAAGGGGCTTTGGAGTGGTCTCTGTCTCAGCAGACAGCACGTACATCGCAAATTGCTACAGACAAATGACACTGAAGAGGCCGTGAAGGAGCCGTTTTTAATCCTCCCAGAAAAAAAAAAAAATCAAAATGGGGACATTAAAAGCAGTGAAGCAGGAGTGTAAAAGCAAGAAATGCAATATCTAATTTTTTTTCTTTCTGGAAAACATTTATGAAGAGCTGATTGAAAGGTTACAAAGTTGGAACTTCTTTTCGTTCAACTGCAGCATGCTGAAGAAGCAGACGCTTTCACACTTGCAGAAAAGTCCTGAAAAACTACAGATGCATGTGTGAACACAAACAGTCGCTCACGTTTTTCACTCCGACTTCACGTTGTTTTCTGTTCGTCAGTATGTTGTTTGCCGCTCTTTTGCTGACCTTATGACTCGGCCAAAACTACACGTAGCATTGATATAAAGGCATTCTCATTGTAGCATCTTATAGCCGACTCTGTTGCTTCTTCCGCTACTCCCGCCTATTATTTTACAGACGTGATGTAGCTGGTCGACTCTGATTGGCAATATTGATATGAGGACTTTCTTCATTCCATTTTTTTTTTAATTGCAAAATATTACAACGTTATCGAGCCATATCGATTCCAGTTTCCTCCCACTTCTCTCCAAGCTTCCACGGGCCCCCTGGAAACCCACCGGGGATTAGGACCCCCATTAAAAACAACACTCTAATGCTGTTGGAGGCACGGACACTTTTGTATTTGGACAAAGCATTGTTGACCCATTATTAGCCAATGAAATGCGTGCTGGCACTGTAGACTGAGCTTTAAATACTCGATCTGACTCTTTACTTGAATCCTCCAATCAGGTCTAATCATGAATCTTTACTATGTTGTTATTTATTTTTAATAACTGGCTTATACTTACTGTACAGCTGCCAATAGGAATAAGTACTTCACCAATGCATTTATACAGTAGATAGTTAAATCAGCTTACAGTTGCATCATACTGGAGTGATGAACCATAAGAGTTTTGTGTGCTGCTATCAAAAACATGTAAAAGAAGAAAATAGCCCCTCAACAATAACCTACTCTCAGTCTATATTTTCTGTTTTGTTTGTGTTGTTTCTGATTTATGTTTGTTTTCATTGTCTGTAAAGCACATTGGCTTTAGGGGTGTACAAAAGGTCCTAACAAGTCAAACTGAAATGAATCACAACCACTCACAAATAGTTCTCAAACACACCTCCTTCTGAGCTGCTCCTCACCGCAAACACAATCAAAATAGTGCAAGAAACATATCAAAGAGCAGAAGATGATTGTTTTGTTATTTCACATTCTGTAGTGAGTGCCAAAAAAAAAAAAAAAAAAAAAAAAAAAAACTCCTGCTGTATCCCCATGACACTCGGGTCTTTTGGGCTGTGGTGCAACCTGCCCGTTAATGATGCGTCTCACAGGATCCGAGAAGTTGGCCAAAGCGTCCTGTGAGTTCCCAGCAGGCCTGCTAAGCTGCTTACAGATACTCATCCCTGATCACAGCTCGTCAGGCTTAGAAACCCTGGCATTCTGCTGGCCGCTTCAACTAGCTGGATCAATTAACAAATGAGCAGCCATCAGTGTACTGTGGACTCTCTCACACACACACACCATCTTGCAGTAAGACGGGGGGGGGGGGGGGGGGGTTTGTATGAAGCCAGAGAGGTAAAGAATGAATGAAACCGCGCACTCTCATCTTGTCATCTGCAGTTTCATTACTGCACAATGCCAAAGCGTAGAGAGAGAGAGAGAGAGAAGAGAGAGAGAGAGAGAGAGAGAGAGAGAGAGAGAGAGAGAGAGAGAGAGAGAGAGAGGAGAGAGAGAGGAGAGAGAGAGAGAGAGAGAGAGAGAGAGAGAGAGGAGAGAGAGGAGAGAGAGAGAGAGAGAGAAAGAGAGAGAAAGAGAGAGAAGAGAGAGAGTAGAGAGAAAAAAATCACACTTCGGAGATGCAAATAGTTACCATGGCAACTTCATATCATATCACACAACAACAGTAACAGAAAATGGACTGCAGTCTTCAGGGGCAGCTAACGGCGGGGATTCAATCAAAAATCAATAAAGAGGCATAATGTGGGAGAATTTTGAATGTGTTTGTGCAACGTTATTGTTTCGAACAAGAGATCTCTGGCAGCTGGCATGACACAACCTGTGAGCTTTAGTGGAGGAGCCGTCAGTCTGACGAGGATATCCGCATACCAGCTAAAAATGACTTGACAGACGGGTCCATACCCACAGTGACACGCAAAAGCCTCTGACATGCAGCCGTACACATGTGCGCGCTCTTAAGCCTACACTGTAAGACTTGTTGTTAGCAGTAGGACCAAGCTGGTTTTAGCCCCGCCTGTTTCCCCGACTGAGACAAAACAATCGCTCCTTTGTAAGGAGGTGAGCTCAGGTTGATCTGCACCTGCAGCTCTGCAACAACAAGCAGCCACATGTCTGCTAACATAAAGCACTGAGTCAGAGACATGGACACAGCACTGTCCCCCTGAAGTATGACATCAGCTTGTGTAGATTTATTGACTGCTTGTGTAACAGAAGCCATGATACACCCACACAGGTAGAGAGAAGAAGATAAAAAAAAAAAAACACACTGAATAACAGAATGTGGGCTACGGAGCAGGAAAAAAAAAAGTGAGAGTTTGCAATATTAAACAGAGAGAACAAGAGAGACAGAGATGGAGGGAGGGAATGGAGGTGGATGGAGAGACACTGAATCACCTGGTGAAGGTCAAGCTGGATTCACTACGGGTTGTCATGGCAGCAGGATAATGCTAGGGTCGTTGCTATGGAGAAGTTGCAAGATGAGGGTGCAGCGGCAGCAAAAGTGTGGTGTTATGAAACACGTTCAAAAAGATCTCCACCCATTAGCATACGCACTTCCCTGGGGAGGAAAGTGGAGTACTCCTCACCTGGAGGGGGAGGGGAGGGGAGGGGGGAGTCTGTGTACAGTGTGTGTATTGTGCACAATGTGACAGTGTGTGTGGCTTAACAGTACAGGGATGTTAATGCCTGCCTACCTAGCATGCTAAGTCACAAGAGAAAAAAAGAAAAAAAAAACAAGTGGGCAAGCGTAATCATGGGGTTGCTGGATAATGTGCTAGACGTAGATAATAGCTGAGAGTCTGGGTGGTCGTGTGTGTTGTGTGTGTGTGTGTGTGTGTGTGTGTGTGTGTGTGTGTGTGTGTGTTGTGTTTGTGCATTTGTGTGCACAAGCGAGTACACTGCCTGTTATCTGGAAGTTAGGGAGGCCTTATGCTCATCTCTCTCACCAAACATCGTCTCATTTTTCAGACTGGATGACGACTTGGATTGAACTATCCTCCCACTTTTCCCATATTGACACACGTATGTACCATTATATATTTTACCATGTTTCCCTAATTAGGAGTTATCTCATCACAGCTGTTCAACCTACTAGCCCAATATAAGTTTGTCCACTAACTAACGGTGTCACGAATTCAGGGCATAATGAAGACTTCACAGGAGCGATGGAAGCAAAGTGGGGCAGGGTATCCTTACAGTGGAAAATAATCTACCCCTAAGAAGTCTCAGGTAGCTTGTCCCGTATTGTCTACTGGATAAGAGGTTATGTAGCAAATCCAACCATCTGCTATCCAGTGAGCCAAATCCTGGCCTCTTTTTAAGCCGCTGCTCCAAAAAAGCCTCAACAACACAACTTGTTTATAACAGCGAGGAGACGCAACTGGACGGTGAGGTTTTCATTGATCTTCTTCAATATATAAAAGTCTGTTGGTTCTTCAAACCTTAACCACTGAAAGGCCCCTAAAACAGCACACAACAGTCAGTTTAGATTGAGTAATTTGATTGGACAGCAGGCATGACATGAACGCTGATATAGAGTGCAACATGATTGGACATTAACAATGTGTGTCATTCCGCTTCAGGTGTTCTGAATAATGTTCATGGATGTTACATAACTAACCTAGACGAGAGCAGTCAATGGATAGATTGAAACAAATGCTGAATTGCAAAGATGCACATACTTCCTGGTCTAACAGTCAGTTTCAAGTAAAAAATAAAATAAAATAAAATAAAAAATAAATGTTTAAAGGTGTAATGTATTTTAAACACTAAATGAATGAAAAAAAATGGACTACACCTATGTACATATTTATTTTGTTGAGTACTTCTTAGCTCAAGTATTTTCTGTAGGTCACACCTCTCACTGATGGTGGAGGCTGCTGTGTAGAGAAACCATCAGAATTAATCCCATTGGTACACAGGCTTACACCAATGAAGAAGCAGCAGGGTTAAGTGTCTCGCCAACGGACACATTGCTGCAGGAGCTGGGGGTCGAACCCCCAAACCCTCTGCTTGAGAGACAAACTATCAACTGAGTCACAGCCACCCTCTGTCATAGCGCCCAGTCTCTTGTCCTGGCAGCCGCCATGACAGACACTCCTTTGTTTATCAGTCACATCAAAGATTCTGCTACATAAGGAAGCAGGAACTGTCACTCAATCCTGCTGTACTGTCGCCGTATGTGCCTGCTGTGATAAAAAAAAAAACCATCATGTCAGTTATTCTTGGGTTTATTCATCCTTGGTATGGCACTCTCATCCTCGGGTCTGTCTCACTTGGTCTTCTCGACTTCGGTCAACTCGGAGTTCATTTTTCATCAATGGCGTAGCAAGAGAGAATCACTCCCATGATTCTACACCAGACACTATGTTATCTTTTGTAAATGTTTTGATTGAGAGCCATATTGTACATACTGTGTGTTTAAAGGCCTGCTGAAGTCAACAGCGACAGAGGGGCAGAAAACCTCAATCAGTGAGGTGATCGATGCGGACTCGCTCACTTTTTTCTTACTTCCTGATTAATAGAAATGTTCAATCTAATGCGAGTGTAGCCCTGCTCAGTAAAAAATGTTCAGGGTTACTTAAGTCAGAAGTATCATTGCGACAACTTTACATTTACAAGAACCAAATGAAATAAAGACTGCCTTGTATCCCTTCACGTTGTGACCCTGGATAGAAACAAGATTTCACTATTACAGTAAAGAGATTATAAGTGAACAGAATTCTGCAAAAGCAATGGTAGGCCTTAACTTAAACTCATAAGAGAGTGAAAGTAGGGTCTCCAGAGAGAAACTTTGATTACTGCGGCACAAAAACTCCCTTTTGATATCGTATCTGCTATTCCTCGTCGCTGAAAGCATAAATGATGAATCAAACTCGACAGAAACATGGAGGGGCTGCAGAGGCAGGAAGAAGTCAAATCATGATGTGACGAGTTAAAAGAAGAAAGGGTTAAAAAGGTCTGGAACGGCAATTTGTTTTGTGGTAAAGAACGCCTGAAAGATCGGGGGATGTTTTTGTCTCTCTGCTATTAGCGACAAAGTCTTCTCAGAATCACAGCATGGAGGTTCAAAAGTGAACGAGCTCAACATTAAAGAGGAGCAAGCTTTCTTCCAGGGCAAATTAGGCAGAGTGCGTGAGCAACAGCTACAGGAGGAAACCCCCCCCCCCCCCCAAAAAAAAAACCTTGAGAACGCACTAATAATGAGCGATACCTCTATGCGACAGAAGAAATAACCTACCATTTTAAGCCCGAGAGATAGCTCCGTTTCTCAAAAGCTGTCTCGCAGAGGCATGTGCACTTAAGTGTAGGCAGGCTGAAAAGCTGCAGAGTCATGCAGCTACCCTGTTGAGGTATGGAGATTCAAAGAGGGGCTGATTGAAAACCAAACAGAGCGCTTCGACTGTGTGAGCCAGTCACTTGATCCTGGAGGTCAAAAGAGGTCTCCACACATGATGCATTAGAGTTCATCCGGAGTTTAGAACTGCACACACGGATCTTTTGAGAGCAATGGGCAAAAACACAGCCTAACATGACTCATACTCGGAATTCTTGCCTCATGACAGGCAACATTTGCGAAAAAGCAGATTTGCATACAACACAATTAAATCCCCTTAAAAAAAAAAAAAAAAATTGGACTTACTGGTTTGCTCACACCATCACATTAGCATGGTGCTGACTGTGCTGTGTTGTTGCCAGCCTAACCTTTGCA